>NC_090940.1:471361409-471670729 GCF_040938575.1 Ambystoma mexicanum | reverse complement strand
TCTATTTCCTGGTTTTACTTAAGGTGAGGATTCTTCACTCCTGGGTTGTCCTCTTCCGGGGCGCTGACCCCTGTTCTTCGTGGTGTTGAGTGATCGGTTTTCACCCCTTGGATCTCCCTCTTCCGGGCTTGGATCCTAAAACAGTTCCTATTGATAGCCAGGCCTTTGGGGTTGTGGTTTCCTGGTCCAGAGGGCCTGATAGGTTACCAAAAAAAAACAAAAAATAAACACAAAGTTCTGTTCTATGTACTTCTCAGTGATGGATTCACCCCTGGCACCCCTCTTCCGGGCCCAGAGTACTCTTTGCTTTCAGCCTCCCTCCGCCGTCTTCACTATTGCTTTTCTTGTTCACTCACAAATTGTAATGAAGGGAGTCGATGGAAGGGATGGTGGAGGTCGGATCGGCTGAAGTAGGAAGAAATCAGGGATGCAGACCGTAGGTGCATTAAAGTGGACTCATCCCCATAGCTGTATGTATGGTATTGTTATACACAAATTCTGCCGTAGGCAGTACATACACCCAATTATCCAATCAGGTGTTGACGTAGCACATGAGGTACTGTTTCATGGTGAAGTTCAGCCTTGGGCTCGGACCCTTCTCCACTATCAATGCCATTTTAAACAGTTCCAGTGGACATCCCTCGGCCGGTATCACTCCTGTCAACACATTGTTTCTTGGGACTTTAGACTTTGCCCCCTCTTTGTCAGCATCCCTCGTCCGGATTCACTCTTGCCAACTTCACATTTGTTTTCAATGTTTACAGGATTCACTTCCCTTGCTTTCTCACAAAGCAGGAGTCACTTGCCTTACTTCCTCTTCAGTTCTTAGGTCAAAGGCTTTCGACTGTATGGGGATTTTGCTTGACCTCCTTTTTGACCACTTTGACCTATGTTGGCGGCTCTCCTATGACCTGCTGGAATCTGTAGTTCCACTCAAACGGGGATCGACCAGAGTTTCTCGGAGCAGCACCCACGTGGTGCCTGTCCCCTTTTACAGTTGGTCTCCCCTTTACAATCTTATAGTTATTTGAACTTTTCTCACTTTGCCACTTTCATTCACCACAGCCCGATTCTTATCGATTCTCCCTTCAACTCACTGGCTATGAAGAACCACTTGGCTTTTCCTCATATCTTGAGTCAAGGTCAGTACCACGGTAGTGGGTGCCTCCCTCATTCCTGCCTATCAGTGTAGACACACTCTGTGTACCGTCTGCACCTTTTGCAGCACACTTGGGTTATTGTCCTCGGTCTTATGATTCCGTCTACAAAAGTTTCCTTGGGTTTTGTCGAAAAGGGGATGGTTGTGTCGCTCTTCATCAGCCTCTCGATATTTGCTGCCTTTCTCCTCCTCTTGAACTGCCGGGTCTGGATAGCTGTCTAGTCGCGCTCTGTGCCTTGCTAATACTGTGCTCTCTTGTTCCACCTTTTATCCCTGTGGGGAAGGGAAAGGGACCTCAGGTGTGTGTGATTCTCGTCAGTTGCCTGACTTTGTCTGACCCTTGTATTGGGAAATGTCAGGTAAACGGCTCTGGTCTTAGTCATTGTGCGATTCATGTTGGAAAGGGGGGGGGGGCAGTGGTTTTGAATGTCCTACGGAAGAGGATGGGGAAAAGGTGTTGAAGGAAGGGGAATACCGTGTCTCACCAGTCATTGTCCCACTCCCTGAGGACCCCCCCATCCAGAGGACCCCCCCCATCCAAGGGATCCTCCCTCACTAGTCTAACCCCAGGAACTGGATCAAATAGCGATCACCATGTCCTTGTTACCCACCGGACGGAGAGTAAGGGAGACAGGAGACCAGGGGGGTCATTACGAGTTTGGAGGTAGCCATGGTGCTATTAGAACCTTGGCTGCCTCCAAACCTGTGTCCGAGTCCGGTTAGACAGAATGGAGACTTACTGGGTCATTCCGACCTTGGAGGACCCGGTAGCTCCCCATTCTGAAAACCATTCCCCATTTCCATTTGAGCCCCCAGAGGGCTCAATGGGAATGGGGAAGGAGCTAATAATGGGCCCGCAAATAGCGGGCCTGTTATTAGCTCCATGGTCCCTTAACGGGTCCCGCTAAGGACGGCTGGTCAGACCAGCCGGTCCTGGTGGGACCCACTAAGGGACCTCGGAATGTGGCAGTAGGGGGTTAACGGCACCGGCATCCTTACCGGTGCCGTTAACCCCATACCGCCATACTCGGAATGACCCCCCCCAGGACTGCTTAAAATGGGTAGTTGATTGAAGAGCTCGAGTTGGAGCCTCCACCCGAGCCTCCTCTCTGTGAGGGAATAAACTCTTTTCTATGATATGATTCTCTGCTGTGTATTGTACCAGTCAAAGAGACCGATCCCCTAAAAGAGCGTGGAGAACGCACCGCCACGGACCCAGCTGTAAAGAAAGGACAAGTGGTAAGTAACCAGAAATAGTGCAAGCCACCACCAGACATCTACCATCTAGAGCAATACCTGAGCCACACTCTCCCCTATTTACAATGCGACAGACACTGGAAGCAAACTATAAGTGCAGAAGGAGGTTAGGTACTGTTCTGACTATGATAAGATATAGAAATAGGAATGATCAGTATGTTTTACCACAGGTTGGAGCAAAGAAGCTTGTATTGTCCAGGAAAGAATGCAACAAAGGTATAAAGCAATAAACAGGAAGGTTAGTGAGGAAGCTATTCCCGGGCGGCTCGAGGAGCGCACTAGGTACTGGTAGGTGCACTACCAGCAAAGCGTCCCTGCGTTCACTTACAGGTATGAGAGGTATGCAGTCCAAAAGGAAATGATGAGTCTGTTTTGCAGCAATTGGGACACAATGGTTAATATGGCAGAGTAAAGGATTCAAAAGCCCACAGTGTCAATGATAAAGGAATATCACTCTGGAAGCTCAAAACAAAAAGAGGGTAATGTCAGTAAAGCAGACTTACTATTGAATAGAGTGACGTGTCAAGCAAGTTCTGGACACGGGCGGTTATTTGACTATGTAAAACAGGAAGAAAGACAGTCCGTAGGCAAGCTATGAGGTCCGATACACGGGCGGGCGCAAGAAGAATAAGGAAATCAACAAGTCTGTTAGGTGAAGGCAAGGTCAAATACACGGTAGAACATTAATGAAGTGAGAGGCGCGGAAGACAAAACTTCAGTATGCCGGCTATAACTGTAAACAGAAGCAGCGTTCTCCAAGCTGCCGAGGATTAAATCAACAAGGAGGCGGGACCGCGTGAAAGCCCGGCTCCCTGTCATTGCCCCTGGACTACAATCGGGAGTCAGGTTTTATTGGAAATGTAGTTCAAAGTTGGTGCGATAGGTGCTGCTGCAGCTATTCTCCATGCAGCTGCCACTGAGAGAAGAACGGTGCTGCGCAGTACCGCACCCCACAGCAGATAGCTATGACTCTCTTGAAAGTCACTTTTGGGGGGTTCCACACTCCCTGATGAGAAGAGTAGGCAAGAGGGGCATGAGGCGGGTGCCAAGGTGTAACAGTCCTGGCCACCTGGATGACAGATCCCAGGGGTTTAGCAAGGGAGACACCTTCAGGTTTCTCACAGTAACCAACTGAAATGAAAGGTGATGAATGTTAAAATAAAAGGAATTGTGAAATCGAAGTGGTCCTGCAATGGGTTGTTAGGCAGAATCCTGTGCAGTTCCCTTAGGGAGCACTACAGAAGATTAGGACTACAGGTGAGAGCAATAAATCCCCTTTGGTATCAGTCTGTACCACAAAGATTTAGTTGGTAGCTGTGGCTGAGCAGTCAGACTTATCTCAAGAGGGAGATGAGCAGCATTCAGGGTTTACACAATAGGCCTACAGTACTATGGCACAAGGAAACACTGACCAAAGCTTTGTATTAAAAAGAATATATATTTCGAAGGGATTGTGTCCTCCGACGTATTCCTTATCTTAGATAGAAATCCTTCAGCTTTGCTGGCCTCGGAAAATTTTTTCGCCAGAGGGCGCTGCGCGTCGATGATCGCCGAGTCGATGACCCTCGACGGCCTCCGTGCCGACGTCGACGTCATCCTGCCTATAAAGGCCGCGCGCAGCGTCCGTTGCTCAGTTCCGTTTTTCCGCGCTTCGTTGTGCCTCGGAACACCGTTGCTCAGTTCTCGTCAAGATAACGTATATAATAACTACTATTTACCTCGATATCGATGGCATCCTCCTCCGACCCGACGACCCCTCGGTCCGGTTTCAAAAAGTGCCGAGACTGCGGGAAGAAAATGTCGTTGACGGACCCTCACAGGGTCTGTTTGTGGTGTCTGGGAATCACGCACCAGAGTTCGGAGTGTGAGGAATGCCTTTCCATGACGGCGAAAGCCTTGAAGGAGCGTAGGGGGAAGCTCGAGAGAGGTAGGTCAACTTTAACTTCCTCGAAAGCTTCTTCGGTAGAGTCGAGACGTTCGTCTCCTCACCATAAAAAACACTCTCGATCTAGATCACGAAGTGGCTCCCACCACTCGTCGACATCGAGACACTCGAAGAAGAGACGTAGGAGATCCCCTTCGTCATCTTCGTCGAGTTCTCCTGAGAGAGTTCATTGCCCCACAAAACGCAGCTCGCAAGCTGAGTGGGAGGAATTCAGGAAAAAGATGCTAAGCGTCTTCGAGAAAGCGGCCTCGTCCCCCTCGAAGACAGCTGAGGGTGATACCCCGGGTAAAAAACCCAAAAAATCTAAACGCCGCGAGTCGCAGTACCCGGCGGAAAAGTCAACCCGAAAGCGCCTCGAGCCATCGGGAGATAAAGCATCATCGACGCCATCGTCGAAAACTCCTTCGAAACAGAGGTCGGCGCCATCGACGCCGTTGTCGAAGGATTCATCGGCGCATCAGTCGATCGAGTCGACGCCGACGTCGACGCCGATATCGACGCCGGTGAAGGAAAGAACCACGGCTACTCCACAGCCAACGGTTAGACAAAAGACCTCCGACTCGACGCCGAGAACGTCGACGTCGTTCTCGAGCAGGACTCCGATCCTTTCGAGTTCTTCGAGGCCTAGTACACATTTCTCGACGCTTTTCACGGCGCCTTCGAGTACTTTCACGTCGGTGTCGACGACATCGACGTTTTCAAGGCCTGTGATGATGGCTCCTTCTGCATTGGAAATGGGGTTTATACCATTCCAAAAACCAATGTATCCCCCTTTAACCTCGATTTTTGAGGAAAGGGAGGATTCAGAACAAGATATTGATTTACAGAGGACCACATCACCAGAGCCAGAGACTTTCGCCTCTGAGGAAGGAAGATTAAAAAATCTTCAGGATGCACTTCAGGAAGCTAGTGGCTTGGACACTTCTCCTGAAGCAGAATTTATCAAACCAGACCCAGGAGAACATGCGGAGACTCCATATAGAGCTCTGATGTCTAGAATC
This sequence comes from Ambystoma mexicanum, assembly GCF_040938575.1. NCBI lineage: Eukaryota > Metazoa > Chordata > Amphibia > Caudata > Ambystomatidae > Ambystoma > Ambystoma mexicanum. The sequence continues at coordinate 471,665,367 of NC_090940.1, read as the reverse complement.
ATAGAATTTATGGGTTGGTCTGCACCTTCTCCTGCCTTTCAGCAGGATGACCTCACTGACATACTGGACAAGGGCCCACAGGAGGATCCTGTGGTTCCATTTCACTCTGCTCTACAGAGAAGGATTTTGACAAACTGGGAAACGCCAGAAATTATCCCGGCAGTAAATAAAAAACTGTCAACAAAATACAGGGTGGCTAGTTCTGACCCTGAATATTTGTCAAAACACCCTACTCCTGAGAGCTTGGTTGTACAGGCTGCAACCTCATCAGGCAGCACATCTGCATACCCCACTGCTCCGCAGGATAGGGATGACAAAAAGTATGATGCCATGGCTAAGAAGGTTTTTTCTGCCTGTAGCATGGCGTTAAAGTCTATTAACGCGACCTGTACGCTCGCTAGGTTCAGCCACACCCTTTGGGAGTGCGCTTCATCAGCGGCTGACTGCCTCCAAGAAGGAGAGGAAAGGGACGCATTTTTAAACATCATCAGGGATGGTAAAGATGCGATGTGCGAGACCCTACAAACTGGCCTAGATTCTGCTGACAGTATCAGCAGGGCCATGGCGGCAAGTACCACAATCCGCAGGCATGCGTGGTTGAGGAAGTCTGGTTTTGCCTCTGACGTGCAGACCAGGCTTTTGAATATGCCCTTTGACGGTTCTACCCTCTTTGGAAAGAAGGCGGATGACAGTTTGGAGAAACTGCAAACGTCCAAGGCAGCAGCCAAGTCATTGGGAGCTGCTATCCGTCAGAATACCTTTCGTCCTTCGGGATCATCGTGGAGAGGACGGTCCTTTCGTTACTATTCCTCATATGGAAGGGGCAGGGGACGACCGGCTCAAAGAGGCCAAGGAAGATTTACCCGTGGTGGACGGGGTAGGGGAAAGAAAGCCGCACCCGCAGGAGCAGGAGCCACTTTACCTTCGGCAACTGCATCAGCCGCTTCAAAACCACTCTGAGGTCTCCCCTCACAGAACACCAGTAGGGGGCAGGTTAACTCACCATCTGACGGAATGGCAGGCTATTACGTCAGATGCTTGGGCTCTGGAGACAGTGGCCCAAGGTTACTGCCTGCCCTTCCTACATATCCCTCAGAGTCATCCACCGGGGAACAACCCTTTGAAGCTTCCAGATCCGCTCCTCTTGCAGGAGGTTTTAGACCTGCTAGAGAAAGGTGCCATAGAACTGGTACCTGTAGCGGAAAGGAACAAGGGTTGGTACTCCCCCTACTTCATAATACCGAAGAAGGACGGAGGACTGAGACCCATCTTAGACTTACGGGAATTGAACAAATTCCTCCGAAAGGACAAGTTCAAGATGGTGACTCTCTCTCAGATCCTTCAGGCCCTCCAGCTTCAGGACTGGTTGGTATCTCTAGACCTCCAGGACGCTTATTTCCATGTGCCGATCCATCCCAGGCACAGGAGATACCTGAGGTTCGCAATTGGCAGCTCTCATTATCAATTTCGAGTTCTGCCATTTGGGCTAACCTCCGCCCCGAGGGTCTTTACCAAGCTAATGTCGGTTGTGGCTGCAAGTCTAAGGAGGGAAGGGATTCATGTCTACCCTTACCTAGACGATTGGTTGATCAGAGCTGTATCTTCGGAACAGGCTCAGAGACAACTAGATTATGTTTGCCACTTCCTTCACAAGCTGGGCTTCTCCCTCAATTTAAAGAAGTCACAGATGATACCATCACAGAGACTCCAATTCATTGGAGCAGTCCTGGACACTTCCCTGGGAAAAGCCTTGCCACCAGAGGTGAGGGCTCGAGATATTCTGCAGATGGTCATCAGATTTCAGAATGCCCAATATCTCCCAGCCTACGACTTTCTGAGGTTGCTAGGCCTCATGGCATCCTGCATATTCCTCGTGCCGGAGGCTCGCCTGAGAATGAGATCCCTCCAGTGGGCACTGAGAACTCAGTGGTCACAGTTCTCAGGAAGGATGACAGATCTCCTTCGGATCCCGGTCAAAGTAGCCCGAGACCTTCAGTGGTGGGCCTGTCGGGAGAACATCCTGAAAGGAGAAATGTTTTGGCAACCATGGCCGGAGATAACAGTAGTCACGGATGCCTCACTCACGGGGTGGGGAGCTCACGCCAACGACTTGACCATCAGCGGTCGTTGGTCTCCATCGGAGTCCAGACTACATATCAACCTGTTGGAGCTGAGAGCCATCAGACTAGCGCTGAAGGCTTTTCTGCCGTCTGTACGGGGAAGAAACGTCCTAATAATGACGGACAATACAGTGGCCATGCACTACCTCAACAAAAGAGGAGGCGTAGGCTCACTACCACTGTGCAGAGAGGCGATGCAGCTCTGGTTTTGGGCAATTCAGGAAGGAATCTCTCTATCGGCAATTCACCTAGCCGGAGAGAAGAACTTGACAGCGGACGCTCTGAGCAGGCAGAGCACAGTCTCTCACGAGTGGGAGATAGCTCAGGAAGTCCTTCAAGAGATCTTCGCCCTTTGGGGAACCCCTCAAGTGGATCTGTTCGCCACCAGTATCAACAGGAAGTGCGACAGATTTTGCTCAAGGGAATTTCCCCCGAGAGGAGCTCTAGGAGATGCGTTCGTAGTGGACTGGGAGTTCCCACTTCTGTACGCGTTCCCTCCGGTCCCTGTCATTCCTCAAATGATCAGGAGGTTGAGAAGGTTTCGGAAGACCATGATCCTAATTGCCCCGGATTGGGCCAGGAGAACGTGGTACCCGGACCTTCTAGACATGTCCATCTGCCCTCCAATTCGACTGCCATACAGAGAGGATCTTCTCTCGCAGAAGGAAGGTCAGGTTCTCCATCCAGCCATCAAGACCCTCAACCTTCACGCTTGGTGTCTGAAAGGTTGAGGTACAAGGATTGGGACCTTCCGGATGATGTTATGGAGGTGTTGCTTTCGGCCAGAAGGCCGGCAACTAAAACTCTATACCGCTGCCGTTGGAACAAATTTTGCAGCTGGTGCAGAGAAAAGAATATTGAACCCTTTTCTTGTGGTACACCTATGGTGTTGTCATTCTTACTTTACCTGGCTAATTCAGGCCTACAGGTTGGCACAATTAAGGGCTATCTCGCAGCGCTATCAATCTTTAAGCGCACTGCAGAGGAGCCTTCATACTTCAAAATTCCATTGGTAATACAATACCTAAAAGGATTAACTAATGTTTATCCCCCGAAACCTTTTCAAGTTCCCTTATGGGATTTAAACCTAATTTTAAACTTCCTAAAGGGTGCCCCTTTTGAACCACTACACTCTTGTTCATTGAAGCTTCTCACCCTCAAAACTGTTTTGCTAATAGCATTGACATCTGCTAGAAGGGTTAGCGAGTTGCAAGCCTTATCGTGTAAACCTCCACATACAATCTTTTACAAGGACAAAGTTGTTCTTCAGGTGAAGCCTAACTTCCTCCCGAAGGTAGTCTCGGAGTTTCACATCACTCAGAAGATTATATTACCTTCTTTCTACCCTCCTCCTCATCCGGGGAAGGAGGAAGAGAGACTGCACAGGCTGGACCCTAAGCGAGCCTTGAGCTTCTATATCAGCAGATTGGCTAAGATCAGACAAGCAGACCAACTCTTTGTAGGTTATGCAGGACATAAGTTGGGCCTTCCAATAACAAAACAAACCATCTCCAGATGGATTATTTTAGCCATTCTGGAGTGCTACAAATTGGCAGGAAAGGAGCCTCCTCAAAATCTAAGGGCTCATTCTACCAGGGGTATCGCAACATCCTCAGCCCTTCAAAGAGGGGTGCCAATTCGAGATATATGTGCGGCTGCCACATGGTCGTCCGCACATACATTTACCAAATTCTATAGCCTGGATTCCTCCTCTAGTCAAGAAACTAGATTCGGCAAGGCTGTGTTACACTCTGTCCATTCTGGAAGGGTAACATAACTTTTATTACTCCCGCCTCCAGTCACAATACCACTGCTATGGGAGTCTATCTAAGATAAGGAATACGTCGGAGGACACAATCCCTTCGAAGAACTAGTTACTCTTACCTTGTAACGTTCTTTCGATGGGATGTTCCTCCGACGTATTCCTTATCGACCCTCCCATCCATCCCCGCAGTATGACTTCCTGTGGGTTTGCAGCCTATGCTCCTTCAAGGTGATTAGTCTAATCCAAAAACATTACTGGGGACTACAAAACGGAACTGAGCAACGGACGCTGCGCGCGGCCTTTATAGGCAGGATGACGTCGACGTCGGCACGGAGGCCGTCGAGGGTCATCGACTCGGCGATCATCGACGCGCAGCGCCCTCTGGCGAAAAAATTTTCCGAGGCCAGCAAAGCTGAAGGATTTCTATCTAAGATAAGGAATACGTCGGAGGAACATCCCATCGAAAGAACGTTACAAGGTAAGAGTAACTAGTTCATTTATTTTACACACTTCTAGTTAAACACATTTATCACAGTTATTAAGCAAGTTAAATTCAGTCAAGAAAAAGTATACACAACTCCCTATTTAAATTGTAGACTAAGTGAACCAGAGTGAAAAAACGGCACAGTGAAAACCAAACACAAATGGCACTCTAGCAATTTCTCACAAGGGAGTGAAAGCACAAGTTATACAGAAATATCTTCTTACACACCCTAGCAACACTTCCCATAAGTTTGTGGACAAGTTTAAGCAAGGCAGTACTTTATCATAAAGAAAACTTAAATGAAAACCAAGCAAAATGGCACTTCACAGGTTATAAAAGTGGGAAGGAAAAGGTGGTTATAAGAAGTAGGTGCACCAACACAGTTCTAGTTGAGAAGCAATCTAGAGAAGGCAGTTCTAACAAATTTAGCCAGAGTCAATAGGCCTGTGCCAGAGTCAGTGGTACAGGGCAAGGGCCCAGGAGCAAAATGTTCTTGTAGCTGCAATCAAGTCTTTGGTTAATGATTTGAAAAGGTGTATGCAGAAGGTGAAAGACAATGTTAAGCAAGAGGGGCGGCCAACCCAACAGGTAGGTAAAGGTTTTAAAACACCTTTAGCACTACCACGCAGAAAGGGCGGCCTGGCGGAACAATGTACCTTTAAAATGAAGAAGTGGCTCCTGCGGTGGCAGTTGTTCCTGGTAGTTTCTGAAGTTCGGGGGATCCAGCAGAGGAAGAGAGGCTCTCGTCATGGAGGAAGGTTCGAGTTACTGCACTACCCAGGGATGAAACCAGCCGCGGTACTGTCCGACGAATAAAAGGTACGCTCCTTTAAATCGCGGTCCGGGTGGACTGGTGCCTGGCTATCCGGTCTCAGAGTACAGGGTACTGGCGATTCGACCAGGGCAGGTCCAGGAAGGCAATTGGCAAACTGGTTGGCCCCACCAGCTCAAGGGAAGAAGGCTCTTGCAGATGAAGATGTTCTCTCATCGTGTGGAGAAAAGTGGTGAGACGCTGCAGCAGGGCTTCACCAGTGGTTCAGTTGTTGCAGATGTCTTTGGCTTCTCTCCTCTTTGGCTTCTTAGTTCCAGTGGCGACGTCTTGCTCTTCCAGTCCTCAGGACCCTGCTTTTATGCAGATTCCCATTAAAACAGCCTAGCTGTCACTCACACAGTGGAGTGGTCATCTTGGCGGGAGACCCTCCAGCCTATCGGGATAGAGTGCGACATGGGTTGCTGAGGCAACCCTGTCCAGGGGTCCTACTCCCCCTCCCACAAAATGGACCCACCCCAGACTCGGTGGCGCCGAAAGGAGGGCTTCTTGGCAGAAGCCTGCCAAAAGGACGAACAAAGGATCCCCGACCTGGGTTAGGAGTTTCGAGAAAGACACGAGAAAGAATTTATATTAAAGTTCTGGCAAATAAAACCTACCGGAGTAAAGTTAATATTAAAATAAACCGGCGGTATGTTAGAGGCTGTCAGAAAATGTGGTAGCCTCGAACAATGGGAAAATCCCATAGGGAAATATTTGCAGTCGAATATTTACGGTAGTAACCACTGCCACCAGCCAGAAACTTTTGAGAGAGGGACTGTATGGTACCCTCTCGAAAATGAACATAAGTGAAAAACTATTAACCCTTTCCAGTACCTCCATAGTAAGATGGGCTGTACTGGTTTAGTTCATAAAAATTGGCTAGTAAAGTCAATGGGGACTTTAGATGCCCTGGGAGACAGTAGTCAGTCCCAGGGTATGGAGTCTATGTTTGGGGGTCGCTACGACACCCCTGTTTCACTGCACGGAGGGTGCTGTGTAACACATGTGAATAAAGATGGTTCCTATGGAGGTGAGAAAAACCCCATAGACATTAAACAAAAAAATAGCCTAGAACACACATAGCAAAAATGCCTAAGAGTGGGAATAAGAGTCTCACTCTTAGCAGGAGAAAAAAACAAACCCTTCCAATCCAGCAAAGCTGTTGGCGGACGCTATAGGTAAGGGAAATTAGCCATAGAATGAGAATTCTCCCTAACACGGGTCAGGCCAAACCATGTGCATATTCGAGAGTCTTAGATACTTCATTCAAAATTAAAATTGGTCTGAGCCCGGCTGAAGGAGATTAATTGTGTTAAAGGGATCTGAGCCTGGCTGAGCGGCATCCGGTGTGAACTGTGAGTCACCTGAAAAGGAATATCCTATGAACATTGTATTAAAGGGATCTGAGCCCGGATGAGGGGGAGCCAAAGTGACTAACATTGTGCTAAAGTTATCTGACCCCGGGGGAGGGTGATGCAGGGTGAATAGTGAATCACCTAAAGTGAATACTTGTGAAAATCTAAATAAAAAATGTACGTCTTGTTTACTTGGTCGCACCAGGCCCTCTGAATTAATGGACTTTCAGAAGCATAGAGACTTGAGCACAGAAGCTTCTGATGCTAATGATTGAACTGTATCCTCGTGCTCAAGAAACCGGAGACTGTGCTGCTCTCACGTGAACTGCCTTGTCCCATGCTGAAAACATAGGGAAGTGAGGCCAACGACCTAACCATTCTGACATATCATTTTGTGAACACTTCTTTCTTTTTCGTAACACTATTTCCCACACTATTTGTATTTAGAGGGAAGGATTGGCAATAGGTTCATTAGTATAGGCCCTTTTATTTTTACACAACACCACTAGGACTGCATTATTATTATTTGATGGTCGTAGCTTGCGCCCATCTGTAGATTTAGGAGTAGGTAAAAGTTTTTCAAACCCTTTTTGAAGTTCAATAAACAACCTTGAACTGTGGTCACTTGTGTCTGTCTTACTGTTGATATCAAGCTTTGCTTACGTGTGGTTTCAGGAGTGGGATGTGACTCAATTGAAACAAATTGGGGAATCCTAAGAATTCCAGAAATGTAGTCATAGAGCCTCAGATTCCTCTGTTACCACGAAAAATAAATAGGCTTTGATATCTGTAGCAGCAGAGAAGATATTATCCCTGCACGGAAGAGAGGAATTATCCCCACAGACTTAGTTTTGTTACCCACTCATGGGTGTTATGTAAGATTGTCCTCAAAATCTGCCCTGGCCTGGAAGTTCGGTCTAGATGTTCTGGCAGACGTCCTAGATCCCAACTTCTGGGGAGACATAAAGGTTCTCTTACAGAACCATGGTGAGATTCCATTTGAAGTACATCGTGGGGACAAAATTGCAAAGGGAATTCTTGAAAAAAGCTCTATTTCTTTGTTTTAGAGCGAGTGAACCGGAAGATACTGAGAGAGGTACCTTAGGCTTTGGGAAAGCCGACGAACCTTCTACGAATTAAGAGAAAAGGGAATAAGAACTTACCATCTTTCCCAACCTAGCCTTCGCTCAGCGAAATGATCCAGCTCTCGCTGAGGCTTTCTTACAAGCAGTTCCCGAAGGGGAGGGGGTAGAAAAGGGAAGTTCTTTTTTTTCTCCCTAAAAGGAGGATTAGTGTATAGAAAGGAAACATCCAGAGAAGTCCTAAGTAAAAGTCAGTAATCCACAAAACCCGCCCGAAGATCGTACTAGAGATTGCACATTCTCATCTGACAGGGGGACACTTAGGACAATCTAAGAACCAGGCATATATCAGTGGGAAGTTTTACTGGCCAGGTTTCCATGCTGATATAAAAACGTTATTCAGATATGCGAAATGTCACATCCCAGGCACGGAAGTGGTCCATTTGGAATAGATGGAAACATATCAGCATTCTCATCCGACCCTCTTTCAAGATGGCGCCCGAAGTTCCACGCACTGTTGCAGCTCTCGAACAGTCTTCGAGCTTCTTCCTGTCTCTGCCTCTCCCAGTCTCCGACAGTGGATATGAGCAGTCTCAGGCAGGACTTCGGCACATCGCTACTTCTCTAGCAGGACGCTCTGATCGAGCGCAATAAATGCCCCTGTGCATTCTTTCTCCAAACATTCTCTCCTCGCTTCAGTTCCATCCCACTCCGGTATGTAGTACCCCCCCCCCCTTCACATGTCCTCTGAACTTTTAGTTTCGTGTAACATTGTCGCTGTCCTCTCACAGCACAACATAACCCGCAGCCCAGGTTACAAACCTCAATAGCAGCTCTGACAACCTTAACCTCCCGGTACAGTCTGTATATTCACACATCCTCTATTACTCTCCTGATACCATATACAATCTCTTACCTGTCCATCTATCCCTCTGCAGCTTTGCAGCTGGCGCCCCGGTCCTCCTTGACGTCTGCACTTACCTCCAGAACGGTATCTCAGCTCCCGATCTTCCGAGGTGGTCATCGAGATCAGATTGAAGATTCACCAGAGCAACAGTGTTTTCTCCCCCACAGGGTTTCCCTGGAGTTCTTGTCCTCCCCGGTTCTGGAATATCAGGATTGGAGGGGCTAGGGTTCCTGGGGGATTCTCAAGTTCTTTCGACTGTTGCATCGGAAACAGGTCAGTGTCGGTGGCTTTCTAACAATACTAATTGGCATACTCCAAGTTGAATGATAGATAGTGACGCCTCTAACGAAGTCACCGATGCAGTCATGGATCAGATGCAACCGTTAGTTGCGGCCGTACAGTCTTTGACGCAGGAAGTGCAGGGTTTAAACAAATGCATTTCTCCGTCAGCAAAGTACCCACAGGTCCCCTACCTGGGGGCAAGCTTGACGGAAATCCCCACAAATAAAAACATTTTTTGGAGGCCTGTAAGGTGTAATTCGCCTTCAAGTCTGCAGATTTCCCTACGGACAGGGACAAAATAGGACATATGATCTTGCATCTTACAGGAGCAGGCTTGGCCTGGGCTACCCCACTAGTTACCACTAACAATCCTATTTTGGATGCCTATCCCGCCTTGATAAATAGCCTTAAGGCGATGTTTGGTAGGCAGGAGATCACAGTAGCATCTCAGGAATGCTTATTGAATTTTAAGCAAGGATCTCAAGACTTATTGACAAATATCACTAAGTTCATGCAGATGGCAGCAGACACAGCCTGGCCAGACACCCTTATCACCCTTTTCCAAAGGGGTCTCACAGAAGAGCTCAAGGATGAGATATTGCGAGTTCCCCGTTCTGTCAATCTGGTGGAAATGATTACATTAGCTATGCAGTTGGACTATTGCCTGCAAGTAAGATATGGTGAAAGAAGAAGAGGAAGGACATGAGAAATCTCCCAGACACCGCTCCCTCAACCTCTAAAACAGTAGCTCCAGAAGAACCCATGCAGTTAGGAATAACTTGAGGCCCCTTCTCCTCAGAAGAACGCAATTGTAGACATTCCCTGGGGTTATGCATGTACTGTGGGTCTAAAGATAATCTGGCCACGAGTGTCCAGTAGCACCATCCCGTAGGAAGGAAACGTTGAATCCAGATACTAGGGGGAGCCACGATTCGGAAAACTCCTCAGGTTCCCTAGGACAGAAACACGCCTTTCATTGTACCGACGCTACTAGTGCACCCATGGTGGTTCTGAAAGTGAATTCTTTGCTGACCGACATGTAGCTACAGAACATACCTGCCCTAATAGATTGTGGAGCGGCTGGAAATGTTATTGATGTCAAGTGGGCAGTTAGCAAGGGGATTTCCCGTACCACCAAGGAAGTCTCCATACCCGTTGAGTGTGTAAATGGAAGTCCTCTCACCTCAGGGCTCATAAAAGAACACACACACACTCCCTCTTCAAATGTGTATCTCCTCCCACCACGAGGAGATTACATTTGATATCATAAAAGCTGCTCATTACCCTGTAATTCTTGGACTTCCTCGGTTGCGCCTCCATAACCCTTTTGTTTATTGGAGTGCAGGGTCCTTATTCCTTGGATCTGAACATTGTCTATCTCATTGTCTCTCTCAGGGCTCGTTCGGGTTTCCCCTGTATCGGAGTTAACCAGGAGCACAACCATCCTCAGTCACGCCAGAGGTATTCCTGAACCTTAAAGTCAACATCAAGAAGTCTTCTGCTCACCCCAATATTCTGAATTAGCCCCTCATCGGAAGGATGTCTGTGCCATCGATTTGCAACCTCATCAACCCATTCCGTCTGGTAGTATGTATATACTATCAGAAAAAGAAAAGGAGGTTCTGAAAGAATACCTGCAGTGCAATCTCCAAAACAGGCTCAGAGCAGAAGCTACCTTTCCGGCAGGTGCTTCTCTCATTTTAATTCCTAAAAAGAATACAGAGGAGCTTCACCCTTGTATCGATTTTAGGGGATTGAACAAAATTACGATCCTGTATCGATATTCCATGCCCCTGATTCCTGACATCCTGGAGGCGGTCAAAGGTGACAGGATACACACAAAACTGGACCTCTGGGGAGCCTATCATCTGATCAATGTTAAAACAGGAGACGAGTGGAAGACAGCCTTTTGCATGCCCTTTGGCCATTGTGAATATCCGGTAATGCCCATTGGTCTAGCTAATGCCCCAGCTATTTTCCAAAGGTTTATGGATCATGTTTTTGCGGATATCCTGTTACACTTTGTCATAGTATATTTAGATTATATTCTGATATTCTGACACACCTTGACAGAACATATCCAACATGTTCAGATAGTTCTGCCCTGACTAAAGAGCAACCATTTGTATTGCAAACTAGAGAAATGTGAGTTTAACCAAGAGCAAGTCACCTATTTGGGTTAATTGTTGTCAGCCCAAGGCATTTCTATGGATCCAGCTAAAGTCACTGCCGTCTTGGAATGGCCCTCCACTTCCTCCGTGAAAGACATACAGCGTTCCTAGGTTTTGTAAATATTTATAGAAAATTAATTCCTCATTTTTCACGGATCATTCGCCCTATCACCACTTTGCTGAAAAGGGGAGTCTCATTTAAGTGGACGCCAGAAGCTCAACAATCATGTTATGAACTCAAGCAACTATTTGTTTCAGCTCCTATTCTGATTATCCCAGATCAGGTTACGCGATTCATTCTGGAAGCCGATGCATCACATCATGCACTTGGAGCCTTGAACCTGCAAGAAACCAGAGGAGTTGAGGAATGCCTGTTGCATATTTATCCAATACTTGTTTCCAGTTGAAGGAAGAACTGATCACCAGAACTTGAAAGCCTTACAATACGCCCAAACCAGGAATAGTCGACAAACACGGTGGGTACCATTTTTTTTCACCATATAATAATACATTCTCCTTTATACCTGGGAGGAGAAACCTGAGGACGTTTGCTTTGTCCAGAAAGGACAACTATCCTCACATCCGATTCCATTCTGACCAACTTTTTCCCAAAGCTTTGTTCATACATGTGATTAAGGATTTTCTTCAAGGGATCAAATCAAACACCAAGGAACATGAGTTCTGTCAACGGATGAGCAACAAACATAACCTTAGTAAAGAGGAGGGATATTACTTCCATGATCAAAAGGTTTTTCTCCCACCGACCTCCCTCCAGCAGGAAGTCCTTCGTATGTGACACGATTCCCAAGCAGCCGGACACTGGCTAACACTATGGAGTTTATCCAAAGACACTTTTGGTGGCCAACATTAAGTTCAGAAGTACAGGACTATGTGTCATCTTGTACCATCTGCTTACAAAGATCCCCTGGATTTTCCCTTTGGGTCAGTTGGTCAAGATGCCATTACCAGATAAACCATGGCAGATCATTTCGACTGACTTTATTGTGGATTTGCCATCATCTCAGGGAGCCACCACAGCGATGGTCACTTTTGATTTTTTTAACCAAACTGGCCCATTTCATACCCTTACCTGGAGTCCCTACAGCCACTCATATGCTTCTGCATTGTCTCCCGCCATGGCCTGCCTGAGACCATTCTGTTGGTTCTAGGCCCTCAGTTTACTTCCTATTACTGGCAACAAATCTGCTCCAGTCTTCACATGAAACGTGCCTTAAGCTCTGAGTTTCATCCTCAAATTAACGGCCAGACAGAGAGACTTAACCAAACACTTGAGGGATATTTACAGTGTTTCATCTCATCAGCACAGGACAATTGGGTTGACCTTCTTCCTTTGTCGGAATTTGCATAAAACAACTCAACCCATTCAGCCCTGGGATCTAGTCCCTTTTTCTGTACTTATGGGTATCATCCTCCCTGTTTTTCAACAGTCACACCCTCTTCCACTCAAGTTTCCAGATATAGACGCCCTGATAAAAAAAAAACATCCAACAAGGTCACAAAACAGCCCGCATTGCTCTTCAGAAGGCTCAGGATCGTGTTAAACAGTTTGCAGACCGTCCTCGTTCTCCTGCTCCTGGCTTATCCCGGGGAGAGAAGGTCTGGCTGGCTTCTTGTTTTTTGCCTCGCCATCTGGTGCCCTTGAAACTGTCTCCCGGATACTTTGGGCCTTTTGAGATTTTGGAAAAGAGAGGCTCTGCTTCCTTTCATCCCTGATTGCTTTGTGGGATGTATTGACCCACTAGGCTCTGCCCTGCGACATCACTGTGTGCTGCTTTCACCAGAACCAACAGAATGGCCGAAAAAAGCCCTATGCGCGCTTAACCTCTGAGAATTGCGCAGCAAAACCGGAAAAATTGGCTGCCAATCTACTTTGCCTGTGTCAGTGGTAGAACAGGAGACCACACTGCCAAAACCTGTCATTGGGCTGCCCACAGAGGAAAAAGAAACTACCTGAAAAGGCTGTGCTTCATTGCAAGGAAACCCAGAAGTGCTCTAAAATCCATTTTTTCTTGGCTGTTGAAATTGCAAAATAATGATTCCCAAACATCAGAAAAGATCCTACATCCTGGCTGGGTGTTAACTATCACCTTATTTAAGGAATCCCCATAAGCCCACAATGTCAGGAGAAGCAGATTTCATCACAAGAATATCCACATTAAAAAAAGGTGCTTGCCTGGGAAAATCTGTCAGATATGGGCGCGGTACCGCTGGCCGCCTGTATCAAAGCTGTCATTTAATTACACTGGCAGTTTAAACTTGTGCCTTAAAATCAAATTGTGGAAAAGAAGTGACTGGCCACCAAAAGCAATATAAGTTGCCACTATTCAATCTCTATGTTTGAAAAAGACTGGAATTAGAGATCTGTGTGTCTATTTTTGAAAATGTAAAGTTTATTTTATCAAAGACAATTTTAAACAAAGGGTTTTAAAGTGAAATGATGCCAGCCACACAACTTCAAAGGCAAATTCCACAGCGTGCCCCAAACAAAAGGTGCCTTCCTTTTGCTCTCTGCCCCAGGAACTCTGTTGGATGTTAACGAAGGGGGAGGAGATTTTGCTCTGCTTCTCTGGGGAGAGACAATAGACTTCCTGGACTGAAAGGGTATGCAAATTCAAGTGTCAACAAGAACTCCTGCCAGCATGAAGAGAGGCCTGGATTGCTCTTGGCCCAGCAAAACTTTGGGGGCGGGCCAGACAGATATGTGTATCCTTAAACCCCAAGAAAGTATCTTTTTGAAAAAGACTCACAGAGAACTGCGCAAAATTGTAAAAATCTGTAAAATATAGTGTTGTTAACATGAAAATCCTGGTCACATTTTGAAACTACTCAGAACTCTGTGCTATGTTCAGAGACATGACTACAGAAATGGTGATTTTGTAGCAATTGTGATGATGCTAGATATATGAAACTTCACAGGATTATGACCAGCTGTCATGCGCATATATGTATAAAAATGTGGACAAATCTGATATTGGGTACCTAACCAAAAGCGCGAAAAACTGTCAAATCTGGACCGAAGCTCTCACCGAGATGGGACTCGGACGGATACTTGCTCCACTAAATCTGTGATGTAAATATGTTATTGCTAGCAAGTTGGTAATATTGTAAATATGCTTTATTTGAAAAATAGATTTACTGTGCAGAAACAAAGGGGAGGTTCTCCCTGGATTGTAAAATACAGCATCATCATGACACCAGATTTCCTTCTCAAATCAGGGGAGAGGATAGACCCTAACCAATAGGATTCCTAGAGGTTGTGCCTAGTATAACTCAGCCTACCCACCCCTTTGGGAAATACATAAATAGAGACAGTTTAGGACCTAGACATACACCCATTCACCCATCAACTGATTCCTGGCGGAGCACTATGCAGGAGAAACCCATATACAATGCTCCAGAACATTTGAGAGCAGAAAGGCCCATTTCCAAAGCTGAACCCTTCTCAGCTTGGCCTTTAAAATCCTGAAACCAGATTTTACCCCCAGACTTCCAAGGGGAACACCAAAAAGAGCAGCCTGGCTGTGCTATTTTTGCTTTCTTGCTAAGAATTCTTGCTAGAATCCAGAGATCCAAACCAGTAGAGCAGAGCTGTAACCAGATAGCTGTGAATCAGAGCCACCCCGTCAGATCCAGTCCAGAGTGCCGTGCAGTGTCCAGAGTGTCGTACTGAGTGCAGAACCCGAGCGCCTGAGTCCAGTCCGGTGGGCTAGCAGATTTGCAATCCAAAAATCTTTGACCAGATCCCTGACGGGCCCATTCCAAACCGTAGTAGTGAGTATCTATAGCATAGAATTGTCCGTAGCCAGTATCTTATCCATAAGTAATCCTATCCAAACCCTTCTATTATATCCAGAACTGCATTGTAGAAAATCTCTTGTTTTCCTGAATCTTTCTCTCATTACTATAGTCCTTTGAAAATAGTAGTGTTAATATCATCTTAGCGGTAATATATTTGCTGAAGAAAGACAAGCGGCTCGGCAGGTAGAAACCATCCAGAGACGTTGCTGGATTCGTGGCTGTGCTGTCGTGTAGCTTGTGGCTTGTTTGTAATTTCAAAAGCGCATCTTTCATTTGAAAATGTTGACTCTTTCTGAGAAAAACCGACTACTAAAACCTTTGTATCTTCCGTATCGTGTCTGCTAGAAACAAAATTTAAGTGTCAAATTGAAGCTAACCTCCTCAGCTTTCCAACGAACCCAAAGCCGCAACTTCTTTAAGTTTTTCCGCAATCGCGCATCTCGTGCGCAGAAAAGTTTGCCGCAAATTTTTCGTTTGGCTCAATTTCATCACGTGTAAAACAGCTGTTCTTTACCTCCGACCTCAGAATTAAGTGTTCAATCTGCTAGTGACTCAATAATCATTGCTAGTGTTTATCTGAAACCATATAAAGCGGCTCCCACTAGTTATGAAACCTATTTAGTGAATTAAATCAATTTTTCAGTGTTTTTAACCATCCATTCAACGCCACATTCAAAAGCATTTGACCTGTTTGCAATCATTCCTGTTCTCTCTGAGTTTGTTGGGGGAAATTGGGATTGAAACTGTATTTGTTGAGTGTGTATTCCTGAAACCTGTTTTCTCTCCTTCCATCTCTTTATACTGCATATTGGGGGGGGATTGAGTAGTGTGCAGGGGGAAAGAGTGACATTGCATTTGACTGAACCCACACAAAGTACTATTCTATGCTGCATCATTTTCCTATCCATACTTCTTCTGATTAAAGAGATTGTTGATTGTAACATCACCCCATTGGTGATCCTTGTATAATATTAAATAGTGTGATATATATATATATAGTGCAAATCCATAAAATAAATCTTTTAACTTTGCAAAACAGCCTGCTTCCTGGTTCAGTGAGATAAGGGTTATTCAAAGAGAGGGGCGTGATATAAGGGTACGTCATTCAGAAATGAAAGAACTTATAAACAAAAAAATATAATTAAGGGTTACAGCTGTGCATCACACGCTAGGCATTGACTTAGGTGGAGTGCCGGGTTGAAATCACTTACAGCTTTCATCGTGATACTATACCCCATCCTACTGTGGACACTGTTATGGGGCCGGAGTTTGAGGTCTCAGGGATGCGTGATTCTTGGTATTTCCGAGGTCGTCTTCAATGCTTGGTAGATTGGAAGGGCTACTCTCCAGCTGATAGGACATGGGAACCGGCATCCTCTGTTCAGGCCTCCCGTCTAATCCGTCGCTTTCACCAATAGCATCCGGATATACCTGGCTTTGCCCCCCCTTGGGAGGGTGCGTACTATCTCATCCCGGGCACGGCAGTGGTCCATTTAGAATAGATGGAAACATATCAGCATTCTCATCTGACCCTCTTCCAAGATGTTGCCCGAAGTTCCACTCACCGTTGCAGCTCTTGTACAGTCTTGGAGCTTTTTCCTGTCTCTCCCAGTCTCCAACAGTGGATATGATCAGTCTCAGGCAGCACTTCGGCAAGCGCAACAAATGCCCCTGTGCATTCTTTCTCCAAACATTCTCTCCTCGCTTCAGTTCCATCCCACTCTTGTATGTAGAATTCTCCACCCTTCACATGTCCTCTGAACTTATTTTTTTATGTCCGGTAACATTGTTGCTGTCCTCTCACAGCACAACATAATCCGCAGCCCGGGTTACAAATCTCAGTAGCAGATCTGACAACCTTAACCTCCCGGTACAGTCTGTGTATTCACACATCTTCTCTTACTCTCCCAACACCATATACAATCTCTTACCTGTCCATCTATCCCTCTGGAGCTCAGCTGCTGGCGCCTCGGTCCTCAATGTCTGCACTTACCTCCAGAACGGCATCTCAGCTCCCGATCTTCCGAGGTGGTCATCGAGATCAGATTGAATATTCACTAGAGAAACAGGGTTTTCTCCCCCAGAGGGTTTCCCTGGAGTTCTTGTCCACCCTGGTTCTGGAATATCAGGATTGGAGGGGCAAGAGTTCCTGGGGGATTCTCAAGTTCTTCCTGTTGTTGCATCAGAAACAGACCAGTGTCGTGACTTTCGCACAATACTTATTGGCATACTCCAAGTTCAATGATATGAAATATGTCAGAAAACCAGTACTCACATTCCCCTGCCTGCCCCTCTGAATCCTTTACCAATAATAGAAGTCCCTTTCTCAAGGATTCAGATGGATATCATTGGACCTTTGAAAACCTCTAGACGGGTAACAAATATGTACTTGTGATTGTCGATTACGCGACCAGATACCCTGATGTATTTCCTATGCAGAACACCACCACCCAGCAGATTTGAAAACACCTATTACTATATTTCTCCAGAGTTGGTTTTCCTAAAGAAATCCTGACAGATCAAGAATCCAATTTCATGAGCAAGCTCATGGGTGAAGTCAAGGAGCTGCTCCATATCACCACCTTAAGAACTTCAGTTTACCATCCCCAAACAGACGGATTTGTAGAAGGATTCAACAAGACACTAAAAATGATCCTGAGAAAGTTTGTAGATAAAGATGGGAAGGACTTGGACCGTATGAGCCCATGGGCACTATTTGTAGTAAGAAAAACACCTCAGGCATCACCAGATTCTGTCCTTTTGAACTACTCCATGGTAGAGAACCTAGAGATGTCCTGGACATGCTCAGGGAGACCTGTGAAGAAAGAGAAGAGGCACCCATTGCCCTTTCGCAAACTGCTACCAGATTGCAAGGGCATATGAAACTTGTTCGAAATATAGTCTGTACTCGTATGGAAAAAGCCTGAGCACAACAAAAGTCCTCTTATGGCAAAAAAGTAAATATGAGATCGTTTTCCGTAGGAAAAAAGTATTGGTCCTCTTTCCTACTTCGGAAATAAGTGGCACTGGCCATATGAAATATTGGAACGAACAGAAAACTGTACTTATAAGGTAGCCCAACCTGTCAGGAAACAAAAGACCCATCTATTACACGTAAATCACTTAAGAGTGGAAGGAAAATCCTTTAGCCTCCAATGCCACCATACTATTCTGTTTGGTACCAAAAGAAATAGAAACCTTTGAATTAATTCACTAAGAGCTATCTAATCAACAACAAGAAGATTTAAAGGATTTAGTTATAGCATTTCCCAATGTATTCTCAGAGAAACCAGGAAAAGTGAAAGGCATCTATCGCTATATTAGAACACTCAAAGGAAAAGTGGTCCATCTGAAACCATGTAGACTCCCGGAAGCCTGTAAACAGATAGTGGTAGAGAAAGTAAATAAGATGTTAAGAGCGGATATTATCAAACCCTCTACAAGCCCTTGGTCCTCCCCTATAGTATTGGTCACAAAACCGTACAATTTCTGGAGGTTTTCCATAGACTTCCGCCAAGTTAATGCTATCGCTGATTTCGATTCCTATCCCATGCCACGCATCGACGACTTGATTGATAAACTCGGAAACGCCACCTTTCTATCCACCCTAGACCTAACCAAGGGGTACTGGCAGGTCCCAATGCATGGACCTGATAAAGAGAAGAACGTTTTCTCGATGCCCC
Source organism: Ambystoma mexicanum (assembly GCF_040938575.1). Classification (NCBI taxonomy): domain Eukaryota; kingdom Metazoa; phylum Chordata; class Amphibia; order Caudata; family Ambystomatidae; genus Ambystoma; species Ambystoma mexicanum. The sequence continues at coordinate 471,646,888 of NC_090940.1, read as the reverse complement.
TGGGACTGTTCCAGTACAGAGTCCTCCCTTTTGGCTTACACAGGGCCCCTGCCACTTTCCAATGACTTATGGACAGAATATTACAGCACTACTCTAAATTCTGTGGAGCTTATATTGATGATATAGTCATTTATATTAAAATCTGGGAAGACCATCTTTTCCATCTGTTTGCTATTAGGAGAGCCCTCAGAGAAGCTGGCTTAACTGCCAATCCATCCAAATGCAGGCTAGCCCAATCAGCCGTGAAATGCCTTGGCTTCTTTGTAAGGAACTGTAGTGTCCAACCTCAACACAAGAAAGTGAAGGCGGTCCTAGATACCTCTGTGCCTAAAACTAAGAGAGACATCAGAGCATTCTTAGGGCTAATTGGTTATTACCATAGGTTTATCCCTAACTTCTTAGACAGGACAGCTAAACTGACAGACAAATTAACGAATGCTAAACCCCAGAAAATTCATTGGACCGACGAGGATGATGTATGTTACAACAACCTAAAACAAACCCTGTACCAGAACCCGAGCCTAAAGGTAGTAGATTACTCGAAAGAGTTTGTATTACAGACTGACACCTCCCTTACAGGGCTAGGAGCAGTGTTTATCACAAATTTGCGATGGATTGGAACATCCTATCTTATTTACTAGTTGCAAACTCTTCCCACGTGAATAGAATTACTCTGTGCTGGAATTGGAGGCCCTTGCCGTCAGGTGGGCCACTATCCACCTTAGATATTACCTACTAGGAAGGAAGTTCACGCTTGTCACGGATCATTCTCCGCTAGTTTGGTTAGCCAACAGAAAGTTTCTAACCCTTGAGTCATGCAATGGTTCTTAGACCTGCAACCCTACTCTTTCACTGTGGAGCACCGAAAAGGCAAAGATGAAGGGAGCCTAGATTTGCTTTCTCGATTCCTTTGTGAAACAGATGTGGCTACATCGCATAGTGGCAGCGTATGTGAGAAGCCTGAAGATGTCTCACCCACTAGTCCCTGGGGATCTGTCATCCAAATGGTCAGGACACGACCATCGCTTTTGGTTCCAGTTCCTTGGGGTGGACCAGTATGGGAGGATCACTTGGATGAGGGGTCTTCGGGGAATGGAAGTGGGACACTGGATGGCGTGATACGGTACCCCTTCCCTGTAACACCTTTACCCCACCCTACCAGGTAGGATACTTAGGAACTCAACCCCCACCCCTTTTCCAACGCAAACACTTTCTCTTGGACAGCTCAATGTGAGAGAAAACAGACTAACATCCGAGCCGTATACCTGACGTGTCCCAATACAATGGTCAAGCAAGGTCTGGCCATTACTGACCATTATACACACCTGATTTCCATCACACTTCCAGACATGGATAAAAGGCGGTGCACAAAAGCACACTTTGAGCAAGGCAAAGCACATGAGGACGCAGCACTTCCAAGATGGCAGTTTAATACAAGGAGAAATACGAAAAGACTGAAGAGGCTTACAAGAAGGTAAGTGCCCTTGACCTTTTGAACAAAAGACCGCAACTTTCATGAGCCTTCAAGAAATGGAAACGCAAGACCTGGAATCCAAGCTGAAGAATACTGCATTGTATGTCAGAGGTACCTGGGTCTCCCTTGTGTCAACAGTCAAGGTGAGGAGAATCGTTTGGCGCCATGGTACTGTCCTTGGCTCCTACAACAAAGCGGCACCTGTGAAGTCAGCACAGCCGGTGAGTTGGGGAGACTGATACCAGACCGGTCTGTGTGGGAAACCAAGGCTGCAAGCAGTAACATTGTATAATGATAATAATAATTTGGCATTTATATAGCGCTACGAACCCTCAGGTATCTGAGCGCTGCTTATTATTACCCACGGTGTGTGGTGCTCATTTATCGACCTCGGAAGGATGAAAGGCTGAGCTTGGCCCCACCGGGATTCGAACCTGCGTTAGCAAGCTCTGCACGGATGTCAAAGCGAGCGCTCTACTCGCTGTGCCACTTGACCGGCTTGAGTATTGAGTATTGAGTATAAAGAAGATTGAAGAGAACAGTGTATGAAGCGTATGTGGCAAGCGACGCAAATATAATTAGAACAGCAGATGAGTGTATGAACTTTGAAGCTAAGATATGATACGGACAGAGTGGTCCGGCGCCACTTGGGTGCTCATGCGAAAGTCTCCGTTAGGTGTCCCACTGAAAGGTGATGAATGTTAAATGAAAAGGAATTGTGAAATCGAAGTGGGACTGCAACTGATCAAGCCAAACCCTGTGCACATTTGAAGTCTTTGATACTTGGTGTAAAATTGAAATTCCAAGCCCAGTTGAGGGAGACTAATTGTGTCAAAGGATCTGAGCCCGGCTGAGCAGGATCCAAAGTGACGAACATTGTGCTAAAGGGATCTGAGCCCGGCTGTGGGGGATCCGGAGTGAATAGTGAATCACCTAAAGTGAATACTTGTGAAAATCTAAAGAGGAAAAGAACTTGTTTATTTGGTTGCATCAAGTCCTCTGAATGAAGAGACTTTGAGAAGCAGAGAGACTTGAGCACAGAAGGTCCTGATGCTAATGATTGAACTGTATCCTCGGGCTAAAGAAGCCATAGACTGTGCTGCGCTCAAGTGAAACGTGTTGTCCTGTGCTGAAAACATGGGGAAGGGAGGCCAATGGCGTACACATCCTGATATATCATTTTGTGAACACATCTTCTTTTTTTTTTGTAACACTATTTCCCACACTATTTGTATTTAGAGGTAAGGATTGGAAATAGGTTTATTAGTTTAGGCCCTTTTATTTTGACAGGATACCAGTAGGACTGCGTTATTTTTTATTTTATGGTCGTAGCTTGCTCCCATCTGTAGATTTAGGATTAGATAGGCATTTTTAAAACCCTTTTTGAAGTTAAATAAATACCCCTGAACTGTGGTCACTTGTCTGTTTTACTGTTGATACCATGCCTTTCTTACAGAACACTGAATAAGAATCTATCTTTGTCCCAGACTTGGTACCTCTTGAGATGTGAAAAAGAATAGTCTACGGAAAAAGACCTCCTCAACCCATTAAGAGCAATAACATCCTAAGTGTTTCAGGAGATCAGACACATAAGCATGGTGAGCATCCCTGATAGGTGTGGTTAGCAGCTGCTCTTTATCAGGCTAGTCCCCTAATAGCTGCCCAATTCTGTTAATGTGCAGAGACATACACATCTGTACTGGTTAATGAACCAAATTGTTGCCTTTCAACCATCTACTGACCAGTTGGTGTTCCCCTCAGTGAAGCCTCATTCCACATAGATGTGTCCCTTTAAAGAAAGAGACCTGTTGGTTGTCTTATGCGGCTTACAATCTATAAGTAAGTATAGAGAAACCCCATAATTCTTTTAGAAGTTTGTCAAGATTAAGAATGTGCTATGAGAGAGAGTTCGCCATAATGGGTCACGCTACAACTTCCTCCTTTCCTATCCTTATTATAAAGCTCACAACTCGAAACGCCTACTACTCCAACTCTCTTCCACCTCCTTCCAACAAACAAAGCTGACAAGCTAACAATACCTCTTCTAACACCTATCGACCTTAGCTCTTTCCTCTGAGACTCAACTTCTATACTCTTCCTTATCTCATCAACTGAACATTGCACTCTGGAATACTCAGTCTGTTTGCAACAACAATTCCTTTATAACAGACTACTTTCACTCCAGCTCTTCTCCCTTAGACCTTCTTGCTATCACTCAAACCTGGATTTCTCCATCTACCACTGCCACTCTGGCGGCCATACACGACTCCAAACTATCCTTCATTCACTCACCTCAACTGGCTGCATTGGTGGAGGCCTTAGACATTTACTCTTCCCGCCTCAATGCCTCACAAATCTCCAATGCCACGTCCTCTCCTACCTCTTTGGAATTCACCATCTTTGGTATTTCTCTGCCTCACTCGGTTCACATCATCTCCATCTGTTGCCCCCCTGGTCCACTGGACCATTCTTTGATGATCTTGGGCAACTCCTTGATTCTCTTTCTACTAAACATCACCTCATTCTCTTAGGTGACTTTAACCTTCCTTCTGCAACTACTTTTCAGAAATCTGAACTTTAGTCTTTTCTTAGTGACCTCACTCTCCACTATATCCATGACCTGCCTACCCACACAGCAGGTAACTCTTTGGATGTCTCATTTCCACTTCTCTCTCAGCCACTACTACTACGGTCCCACCGTCAATATCTGATCACTCAAAAGTTTCCACCACCATCTCTTTTCCACCCTCTGACCTTTCCTCCCAACTTGCTTCACCTATTACTAAAAGGAAATTTAAATCTTCTTCCATTCCCCCTTTCTCTCCGACCTACAGTTCATACTCTTCTCCTTCACACGCAATGCCTCTTCCAGCAACATTGCTTTCTCCAGCTTCCAATCCCTACTATATGACCCATTTTCCTCTCACTTCCCACTACTTACTTTCACCCCTAAGTCTCAGCATCCTCAGCCATGGGTCACTCCATTCATACACTCTCTCTGCACTGACATGCGGCAGAAGCTGTGCAAATGGTGGTGTACCCACTCGCATAAGGACTTGCAACTCTACCTCTCTCCCCTGAACTCTCTCAAGTCCACTCTTGATAGAGCAAAAAGGGAATTCTACCAAACACACATAGGCCCTCATTACGACCCTGGCGGAGGACCATGGTGCAATTTGCACCATGGTCCATGGCGCAAAGCTGCCAACTCCGCCATGAGGGTTGGCGGACTTACCGCCCCATTCCGACCTTGGCGGGGCGGTAAGTCCCCAATCACACTTCCCCATTCCCATTTTTGCCCCATAGGGTATAATGGGAGTGGGGAAGGCGTTAATTACGCCACCGTAAATTACGGTGGCGTAATTAACGACAAGTCCCGTAGCGCCATGGATTTTTCCGCCTGCAAAAAGCAGGCGTAAAAATCACCATGGCTCTACGGGAACTCGTAGTCGGGCGGAAAGGTACGCCATGGTTTACGCTGGCGTAAACCCCTTTCCGCCAGGGTCGTAATGAGGCCCATAGACTCTTACTCCAGCCATCCTGCCTGGCTTTAGGGCATCACGCCTCATTCCTCCTAAGTCAACTCCACTCTCACAGCTAATGACATAGCTCAAAACTTAGCTGCAAACATTTCCAGAATTAGACGCTCTCTCCTGAACTTCCTCACACTCCCTCCTCCTACATTTTACACTCTGCCCACTCTACCGTCATCCTCTGCTTCTATCTCCCACTTTAGTCACACTAATACTGACAAAGTGCTACCTCTACTGATGAAGGGTAACCACTCTTGTGCTCCATCAGACCCTCTTGCTTCTTAGCTAATCAAGCCTATTGCCCCTTTAGTGTCCTCTCACCTAGTTGAACTCATCAACCTGCCCTTCAACACTGCTTTCTTTCCTCTGTTTTCAAAGCAGCCAAGGTCATCCCTCGCCTAAAAAAGCAAAGGGCTTTCTCAAACTTACCAGCTATCTTTCCTTCTGCACTACTCTAAAGTGCTCGAAAGGCTTGTGTTCTACCATCTTAGACATTTGTTAGACATCCACAACCTTTGAGATCCCCTACACGCAGGTTTCTGCGCCTGTCACTGCACGGAAACTGCTCTCATGAATGTGTCCAACTTCATTGCCTCTGCTAAACACTCCAAATTATCCTCTTTCCTATTTCTCCTTGGCCTGTCTGCTGCCTTTGACATTGTCGATCCCTCTGATCTCCTTAATACTCACTTTCTTCTTGGGATTCGCAATCGCGCTCTTGCCTGGATTGACTCCACCTTGCACCTCACCAATTCTGTCTCCTACAACAACAAAATCTCTCTACTCACTCCTCTGTTGGTGTTCCACAGGGCTCTGTCTTGGGTCTGCTCCTCTTTACACTCTACACCTCTACTCTTGGGGCACTAATCTTTTTCTTTTGGTTCTCATACCAACTCTTCATGGATGACACACATCTTCTCTTTTCTTGAAATCTCCTCTGATCTCTCTATCAAAATTTCAAACTCTCTGCCATTAAATATTGGATGGCTTTGCACTCTCTGATGATAAACTATACCCAAACAGAGGCGATCGTCTTCCCTACTGAAAACTCCCTCTCATCTCCTCGCCTTAACCTCCTAAATATTAGGAAATCGGGCACCTCCTTCCTTTCAACACTGTCAAACATCTCTTAACCACTCTTACCGTCTCTAAACTGGACTACTGTGCCAGTATCCTCTTTGGTTTCCCCAACTATGCTTTCGGTCCTCTCGACAAGATCATTAACTTCACTAACAGGACTCTCTTTGAACTCCCTCACTTCATACCTACTTCCTGGTACTGTCACCAGGCTGGATGGCTGACTAACAGGGCCAGATTTACATGTCTTCTCCTGATTCACAAATCTAGCCATGGTTAGGCACTGTATCTATCCAACACTACAAGCCTTCTCGTAGTCTCTGCTCTGCCTCCTCGACTACCCTTGTGGCTCCTCATTCTCCTTGTGCTTCCTCTCACTTCCGCTGCTTCTCTCTTCTTGCTCCTCTTGCATGGAATTCTCTTCCCCAGGACATCCAAGAAACAGTCCACACAGAGTTGTTCAAAACCAAACTAAAAGCTTACCTCCTCACCACCGAATTACCCTCTTAACCTACCCCTCATCTGTGTTCTAGCTAAAAAAAAAATCCTCATCTCTAACTTACCTCTGTCCCTCACTTACCCCGCCTCCTCTCTAGCACTTCACCCATCATGGTCCCATTCTGAGCACAGCCGGCCGTACCGCCTACCTGCACTTAAACATTTTCAATGTTCATTGTCCTTAATCTATGTATGTCCATGTATGTTTTGTACCAAGTGACTGTTCCATTTACTGCACTCCACCTCCGTGCCAGAATGTCCTTCAAACTCGCCCTATTGTAAGAAGCTCACTGCTTCCTATCAAATCCGATTTCTCATTTGTTGTACGTTCTTTTGTGATCAAAATAGCATTCTTCCTCCTGTATATAAATAAATAACCATAAATAAAATAAAGTCCTTGATGTGATGCTTTCATCTGTCACGCCAGACATATCCATGACCCATCATGCCGCACAGGTGCAGGCATAGCAAGCACATTGTTTCACATTGGTTCCCAGGTGAGTTTGGTGCAAGTGATTGCACCCTTGTGGCACACGTACCACCAGCACAAGCAGAACACTTGTTACAGGAACAGAAGACCGTTGCATTCTGTGAATGTACAGATAGTGTGTGATGTGACCGTCATCTTGTTATGTCACTGCTAATTTTAACTTTCCAGGAGTGACACATAACAGCCACATACACAGATATTGCAAATAACAAAACAATTTCGAAGTTGAAAACTACCGGGAAACCTGGTTGCTTGGTAAGCCATAACATAACCTCTTCCTACATAAATCTGTGTTCAAATGGAATGGCACATTCTCCAGCATGGGGTCTGGCATGGATTCACATTCTCATGAATATTCCCCGTCGTCAGGCTGGGAATCCTCGTTAAAGAAAAATCAGTATCAGTTTCGTTTCTGATCTGTCTTTCGTAGTAGTAACCAATCACTGATCTCTGCGTCATACTGACCACAGCCAATGACTGCCATCTCCCTAAGCCCCGCCTCTGGCAGCCATCTTCAGATTTTTACCGCACGTTCATGTGTTGGGATCCTCGTGCTATTGCTCTCGAGCTGTAGTGCGTTATCGGGCTTTTTCATAGGAAAATTCTCTCTTTTTTCGGTCAAAAGAGCCTCAAGCTCCACTGTTTCTTTATCCGATCAACGGGGATCTGTGTCGGATTCCTCTACGCCCCTCAAGGGTGAAGATTTCGTCGAGCCACGCTTTTGGAGGACTACAGAAGTTTCTCAGGCCCATCTCGGACATGGCCCAGGAGAAGGGAAGCTCGACGCCCGGAAAGCTGTTCAGGGTCTGCCCTTGATGCCAGCTTCAGAATGTCTTTAAGGAGGACGAACACTCCCTTTGCCTCTACTGCCTGCATGAGGACAAGACGCACGTGGAGAAGGACTGTGCGTTTTGCAGCAATATGTCGGAGCGGACCATGAAGGACCGCCATCTGCGTCTCGCCAACTGGCTGGAAGGGAAGAGCCCGTCAGGCAAGAAAAAAAAGAAGTCCAAGCGGTCTTCTAAGACCTTTGAGGGCGCCCCGGTGACGGGGGCCCAACAGAAGGCCAAGCACCGCGAGTCCGCTGGCACCGGGAGCGCCGAACGGTCGGGCTCTACGGTTGCCAGGCAGGGCGCATTCTCCCCGGCGCCATCAACCATGAGCCAACGCTCTGGCTCGGGTAAGAGGAAGGCCGAGCACCCGGCGAAGCTCCTGGAGAGACCCCGGTCGAGCTCGAAGGCCCCATCGGAGGGGGAGCGAGGCGGTGACCCTCCCCCCAAGGAGAAGGCGGTGAGCGCACCTAAGGTGGTGAAAGCCTTGATCCACCCTGCCAAGGCCTCTATCGAGACAGTCGCGGCGGCCCTGGCTCAGCCTGTGGAGGCTACACCAGTGGAGCCGACTTCGGGGCCCAGAGTCTCCCTGCCACCGCACAGGGAGTCCTCTTTCAAGCCCATCGACAGGACCCCCGTGAAACCTCCGACGGACAAGAAAAAGGGGGGGCAGGAGGTCGTCGTGGATTCGGCCTCAACCTCTGAAGAGGAGCTGATCGAAGTCTTAAGCCCCGGCATTGGCGTGGAAGAAGACCAGCCCGTCGGGAGGGACCCCGACGTAGGAGACGACGAGAACGTCCAGGGTGCCGACGAGGCTCCTGACCGCCCCTCGGAATCCCCTCAACCAGTGCCGCAAGACAACTCGGCGGCCATTTTGTTGGCTATACAGTCCTTATGCTCGGAGATAAGGACGAGATTGACGTTACCACCAACGGAGGAACCACTCCCGACGGGGGACCCGGAGCCCGGCCCTTCTGGGAGCCCTCCTCCTAAGAGAAGAAGGATTCATCCTCCACCTCCTTTTCAACCATCGCGCCCTGCTCAGCCCTCCTCCCCGTCCACGACCCGTGGGGATGATACGGGGACGGACACGGCCGCGACGGGTACAGACGACGAGGTTTACGACGAGGATCTTCCGTCATCACCTCCTCCGCGGGCTTCCCCGCCCGACGAGATTGGATCGTTTCATGCCATGATCGCCAGGGCATCCGAGCTTTTCCAGCTCTGCCCGGAAGAGAAGAAGAAGGAAGGTTTCCTTTATCAACGGCGCAAGACCAAGAGGAAGACGGTCCTCGCTGTACCTCTACTGGACGATATCTGGGATGAGGGTCTCGCCCTCCTCAAGAACCCATCCACAACGCCTGCGAGAAGGGATCGGTACGAGAAGAAGTACCTGGTCCCGGACGCGGCCCCCTTGTGCCTTCGGGCACAGCCGAGCCCGGACTCGGTCGTCTCCGCGGCAGCCAGGAAGAAAGCGGGGGGGCTTCGGCCTCTACGTCAACCTCCTCCCCGGACGGCGAGGGAAAGAAATTGGACACGATGGGACGCAGAGTCATCTCATCGGCAGCGACAACGATTAAGGCTGCCAACGCCTTGGCTATCGTAGCCCGCTACGACAGGGAGTTGTGGTACAAGATCGCCCCCCTGCTGGACTTCCTACCGGACGACAAGAGGGCGGAGGCCCTAGAGATCTTGCAGGAAGGAGAAGTGGCGTCGGACCACACCATTACGATAGTAACGAACATCGCTGACACTGGATTTCGCCAGTTGGGCAACGGCGTGTGCCTTAGCCGGCGTGGATGGCTCAAGGCAACGGACTTCCGGCAGGACGTGCAGACCAGAGTTTTGGACATGCCATTCGACGGGAGCAACCTGTTTTGGAAATCATTGGACGATTCCCTACAAGCCATCAAGACGGACACGGAGACGGGCCGGGCCCTTGGTGTTCTCCAGCAACGACGGCCGCCCTTTCGGAGCGCCGGAGGCAAGCAGGGTGCCTCCAAAGGTTCCGGCGGCGGATATTCCACCTACCGTCAAGCGGCCCGTTTCGTCATCACAGGAAGCCTACAGGGGACGAGGCAAGTCGGGCAGAACCCGCCGTCGTCGCCAGGGAGGACAAGGCAGCAAAGCCTCGTCAAAGCAGGACTGAACCGGCCGTGGGGTCGGGCCCCCACCGAAGCATCCCGGTGGGAGGCCGGCTGGCAAACTTCGTCAGCGTGTGGGAGTCCATCTCCACCGACCGATGGGTGCTGGACGCCCTGGCCCAGGGTCACGCGCTCGAGTTTCTAAAGAAGTGCCCACACGTCCCCCCCCGAGGCCAGGAAGGAACATCATGTCCCTCAACTTCTCTTGGAGGTAAAGGCGATGCTCAAGAAAGGCGCCATCGAGCTTGTCCCAAAGAGGCTTCGGGGCTCCGGAGTTTACTCAAGATACTTCCTCGTGAAGAAGAAGACAGGAGGATGGCGTCCCATCCTGGACCTACGACGACTGAACAAATTCATCAAGGCACAGAAGTTCCGGATGGTCACCCTCCAGCACGTCCTGGGTCAGCTGGAGGAGGTTGATTTCCTGTCGTCGTTGGATTTGGAGGATGCTTACTTCCATATCCCCATCCTAAAGGGACACCGAAAGTTTCTCAGATTTGTGGTCCAAGGGCGTCACTACCAGTTCAGAGCCCTTCCCTTCGGATTGAGGTCGGCACCCAGGGTATTCACCAAGTGCCTCACACCGGTGGCGGCGCGGCTGCGCCTGGAGGGGATCCACGTCTACCCCTACCTTGACGACTGGCTCATCCGAGCAAAGACAAGGGAGCTCGCCGCGGAGCACACGGCAAGGACCGTCCAACTACTCACGGACCTGGGATTCTCCATAAACTACGCCAAGTCCCACCTGGTGCCCGCGCAAGACGCACTGTTTCTGGGAGCAAAACTCGACACAGTGGCGCTTCTGGCCTCTCCGTCGGAGGAAAGGACGAGGGCCATCTTGGGCAAGGTGCAGCGGATGCTGTTTGCGGACGTGGCCAGAGTGAGGTCCATCAAATCCCTCCTCGGAATGATGTCTTCTTGCATTTATCTCATCCGCCTGTGCAGGCTTCGGACGCGCCTGTTACAGGAGTTCCTGGACGTTCGCTGGATCCAGACGACGGACAGCTTCGAGGACAGGATCACACTCGACGAGAGCTTCCGACGAGCGATCCGGTGGTGGGGCACCCGCGCGCATCTGACGGCGGGCATGGACTTCCAGACCCCGGGCCACCAGAAGACAGTGACCACGGATGCCTCCCTGGAAGGGTGGGGAGCGCACACCGAAAATCTGCACGCGAGAAGCCTTTGGCTGCCGACAGAGAAGTCCCTCCATATCAACGTCCTGGAGCTCCGTGCAGTGTTTTGGGCCCTCAGGTCCTTTCTTCCGTCCCTCAAGGGCAAGGTGGTGAGGATCTTCACCGACAACACCACCACCATGTTCTACATCTGGAAGCAGGGCGGTACCAGATCCCCAGCCCTGTCCAAGGAGGCGCAGGATCTGTGGCATTGGGTCGTCGCCCAAGGGATGTTTCTGGTGACGTTTCATCTGGCAGGAATAAAAAACACCATCGCCGACTCGCTCAGCAGAGAGCTGCGCTCGTGCCACGAGTGGGAACTATGACAGGATCTAGTGGACCGCCTCTTCCGACGGTGGGGCACACCCCAGATCGATCTGTTCGTGACGGCGACGAACTCCAAGTGCCGGAGGTTCGCCAGCAGGTTTCCCCAGCCGAGGAGCATGGGCGATGCTTTCTCGTTCCCCTGGGAGGGCCTGTTCCTATACCTGTTCCCTCCATTGCCATTGCTGATCCGGCTCATCAACCAGCTCAAGAGGTCACGGTGCAAGATGATCCTCGTCGCACCTGCGTGGCCGAGGCAGATATGGTTCCCGGACCTTCTGGACTTAGCAGCGTCCCCGTCAATCAAGCTGCCAGTGGATGCGGATCTTCTCTCCAGGGAAGGAGGCGCCATCCTCCATCACGGCCCGAAGTCGCTGAACTTGCAGGCCTGGCTCCTGCAGCGTTAGAGTTTGGAGGTTACGACATACCGGCCGATTGCAGAGAGGTTCTTGCAAAGGCCAGGGCGTCCTCAACTCTTAAATGCTACGGACACAAATGGAAGAGGTTCTCTGTCTGGTGCCACGCACAGAAGATTAACCCTCTACGGATTACGGCTCCTCAAGTACTGCCGTACCTACTGACGCTGGCCAAGACTGGACTGGCGCACGCTTCCATCAAGATTCATCTTGCTGCGATCTCCCGATACACCAGAACCACGGGACGGACGTCTTTGTGGTCTCATCGTCTGGTGAAATAATTCATGAAGGGACTGTTCAGGTCGTTCCCGCCGGTAAAGGCTCTGGCCCCGGCGTGGGAGCTCAAAGTGGTGCTGACCAAGCTCATGGGACCTCCGTTCGTGCCTCTGCACTCAGCTCCGTTGAAGTTCTTGTCGTGGAAAACAGCTTTTCTTGTGGCCATCACCTCCGCACGACGGGTGGGAGAGATCCAGGCCCTTTCCTGCAAGCCCCCATACTTGACTTTTCACAACACGAGGGTAGTGCTCAGGACTCACCCCTCTTTCATGCCCAAGGTGCCGTCGGACTTCCACCTCCACGAACCCTTGGTGTTGCCTGTTTTCTTCCCGTCGCCTTCGTCGCCAGCTGAAATGACTTTGCACTCGCTGGATGTGGCTAGAGCGCTGAAGTTCTACGTGGACCGCACGAAGAGTTTTCGGAAGACGTCACAACTTTTTGTGAACTTTGGACCTGTCAATCAGGGGAAGGCTCTCTCAAAGGGTTCCATTTCCAGATGGCTCTCCGGCTGTATCATGTACTGTCATTGGTTGGCAAACCGACCGCTGCCTGGCCGTCCGAGAGCCCATTCCACCAGAGCGATCGCAGCTACCACAGCGTTCCTATCTGGTGTGCCCCTGCTGGACATCTGCATGGCTGTTACGTGGAGGTCGACGCACACCTTCACGAAATTCTACTGCGTCGGCCGGGATTCCAGGGAGGAGTCCAGGGTCGGCCAAGCAGTGCTGCGCAACCTGTTCGCCTAAGGTGAGCCTGGTGAGAAGGTAAGAGATGCTTAATGTTGAGTTGTTGTATTGCTTAATGTTGAGCCTGTTGCCACCTCCCGTGGTTGTGCATGTGTGTACTGCTATGTATTCTTTTATTCATGAGCATGTGAATCCATGCCAGACCCCATGCTGGAGAAGGAACAAGTTACTTACCTGTAACTGTTGTTCTCCAGCATGGGTCTGGCATGGATTCACATGCGAACCCTCCAACCTACCCCTCTGCGGCTCTTCACTTGGTCATACTGCCACTTCACGTGCTACCAAATCTGAAGATGGCTGCCAGAGGCGGGGCTTAAGGAGATGGCAGTCATTGGCTGTGGTCAGTATGACGCAGAGATCAGTGATTGGTTACTACTACGAAAGACAGATCAGAAACAAAACTGATACTGATTTTTCTTTACCGAGGATTCCCAGCCTGACGACGGGGAATATTCATGAGCATGTGAATCCATGCCAGACCCATGCTGGAGAACAACAGTTACAGGTAAGTAACTTGTTCCTTCCATGATCCAGCGAAAAAAGCTGGCGCCTGGCTATTCCCTGATCTCTCCAGGTAACATAGACTTTTTATAACAAATAATCAGGGCGAACCTGGTAAATCCACAAGGACCCAAGAACTATTTAATGAAAATTCTAACATAGACAATATGTTATATTTTGTACATATCAGTGATAACCACAGGTAAGTGAACGCAAAACATTCCAAAAATTAAACATACAGTAAAATTCATAATCGTAATCACACTTAGTACATGTTGAGAGTATCAAGTGTCTCATCAGTACATCCTTTTGTGATTGAAAAAGAGAACAGTATTAGTATTGGTTGTAAAAATAACATAAAATAATAAGTGTGTGTGTGTGTGTGTGTGTGTGTGTGCGTGTATATGTGTGTGTGTATATGTGTGTGTGTGTGAGATGAGGACTGTGCAGTTTAAAATGTCGACATGACTCTGTTTCGGCATTTAGCCTACTCTTTTGGCTATAAGTAGAATGGCCTTCATCAGGACAAGGAATTGCGTTCTTGGCTCAGACGAACTCTCCTGTGGTGAAATTCTATATAGACAAATATAATCTGCTCAGTGTGGGTCCATGTCTGGGATGTTAATTTTTATGCTCAAAAAGTAGCTAGAACAGTGTTCTCCCTCTCAGGAAACTTACTGTGCCTGAATTCTTTGAGCACGTCAATTCAAAAGTAGAGCCACGTCAGTGGCTGCAGCAATGGTGCTCCACCTAAGGTGGATGCAGATTAGGACAATTATCCTAAAGCGAGATCTATAAATGGAGAAACAGGCCAGCACTATAAGGCCCACATCAATTCAACACCCCCTCTTCAAAAAACCTCCAGAGGGACGGTGCAGAGAACTTACCCCACTGGTAAGTCTGTTGCCCTTGAAATAAATCTTGTTCAGCCACCATGTAGAACAGGGTCCTTTAGTGATCCAGTTTCCTTCTCTGGTTGGCATGCCTGATAAGTGGATGAATAGGCGTTTGAGTACCACGACTAATAATTCACTCATCCGAACATGATTCTGTAAATGCTTCCAAAAAAGCAAGTGTCATTGACTTTCTAGGTCTCCCACACATTATGGCGTGAACTAAGGTGCTGAAAAATCACACGTGCCGGTGTTCGTGCAGTGCGAGTCAGAAACTCTCCCCCAGATAAGTTATCTTGTCTAAACGATCACGATAATGGTGCTGTTCCATTCAGAGACGCTGCCTTACCTCTGAGCATAAATTCTCTAAATTGGGACGGTCGGCGAGTGCAGCGCAAGTCTTCTCTGCATAGAATCCGTGGCTGGAATGTGCATGCAGCCATATTGAAAAATGTATATATTGGGTGTCATGGCAATGGCTAGAGAGAATGGCCTCTAGGAGAGCTTGAGGAGGGCAGCTATCTTTGAGTAGACCGCTCTGCTCCCAGCAACCCGGGACCCACCCATAATTTAAAAGGGGACCCAAAGGGAAGTAGTCTTTGTGTCTACTGAAGATCTGGATATATAAGATCTCTAATGTGTCTGCCCGAGCCCTTGTTCAAAATGTGTAACATATAGTATTAGTGACTTGTTGAGATTATCAATGACTGTCATCTCGCTAATTTGCTAGGCTCCCAAAGAGGCGTACTTGAAATGGCCAGGAGACCCAACGTATGGCTGACGAGTCAAGAATACTTAGTGAATTGTGCTGCTGAAAATTGGCGACCGCCCTATTCATGTACTGTTACGCAGATATAGTATCTATAATAGGCCTGAGTGCAGGTGTATTCGCCACATTGTATTAACTGGAGATAGTAAGTCAGAGGGATGCTCCCGGTGAATAATTATTTACGGTATCTGGGTAGTGCGTTTAAATACCACTCACTCGTCCCACATCTGTGTCACAAATTAGGGTTTTGATCTTATAGACCAAATGAAATGAACAATTTACACATGATGCACATACCCAAACAAAAAGTGACCACTACACTTGGATAATACCTGACGGTACCTAGGTGATGCATTTCTATACAGATCAATCATCCCCCATCTTTATTATAATTTGTAGTCTTTGTATTATAAACTGAATTTTAAAAAGTGCAATTTCTATGTGGTTCACATACTAGAGCAAGAGTTATCATTTCAATGAGTTCTTCAGTATGTCTACAAAAAGGACAAGATGTGATTCAATAGCCCAGATGGAATCTATGTGATCACTGCGCCGCCTGTATCTGCACTGATGAAAATGGCAAAGCCAATCACGGCACAGTTATCAAATAGATCACTTCGCCTGCATCCCCCTTCCTGACCCTCCCACCCCAGCCCACTTACCTTTTAAAGTGGCACACTTCTGTGTGCCGCCTACACTCCTCTATCCATGCAGCGTCAATCAGTGCTGATGCCGCAGTGTGCTTTTCCTTTTTTTTGTCACTTTCTTGTCCCTCGCTTACCATAATGGTAAGTGGGTGGCAACCCCTGACTCCCATTACTACACTCCGGGAGAGCGGGGGACACCCCCTGCTCTGCTTGGGCGCAGTAGTGGGAGTCAGTATTTTGTGCGCCTCCAAAGTTGCAATGACTGCGCGGTGCACAAAAAAGGTGAAATTTCAGTGCATTTCCCCACAGATGCATCTCTTTAGGTAGGATTTACATGGACGCAGTATTCTCCATCCTCAAATAACTTTCCTGTAACTTATGATGATAAGCAAATAGAGCAAAATCTACTGTCAAAAACACCATTTTCCATATTGACGTGTTTATTGACGTAAATATTTATGACTGCACTGGTTTGCTAAATGTAATGTGATGTTTATTGTGAACTCCACTGGTTATCAGTTCAAAAGTCTATTCCACTCTATGGCTACATTGAGGCCATGATGGACACTATCCAAGCGGTAAATCCATCTCTGTTCTAATTCTCCTAGCCATTTTTCACTGTCCCCGCCTCTCCGACTAGAGCTAACGGTTTGCAGGACAAACCACTTAAGGTCGCAATCCGTATGTTTCAGTTGTCTGAAGTGGTCCACAAGGGGCTTTCTGCCACTAGATGTCGGATGCATGAGCGATATTCAGAGATTCTTTGTTTAACAGATCGTTTTGTTTTTCCGACATATGCAAGATTGCATGGGCTTTGAATGACATATATTACAACTTTGCTGCTACAATTTGTGTGCGAGTTAAGGTCCCTTTGAATATTGCGGTAGCTGAATGAAAGTTTAGTCTCTGTGTACTGACATGCTACACACTTCCCACACTTTTGTTGTCCTTTTACTGGTGGTAATCCCCATGTCCTCTTAAGAGATAACTGTATCTTTGAGTCACAATAGGTGTGAACAAGAGGTTCTCTAAGACTCCTATTCTTTTTAAGGCAAAACAGGTTTTTTTGCCAGGGTGCTAGTGTTCTTGATGAGGTGCCAATGTTTGTTAATGGTCCTCTTCATGATGTTGCTAATCAGGCTTAACATGGTCACACAGACCAGTCTATTCAATGGCTCCTTGCCATAAGGCCTGCTTCTCTCGGGGTATTGGTTGCCATTTGCGAGTTTGTTTTACCGCTTTTTTAGGATAACCTCTTTGAAGGAGATGTTGTTGTAGTCCTTCTGAATGTTATTTTAATGTTTCTTGGTCCATACAGTTTCTTCGAATGCTCAGGAATTGTCCATATGGAAGGTTTTGCTTCAGGCCTGCCGGATAATAGCCATCATAATGTAGAAGACTATTCCGGTCTGTAGTTTTACGGAACAGTTCAGTCTTGAGACCTAGAACTGATTTGTATATTTGTAGATCCAGAAAGTCTATAGCATGGTGATCACATGTCATGATGAATTTGATGTGACTGTTGCGTAGATTAAGCCACTCCAAAAATATCATGAGTTGCTCTTCCGTGCCCATCCTGATGAGGAGTACATCATCTATGTACCGCTGCCATATCTGAATCCAGGGCTTGTGGGGGTTGGTCTTGGCATAGATACGGTTGTCTCATAATCTCCCATGAATCGATTTGCTGCATCAGGTGCAAAAGTAGCACCCATGCTCACGTCTTTAATCTGTTTGAACAATTTGTTCTTAAAAAGGAAATCATTCTCTGTCATAGCTAATCTGCTGCATTCTAAAATGAAATCAGTAGGGATACTCTTGCTGTGCTCTCTTTTGTCTAGAAAGCTGCGTTAAGACTTCAAGACATTACGTTTGGGGAATCGAGGCGTAGAGGGCTTCTACGTCCATTGTCACCAAAATGTACAAATCTACTTCCACTTTGGTTTCCAGTATGTTTAAAGCCTGCGTGGTGTCCTTTATGAATCATTTCATCTGTGTTACAAAGGGTTTTAAGATGATATCAGTGTATAGCGACAGTGGCTCGAGGAGAGAGTCACAAGTCGACATAATGGGATGGCCAGGGGGATTGTTAAGATTTTTGTGTACTTTTGGAAGTACATAGAATGCTGGTATCCTAGGGTTGCTTTGGTTGAGAAATGTCTTTTCTTTGGTACAAATCCAGCCTTCTGCTTCTGCATGCTTCGTCAAGCTGCTTATTTCTTCGCTCAACCTATTCATTGGGTTGATGTTAAATTCTCTATATGCTCTGTTGTAGTAGAGTAAACATGCACATTCAGTTTCATATTCCCTGGTGTCTAAGATCCCTATCCCTCCTGCCTTATCTGCCGGTTTTATGGTAAGGTTCATGTCCACGCTGAGGGCTTTTAATGCTATCCTCTCCTCCGTAGTGAGGTTATCTTGATAGTAATTCTGTTTGTTGATGGTTTCTAGAACTTTCTTGGTCACCATGTTTTCAAAAGTCGTAAACTCAGATGGTATAGTGTGTGGTGGTGGATCAAAGTTGAACTTGATTTTAAAACCGGTCAGGTTCTTCTTTTTTTCAGGTATGCCCCGATTGTCTTTTTCTTCCTGATGTTCTGGAACATAGACATCAAGAAAATAATTTAGTCTAGTGTTACGGAAGACTCTCTTATCGCCCCCTCGATGTTTGGGTGCCCTGGTCACTATCACTGGATGATGAAGAGGTGCCGGAAAATTTCACATATCTATTGCGTCTATTGTTTCTAGCCTGTTGTTGTTGCTCAACATAATATCCATCTCCTAGGTAGGAATAGGTCTTTTTTCAGTTTCAATACCTTTTTATCTACTGGTATTTGTCAGAACTTTGCAATCTCTCTTTCCAGAAGTTCTAGTTTTTTCTTAGCATCTTGTATAGTGAGGTTTTCTAAGAACTGTTTTTCTGGTTCAGCTAATTGTTCCCCTTTTATTTTACATTCTTCATCGGCAGTGTCCATGACTACGATTAGGCTTTCCCAGCTATACTTGTTGCCGACTCCATTGAAGTTTGCCTTAAAGTTTGGGTTGTCAATGAAAACTCTAGGGATGTTTTCAACTTGTAGGCCTTCAGGGATAATGCCGGCCTTTAGATACTCAGCATGGACATGAACCTTACCATAAAACCGGCAGATAATGGAGGTGGGATAGTGATCTTAAACACCACAGATTATGAAATTGAATGTGCACATTTACTCACTAACAGAGCGTATAGAGAATTGGACATCAACCCAATGAATAGCTTTAGCAAAGAACGCAGAAGCAGAAGGCTGGATTTCTTCGGAAGAAAAGACATTTCTCAACAAAAGCAATCCTAGGATACCAGCGTTCTATATACTTTCTAAAGTACACAAAAATCCTAACAATCCCCCTGGCCGACCCATTGTGTCGGCTTGTGACTCTCTCCTCGAGCTACTGCCGCTATACACTGATTTCTTCGTAGAACCCTTTGTAACACAGATGAAATCATTCATAAAGGACACCACACAGGCTTTAAACATGCTGGAAACCATAGTGTTAGTAGATTTGTGCATTTTGGTGACAATGGACGTAGAAGCCCTCTACACCTCGACTCCCCAAACAGAATGTCTTGAAGTCTTATGTGGTTTTATAGGCAAAAGGGAGGACAGCAAGAGTGTCCCTACTGATTTGATTTTGGAACGCAGCAGGTTAGCTATGACAGAGAATTATTTCCTTTTTAAGAACAAATTATTCAAATAGATTAAAGACGTGAGCATGGGGGCTACATTTGGACCTAGCGTTGCAAATCTGTTCATGGCAGATTATGAGACCAACCATATGTACGCCAACACTAACCCATATAACCCTGGATTCAGATCTGGCAGCGGTACATAGATGATGTACTCCTCATCTGGACGGGGAAGAGCAACTCATGACATTTTTGGAGTGGCTTAATCTACGCAACAGTTGCATCAAATTCACCATGACATGGGATCACCATGCTAGAGACTTCCTGGACCTATACGTGTACAAATCAGGTCTAGGTCTCAAGCCTGAACTGACCCGTAAAACTACAGACCAGAATAGTCTTCTACATTATGATAGCTATCATCCTTCAGTTCTGAAACAATACCTTCCATATGGAAAATTCCTGAGAAGAAACTGTTTGGACCAAGAAACGTTAAAAAAACATTCAGAAGGACTACAACAACATCTCCTTCAAAGAGGTTATCCTAAAAAAGCAGTAAAACACATTTGAAAACGGGCAGCCAATACCATGAGAGAAGCATGCCGTATGGCAAGGCAAAGGAGCCATTGAATAGACTGGTCTGTGTGACCACGTTTAGCCGGATTTGCATCATCATGATGAGGACCGTTATCAAACACTGGCACCTCATCAAGAACACTGGCACCCTGGCAAAAAATAGGAATCTTGGAGAACATCTAGTTCACAACCATCGTGACTCCAAGACACAGCCATCACTTGGGAGGACATGGGGATAAGCACCAGTAAAAGGACACCACAAGTGTGGGAAGTGTGTAGCATGTAGGTACATAGAGACTAAACGTTAATTCAGCTATGGCAATATTCACTGGGACCTTAACTCACACACCAATTGTACCCGCAACATGGTAATATATGCTATTCAATGCCTATGCGATCTTGTGTATGTCGGAAAAACAAAAAGACCTGTTAAACAAAGGATCTCATAAACATTACTTATGCATCCGACATCTAGTGGCAGACAAACCCCTTGTGAACTACTTCAGACAACTGAAACATACAGATCGCGACCCTAAGTGGTTTGCCCTGCAAACCATTAGCTCTAGTCAGAGAGGCACGGACAGTGAAAAACAGCTAGGAGAATTAGAACAGAGATGGATTTACTGTTTGGATAGTGTCCGCCATGGCCTCAATGTAGCCATAGGCCCTCATTACGACCCTGGCGGAAAGTAACTGACCTGACCGCCATAGCGTAAATAGCGTTTCCGCCATTGCACGATGGAGTAAAGTGCGGCTAATTCCGACCCATCGGGCACGAGCATTACGCCATGGCGGAAGTGCAAAGTCCGCGATGGCGGAAATGTCCCCAAAACGCCCCTCACCGCCGTCGTACGGCGCCCTAGGTGCAATTCCGCCACCCATCATAGCGGTCACCGTAATGAGCGGTAATCGCAAAATACGGTGACCGTAAATATACGGAAACGGAAGTAAAAACATGGGGCCGGAACGGGAAACAGCACGCCGTACACCTACAAAATCAGAATCCCAACACAACCATTACAAATCCGACCCTGAGACACATCCCAACCCGTAAGCCACCCTAGTTAAAACAATCAAAATGGGAAAAGTTGCTAAAAAAGCGTGCGACCGCAAGCGGCAGGTCCACTTCTCCCATGAGGAACTCACCGTGCTCACAGAGACCCTCCAGGAGAATGCTGCCGTTGTCTTCTCGACGCAAATGACCAGGACGGCACTTGCGAACAAGAAGGCCATATGGGCCCTGGTGGCACAGCGGGTAAGTGCGGTGGGGACCGCACCCCGCAACCCACAGCAATGCAGAAAGCGATGGGACGACTTGCGGATACGCGTACGGAGCATACTATCAGCCAACCGTAACATTGCCACAGCTACCGGGGGAGGATCGGAATCACCCATCAAGTTGACCCCCTGGGAAGAAATCTGTGCCTCCACCATTGGAATGGAGAGTATAGAGGGAGTCGGAGGGATGGAGAAAGGAGTGCAGACATCCGAAGAATCAGGTAGGTGGGCCAAATAAAACAATGCTAAATCCACAATGTCCAATCATGTGAAGTACCATGTGTCCACATAGTGCAACAGAAACACATGTCCAGGAGAACGTCCACATACATTGGCCTGATAGCGCACTTTAAAAGTCACATTAAATACATAAATAATTAAAAATCCTAAAAACACCCTCTACACGTGCAGCATGCACACCCTAACTGCAGGCTGCAAAACAACTGCATCCTCAATCCACACAAAAATGAAACCACCTCCAAGGCCCTGACCCAAATCACCCTCAGGTACCACCCCAATGCATGTGATACATTGCCATTCCAATTTCCACAGACCCATAAATAACGCTCGCCCTCCTTTACTCCACCACAGGGTCCGATTCAAACGACGAGCTCCAGGACACCCCTACCAGCACACCTGCAAAGAGGGCCAAGACCAACGGCCAAAGACCCTCCACCTCAGCTGCACGGATCAAGACACGGCAGCAGCACAAATCAAGTGGCAGCACACAGGAGGGGACTTCAACAGGCACCCCAGCAGCCAGCATGCCCACAACAGCAGCACCACAGGTCCCCCCAATGGATGCCACAGAAGGCACTGCTTCTGGTGGCAGCAGCACCATATGTGACACTGCATTAATGGCAGCATGCTCCGACACAGAAAACGGTGCTGTCGATGTAGGACCCATCCATGACCTGTCTCAATCCCCCTGTTTGTTTCATCCCGTACACCATGAGGATACCACGCAGGGGCACCCACAAGACGACTACTGGCCATCCCCCACAAGCCCTGTGGCAAGGCAACATGAGGTGATCAGCCCCTCTGTGACACCACCGCAAATGGCCATGGCCCAGCAGAGGCAACAGTCCCTCGACCAGGTGATCGTGCAACAGCAGCAACTGGCCACGCTCCTCAAGGAGCATGCTGATGAATGTGGGGGTTCTAAGGCAGTCATAGAAACATCTACTGAGACACTTAGGGCACAAATGGAGAGAAGTACAGAGACACTAAGGGTACAAATGGAGAGAAGCACCGAGAGCCTGAGGGGGGAACTGCATGCGACGTCCAAAGACGTATGTGGTGAACTTGCCGCTGTGCGCCGTGTGCTCACTGAGCTCTCACAAACCCTTAGGGACATGCATGGACGTGAGCAGGCAGAGACATCATCCGTTGCAAGTTCCGTCCAGGGCAGCCCCCAACGTAGATCTGGGAGGAACCTGCGCTCCACAGGCAGGGGTGCCCCTGATACCCGGAGAGGGGGCTTGCAATAGCGTCTGCCCACTGACAATGAGCATCTTTGGACACTGGTGTTCGGGGGGGAGGTAGGAGGGTGGAGGGGGGGTGTTGGGCTTTCTTGGGTGGCGGGTCGATGGGGTGTGTAATATAATTTCACATATGCTATAAACATTACATAATCATCCAATGAGATGTGTGGACATTGATCTTTGTGTACGAGGCCTTTATTGGCGTACAGTCCACATTGTGCATGTTCCAGACACACACAGTGCCACAAGTCCCGTGTCCATGTATCAGCCACCAGGCGTGAGTGCTAGAAGCATGAATCTATGATATTCTGACGAATTTCACGGGCCTCCTGTGCCTCGCGGACTCCTTGAGGTGCTGCCACATCCCCACCCTCATCATGACCATCTTCAGGTGCTTGCAGTTCTGCGTCAGGGGGCATGGGCACATTTCTACGTACGCACATGTTGTGTAGCATGACACATGCCATGACCATCTTTGCAACCTTCTCATGGCGGTACAGGAGTGCCCCGCCAGACCTGCTGAGGCAGCGGAAACGAGCCTTCAGTAGGCCGAATGCCTGTTCAATGACTACACGGGTACGTGAGTGGGCATGGTTGTAGTCCTCCTCATGCTGGTTCTGTGGGTTCCGGAGTGGTGTAAGGAGCCATCTCTTCAGTGGATACCCGGCATCACCTGTATGTGGACAATAAAGGATGTTTGTGGAATGACATTGCTACGTACGCATCCCCCCCCCCTTCCTGCCAGGTCATTGCCGCATCACATACCCCACATTATCATGCATGAAATGAGACTCACCGAGTAGCCAGGATCTGTTCCCTGCGTGTTGCTCCATGTAGCGTGGTATTGTAGAGTTCCTCAAGACCATAGAATCATGGGTTGATCCAGGAAATCGGGCACAACAATGTGTAAAGATCCTGTTGGAGTCACACACCATCCGTACATTAAGAGAATGATATTGTTTCCGGTTGCGGTACTGGGCCTCCATGGCATGTGGGACAACCAATTCCACATGGGTGCAGTCGATGGCACCAATGCAACCCGGTATGCCGGCCAGTGCATGGAATCCCACTTTTGTGTTTGTAATCTCCTGCTCCGAGCGTGGTAAAGAGATGTAGTCGTCTGCGTGCTTCAGGAGGGCATCGAGCACTTGCGATAGTGTCCGTGACAACAGTGGCTGTGAAATGCCATGCAACTGTCCGACTGTGTGCTGGTAGGTGCCTGTGGCCAGGAAGTGGAGTACAGACACCACCTTCAGTAGGGGT
The DNA here is from genome assembly GCF_040938575.1 of Ambystoma mexicanum. Lineage (NCBI taxonomy): Eukaryota > Metazoa > Chordata > Amphibia > Caudata > Ambystomatidae > Ambystoma > Ambystoma mexicanum. The sequence goes on along the minus strand of NC_090940.1, from coordinate 471,622,830 downwards.
GGGATGGCGGTTGGGCTATCTATCATGCTGACAAGGTCAGCGTGTGTCATGTTCACAATGGCGGTTATGGTGTCCCCGTCCAAACGGTAGAGGGTGTGGATGTGCTCAGCAGTGAGGTTGAACGGATGAGCTCGGAGGCGTGGGATTGCGGGCTGCCTGCGTGGTGGTAGTGGCTGTGCTGGTGGCCCTTGCTGGCCCTGCCTCGCCCTCCTCCTCCTCCTGCGTCTCCTCTGTGCGGCCGGTTGTTGTAGTAGTTGGTGTTCGTCTTCTTCTTGAAGTTGGAGTACTTGCAGTGCTATCAGGTCCCCCAGGGCCAACATCGCTAGTCCTGCCGGTAGCATTTTGGAGTGGGTGTGGTTGTGGGAAGGGGTTGGGTGTGCAATTTATGTGTTTTCAGGCTGTATAGCCTCCACCTGTGGTGATTCATTCCACCTGTGCCAGCTGCAATCCCCTTTGGGCGAGCACGTCCCGCACACAACGCTGCAATGTGACGCATGCTGATAACTGAAGGGATACCCCGACTACGTAAGAACAATGGGCTAGAAATACTTGGTCAACAATGGGGGTCTTTCTGACGTGTAGCGTTTTCTGGGGACTACTATTGTGCTAAAGTAGACCTGGGCTATTTCTATTATGTCAAGATAAGTACATAAACACTTTAAATGTGAAAAAATGCACAGGAAGGAATTTTAGACACAGATAGATATTGAGCTGTCAGCTTTTTAAATTTATTTTGCTGCCGAATGCATTTATTAATCATGCATTTTTTGATATTGAGCTGTCAGCTTTTTAAATTTATTTTGCTGCTGGATGCATTTATTAATCATGCATCAGTATTAGTTAAGAAAAAAGGTATATTGTTAAAAAGAACAGTTGCGAGCTGCACGAGGTTCAATCACAAAAACAGAGTTTGCAAAACGATTAATTCTTAATATTTCCTCAAACAGCTGTTTTTGGCAAAACAAATTTGTAACCACCACCTAAAGTGACTAGTGATTAGGATGTAAAACATACATAACATACATAACAACCAAAACAAAAGCAATAAATGGAAAAGCTTTGGGTTATATGTATCCAGGCTGGAGGGTGACCTAACAGGTGGTCGACGTCTAGATATGGATCTGGAAAGATGTTGTGACCAGGCAAAGTATTGAGGTACTGGTCAAAGGGACGTTTCGGCTTGGAGCCTTCAAACCTCCCACGTCAATATCATGAATCAAATGCTATCTTTCACGGAAGAAGAAATAGACAACATTATAGAGGGACCATCTCTCTTCAACTTAGCAGGAGCACAACATCATATTGCTTCCACAGCTTCAGGAGACGCGCTATTAAATCTAAAGAAAAAATGCTTCCGTACGGAAGTCCATGCTCATTTCCTCAGGGAATACCTGAGAGTTAACCTTGTACCAATGGGTCTGCTGGTCAGCTCAATATCTATCTGTGTCTGAAATTCCTTCCTGTGCATTTTTTCACATTTAAAGTGTTTATGTACTTATCTTGACATAATAGAAATAGCCCAGGTCTACTTTAGCACAATAGTAGTCCCCAGAAAACGCTACACGTCAGAAAGACCCCCATTGTTGACCAAGCAATGTGACGCATGGCATCTTGCTATTACAATCATGTATTTAATCCCGATGGCAGTGAAATATTGGTTTATATGTTCATTCTGCTATGGTCCCATTGTTTCACATACTATCTTTGCAGTCGCTAACAAATTTGTGAAGGGTCAGTGGAATGTAGTACTCGATTAACGGTGGACCCTCATGCAGCACTGTACCGAGGTTCACCGACGGGCGGGACGTCCCATTTGTGAGTGAAGCCAGTTGCCATTTTCACACACTGCCGCACTACATGGATGAATTTGTGATTTCAAGCGGCCACAGATGCCTTTTCGACGTGATGTTGCAAATGAGGAATTCGAAGGACAGCGCTTTCGGTTTTCAGCTAGCGGCGAGGAGACGCCCACAGGTCTGACTGCAAATATAACGTTCTATTGTTTAATGTCCTTGGGACAGGGGCCATGGCGAGAATGCAATGATTGATATGAATAGTATGGGATGCGCAATAGCGTAGTGGACGATAAGGCAGGACGTTCCCAAATACATGTTACTTCACAACACTAGAATTCCGGGCTGGAGCACAGTGGATTTTGCAGACTGCATTATGCACAGACTCAATGGAAATTTCAAATGTGATGTGAGTAAATAATCAGGCGTTTTCATACCGGGATGAGGGAATGATGTATGGATGCATGGACAGATGATTTAATTGAGAGTTTGCCATGTACATGGCGTTTCGGAATCTATCCCCTTCCCCTGCGCTATGTGATGCAGAGCTGCCATAGTGGGACCATCGTCTATCTGCCCTTGTTGAACCCTCCCTGTCTCGACGCGCCTTCAAACACTTGTGTCTATGCACGTTACTAATCCCATCTAATGGATTCTGTCTTAACAGACGCATGCACACAAACACTCGTTTGTAATAGTGTTTTCACCTCGATTTATATAGTTATGATTCGCAAGTGATTTTTGGGTGGAAATAATCCTTTTGAGTGGGCTAGCATGCATATGGCTGTAGATTTAGTGTGATCATTGAAGTGAGTAATACAAATGAAGTTCTGATGCCCATACTATTCTTTTTCATTTAATTTGGGTGACAGGTATCTCCTCCCCTTTTGCCGCTGCCATCTGTATGCCACTCCTGCAGATGGCTTTTACTCCCGACACCTGCTGCTTCGAGTTAATCAGTGGAGCACCATTACGATCTTATGGGACGATCGCCAATGGGCCACATGCCCTTACGCAGTACTAGTGGCTAGGAGCTACATATCAACCTTTCAGCTGGACTAGTGCCTACCTAATGGGACGGCCCTGCGGTTCTCGGCGCTTCCATGTTGCCTTTTTGAACGTGAATGTAGCCCCTGTGTACCATGAAGGAACAGGGCGTCACACAAGAAGAAGCTGGTCATTTATTGCGGATGCAGCCCACAGTAATGAAAATATTTTGGAGTTTATGACCTAATAGCTGTATGGGCTTGGTGAATTTGATGTGCATTAAAATTTGATTCTGATTTCAACCGTGTAGCGTTATTCTTTGCAAGTAATGTAGCATATTCCTATTTGTGGAGCGGTGTATTGTGAGGAGATCTGCATTGGGTTCCGGCTTCTGAGTATAGTTGCGTGGTACTGTACTGGCCGCGTTTGCCTACAAAGCCCAGTAAGGTCAGGGATGGGGCCTGCCATTATGACTGTTTTAATGATGTCATGCTCAGGGGCGGGGGATTAGCTTTTGTGTAACAGATGCCGGTCAGCCAGGTGGATTGGTGGAATGATGTGATTATCAGAAAATGGCTGGTCACAGGTGCCTGTGTTTTCGTGCGTTTCTTGGAGGGAGACTGAGGTCATGTCCATTGGAATAGCTTCTGTATTCGTGCCATCTGTGCCCTGCAGCTCCCATTGTCCCCTCTTGAGATGAGCCTGGCTGCTCAGTCACTCTGCCAACTTGTGTGGTACATGCTTATGCTGATGGTTGGTTTGTTTACTGGCAAGGGTACAGGGCTGGTGCAGTCTCCCTCAGGATACTGCTTTGAATGTTGCCTTACACTGGTGTCAAGCGATGGGGGCCTGTTGTTGTTTTGTCTCATGTTTCAGTTCATATTGCTGTACTTGGACCTTCACGTGCCTGTGCTGCATCAGTACGGCAATGGTGACATGCCAAATATGGATGGCCACTCACAAGGCACTTGGAGCCCCTACATTCATTTGTTCGTTGGCATGCATGGGTGACTTGTACATTTCACTGGTTGCATGTGTGACTTCATTGCACCTACGAGGTGTTGTGCAATGTGGGCAGGGAGTGGTGTACAGGCACTCAGTAGGGCCATTTACGGTTGGTTCACGATGCCGTAATTCTCACCATGGCGGAATGGTACTTTCCGCCATGCTTGATGGCGTTAAGTAAATGTCCGCTAGGGTCAGCATTCGCGTACCGTTGCGCCATGGTGGTAATTACGTTTTTGCATGGCGCGCGTGCGCGTACTTGGTGCAGTTAGCGTTGGCGTTCACTACGGTGTCGCTGATGGCATCGTACTTTACGGTGACGGGTCATAATCGCACCGAGCGGTATTCGATGGCGGTATTACATTTCCGCCATCGTTTTTCGATTTCCGCCAGGGTCGTAATGAGGGCCATAGAGTGGAATGGACTTTTGAATTGATAACTAGTTGAGTTCACAATTAAAATCTTTACATTTAGCCAACCATTAGGGTCAAAAATATGTATGTTAATAAATACGTAAATATGGCAATTGGTGTTGTTGACAGTAGATTGATTTTGCTATATTTGCTTATCATAAGTTACAGGAACAATTAAAGTGATTTGGTGATGGAGTATACTGCATCCATGTAAATCCTACCTGAAGAGATACATATATGATATGATAGGTTATTTATAACGCACTTAATACCCAGAGGGTTCTAAGCGCGGACCGGGGGATCGAACCTGTGTTGCTCCATGTCATCTTGCTTCCAAGGTGAGCAGGTTGCCCCTGAGCTATCCTCCCGAGACTGCATCTGGGCTATTTAATCACAGCTTGTCCTTTTTGTAGACAGACTGATTAACACCGTACAGACAGAAGAACTGATTGAAATGATACCTCCTGCTGTAGTATGTGAACGACATAGAAATTGCACTTGTTTGAATTTAGATTATAAGACAAAGACCCCAAATTGTAATATAGATGGAGGATGATTGATCTGTATAGAATCTCATCACCTAGGTACCGTCCGGTTTTATCGTGTTGTGGTCACTTTTTGTTTGGGGATGTGCCTCATGTGTAAATTGTACACGTTTTCTTTTAATTTGGTCCATAAGATCAAAACCCTAAATTGTGACAGAGATGTGGGACAAGTGAGCTATATTTAAACGCACTAATCAGATATACCGCAAATAATCATTTACCGGGAGCATCCCTCTGACCTATCATCTCTGGTTAAATACAATGTGGCTAAAACACCTGCACTCAGGCCTATTATACATACTATATCTGTGTAACAGTACGTGAATACGGCAGTCAAATAGTCTCAACAGCGCAATTCACTTTGTAAGTATTCTTGACTGGTCAGCCATACATTGGGTCCCCCGGCCATTTCAAGTATGCCTCTTGGAGAGCATAGCAAATTAGCGAGATGAAACTCATAGATAATTTCAAGAAGTCACTAATACTATGTTACACATTTTGAACAAGGGCCCAGGCAGACACATTAGAGATCTTATATATCTAGATCTTCATATAAAGACTACTCCCCTACGGGTCGCCTTATAAATTATGGGCGGGTCCCAGGTTGCTCGGAGCAGAGCGGTCCACTCAAAGATGGCTACCCTCCTCGTGCTCTCTATCCATTGCCTTGATGCCCAATATATACATTTTTCAATATGGCCACATGCACATTCCAGCCATGGATACTAGGCAGAGAAGACTCGCACTGCACTCGCCGACCGTTTCAATTTAGAGAATTAATGGTCAGAGGTAAGGCAGCATCTTTGAATGAAACATCAGCACTATCGTGATTGTTTAGACAAGATAACCATCTGGGGGAGGTTTTCTGACTCTCACTGCACGAACACCGGCATGTGTGATTTTTCAGCACTCAGTCCACGTCATGATATGATATGGCATTTATAATGCGCCTATACACAAGTGTTTCAAGGCACTGATGATGCAACGGAGGAGGAACAGAGGGAAGACAGACACCTATCCTACTAGGCCAGGTGTCATTCAAGTGCCTGGGAATGGGGAAGGGGGAATTGCGGGGGGGAGACCCAGAAAGTGAATGACACTTGATTTTTTAGAAGCGTTTACAGAATCATGTTTAGATGAGTGAATTATTAGTTGTGGTGCTCAAACGTCTATTTATCCCCTTATCAGGCTTGCGGACCAGAGAAGGAAACTGGGATCGCCAAAAGACCCTGTTGTTTCAAGGGAGACACACTTACCAGTGGGATATGTTCTCTGCACTGTCCCTCTGGAGGTTTTTTGAAGAGGGGGTAATTGATGTTGGCCTTATAGTGATGGCCTGTTTTTCCATTTTTAGATTTCGCTTTAGGATATTAATTGTCCTAATTTGCATCCACCTTCGGCGGACCACCATTGCTGCAGCCACTGATGCGGCACTACTTTTGAATTGCTGAGCTAAAAGAATTCAGGCACAGTAGGCTTCCTCAGAGGGGCAATACTGTTCTAGCCACTTTTTTAGCATAAAAATCAACATCCTGGATATGGTCCCACAATGAGCCGATTATATTTGTCTTTTTAGAATTGCACCATGGCAGAGTTCGTCTGAGCCCAGACCGCAATTCCTTGTCCTGATGAAGGCCTTTCTACTTACATCCCACATAATAGGCTAAAGGCTGAAACACAGTCATGTCGACTTTTTAAACTGCACAGTGCCTGTCACACGCACACTGGGCACTTATTATTTTATGCTATTGTTACAACCAATACTAATACAGTTACCTTTTTCAATCACAACAGGATGTACTGACGAGATACTTGATAGTCTTTATGAATATGAATTTCAGTGTATGTTTAATGTTTGGGATGTTTTGGGTTCACTTACCTGTGGTAATCACTGATATGTAAGAAATATAACATGTATTGTCTATGTTAGAATTTTCATTAAATGGTTCTTGGGTCTTTGTGGCTTTTCCGGGTTCACCCTGATTATTTCTTATAAAAATAAAAACGTCCCATGATCCTTCTCTCACCCTCAAGTGACAGTGTCTGCCCTCAGAGAACATATCTACGCACCCCTTTCAGGAAGCCAGTGACTAAAGGCTAGTGGCGTTACAACGTTGCATGCATACACAGCAGAACTTCCATTGTGGGTTATTTGGCCTTATCAAGTCACGCTTCAGGTGCCTGGTGGTATTACTATATGTCTCTGATCGTCTGCAACCTACTGGCTGCTTGTGCTGTGCTACATAATATAGCACTCAGAGAGAAACCACTAGTGGGCGTGGGAGAAGATGGCTGCCTAGGCGTGTAGCTCCCATCCCCTCCAGCGATATGGAGATGATAACGAGCATTTAAGTCCCAGACATCGGACTCTAAGCACATCAATGTGGAGGGGATACCCCCGGGAACATGTGTGGCGAAAATCAGAGCTCGAGCCGTAGGCTGTGAGGCAGAGTGCCGTGGTGTGGAGGCGGCGGGAAAACATGACAGTAAGGCCCTGGCCACTGGAGATTTAGAACTGTGCCCGGCTGACGCACCCAACACCACCGAGTGTAGGGGAAGCACACAGCTAGGGAGCTTGGAGCGACCCCCAGGTGATCGGCGCAGACAGAAGAAAGATCCTTCAAACACGGGCGGCCCCAAAGTACAGATACACGGAAAGAACAACGAAGAAGCGGCGGGCACAAACTGCGCACCCAGGGCCGGAAAGAGACGAGCTGCAGTGATAGCCCCCCTGGCCGACACCAACAGCAGTTGCTACGCGAACTGCCAACATCTCCCAGCTGGGAACGAGCCACGGAAGAAGCGACCCACCCGACCCCCGGTGGCCACTGAGAGCAGGCGAAGGAGCAGGCGGGAGAACAGAACCTCTGCAAGGAGTGAAGAGGGAACAGAGAGACTGGAGCCCGAGACAGGAGCAAAACACAGCCCCCATCACGTAAGGTATGTCCGGGCCCCCTTAAGTCTGAGCACCGCGGCAGGCAGCGAAGGGAGACTACGGAGCAGATCTGAGGGCACCTTGGAAACGTAGAAGGGAGCCCACTGGCAACCCGGTTTACAGGCAATCCCTGACTTACGGGGGCAGAGGGCGCCGATAGGAATTGATGCCCCCCCGCGAGCCGTCTTCCCAAGCGCCGTAGAATACACCCAAGAACCCCACACTGGGAAATACTGTAGCACCGGACAGGAAGACAGATTACTCAAGTGAAGGGAAAGGAGCACTGCGGAACCCGGCAGGACTAGGGGAGACGCCCATGTGCGATACAGCACCTTGGGCAAAGGAAGGCCTGTGGGGGTATCCAGCTGACAAGTGGGGTAAACAAGACCAACGGCGGCAAGTGACCCCGCAACAACAGCAATGGGGGAGACTGAGACAAGCCAGGGACTCACCACACGCAAGAGCAGGAAGGTGATCCTCACGTAGTGAAGTATGGGGGAGTGACACGGCCCCCTACTCAGACCCTTCACATAAAGGCCGGACAGCTGGGCATCCAGATAGCGAGGAAGAGAGAGGAGTGGCCTAGAGCTGAAATTTACAGAGTCGAGAGGGACAGAAGACTCCCCAGACGGGAGAGAGGAGGTGTTCACTTGCGGCACACGCCCCCATGCTCCAGGTGCAAGAGAGTGTACTGAGCACTTATGTGACATTCAGAAGGAGACCTGAAGAAGGGCACCACAGCAACCCAGACACACCCGCCCTCACCGTACACCAGTAAGGGAAGAATTGGGAAGAGAAAGGAGTAACACCTGACACAAGGGGACCATTGCTCCTCGGCAAACCAAGTGAACCGGAGAACAGACCGCTCCAATAAGAAAAACCTGAACACGCCAAGGACCGAAGTGTAGGGACGGAGCAGCTGTCGACTGTACCAACCACAAAACGGCACACAGAAGAGAGAATCGAAGTGAAGGCAGGATTCTAGACGGACCTCAAGAGACCTGCAGTGCAGAGAGTGGTGACCACAACCGGAGACTCTGAAACAAAGGACGCAGGTCCAGATGCCCAAGGAAGCAAGGAACTCAAATTGCGCAGCTGGCGACAGGAATGGACATGTCCAAGTTCTCCACAAAAGAAGACACCGGGCACATTCTGGCGGAGATCAAGGCCCTCAGAGGGGACAGATGGGCCTCACTGGCAGACCTCACAGGCAGAATGATGGCATTGGAGAATAAGGTAGAAGAACTCTAACACAATCAGTTGAATGTGGACTTGGTTGAAATAAAGCTGTATGCAAGGATGACAGGGAAAGTACCCGCAACATTTAGCAAAGCACTGATATCTGTAATCCCAAAAGAGGGGAGGGACCCAGCCCAATGCCCGTCCATCTGCCCAATCTCCCTCCTAAACGTAGATGAAAAAATATTTACAAGAATCTTGGCGACGAGATTAGAAACGAAGCTGACCCGTATAGTGCACCCGGACCAAATGGGGTTCATAGCAGGCAGGCAAGGCCCAGATGCAATTAGAAAAACACTGGACCTCATAGAGCATACCAAGGGTAACCCAGGAGACCAGTCACTATTAAGTTTGGACACCGAAAAGGCGTTCTACAGGGTGGAGTGGAGCTTTCTCTATGTAATACTACGTAAATTAGGGGTGGGGGAGAGAATGTGCTGGGCGATAGGAGCAATATACTCAGGACCAACAGCAAGAGTGGTGGTGAACAGAGCTAATTCTAGAGAGTTCAAGCTTAGCAGGGATGCCCTTTATAGCCCCTCCTGTTTGCCCTGACAATGGAACCGCTAGGGGAGAAAATACGAAATGATGACCAAATAAAGGGGATACAGGTAGCGACACAGACTCACAAGTTGAGCATGTATGCAGCTGACATACTGTTATATCTCTCAGACACAACAGGATTGCTACAGAGGGTTCTTAGAGTTTTGGAAGAATATGGTGAGGTGTCAGGCTTCAAGGTTAATGTCAATAAGTCGACTCTCCTCCCACTCCATAAGTGTTCGGAGGATCAACTTGGTAGATGGACTGACCTAAGGATCACAGTGGAGAGAAGCAATATAAGGTACCTAGGGGTGAGGATTCCGAGAGACTTGAATGAACTATACAAATGTAACTTCCCCCACTATTAAATTAAGTGTTTGGAGACCTAGTTGCTTGGTCAAAACTAACGGTTTCCTGGCTTGGAAGAGTTAACAATCAAAATTATGTTCCTCCCTAAAGTGCTATACCTCTACCAGGCACTGCTGATGGAACTCCCGAAATCACATTTCACAGAGATAAAAAAATAAAAATACTGAGATTTCTCTTGCCGGGAAGAAAACAAAGGGTGTCATACAGGCTACTAGTGTAGCCCAAGGAGAAAGGGGGTGGGACTGCTGGAGATGGCAACTTATTATAGAGCGGCCCAATTCAGAGCCCTCTTACCTCATCTACGACTGGAGAAAGATAAGCAATGGGTTTGTATAGAAAATGTCCTGTTCTGGCCCGTAACTCTAGGGGAATGGCTTTTGGCCCCACCGGCTGCGGCTCCGAGCAGCGTACATACGCATAGAATCTTGGGCTCCCTCTGGAGGTTGTGGAGAGTTAGGAGGGAAATGGTTGGGGTCACTACTTGGCCGTCACCCCTAATTTATATATGGGCCCCTCCGATACAGGAACGTATACCAGACCATGGGAGGTTTCAGGAATGGTTTGAGGCGGGACTGGAAAGAGTGGGGCAGGTTTTGAAGGACAGATTCACAATTAGCTAGTCTTGAAGAGTCACTGGGGATAGGGAACTTTTCAATCTTCCAATATCTACAACTCAAGGGGGTGCTAATGTCAGACAACTGGAAGACGGAGCTACTGTCATGCATGCTGGACGCTACGCTCGTAGAACAGCTAGACCGTTCTACTCCAAATGGAGGCTATTCGATACGTTACCGGGAAAACGACGTTTACACTTTTCACGTCGCTAACTTCACGTGACTTTTGCTTCGTCACGTGAACTACGGTATCACGTATTTAAGCAGCGTAGAAACTTCACTCGCTGCTTCTGATCGTCTCTATTGGCGTCGTGTAGCTGAACCTCTGATCTACATCCTGGTATATTCCTACAGCTACTTTTGGGCCTTCGATAGCGTGTGTTCCGCCACACACTGATTCCTGGAGCTATCCCTTCGCGTGCTATTCCACACGCGCTCTTCATCTTCAAGTGCGGCCGGCCCAGGCTGCGTAAATCCTGCCCGCGTGTAAATTCCACACGCGCTCTTTGTCTTCATACGCGGCTGGCCAAGGCTGCGTAAAACCTGCCCGCGTGTAACATCCACACGCGCTCTTCATCTTCAAGTGCGGCCGGCCCAGGCTGCGTAAATCCTGCCCGCGTGTAAAGTCCACACGCGCTCTTTGTCTTCATACGCGGCTGGCCAAGGCTGCGTAAATCCTGCCCGCGTGTAACATCCACACGCGCTCTTCGTCTTCAAGTGCGGCTGGCCCAGGCTGCGTGAATCCTGCCCGCGTGTAAAGTCCACACGCGCTCTTTGTCTTCATACGCGGCTGGCCAAGGCTGCGTAAATCCTGCCCGCGTGTAACATCCACACGCGCTCTTCGTCTTCAAGTGCGGCTGGCCCAGGCTGCGTGAATCCTGCCCGCGTGTAAAATCCATACGCGCTCTTCGTCTTCAAGTGCGGCTGGCCAAGGCTGCGCGAACCCTGCCCGCGTGTAAATCCACACGCGCACGTTGTCTTCACACGCGGCTGGCCCAGGCTGCGCGATTCCTGCCCGCGTGTAAATCCACACGCTCACGTTGTCTTCAAACACTATTTTCTTCTAACTCCTGCATCTGTGGAATTAACAGAAGGATTGATCCCTAAGTGGGAAGGAAGCCTTTCAAGGATTATTGGAAGTGACTTTGAACTGAACTTGGGACGCTATCCTGTGGTGAATTCAACCCGTATCTAGCGTGAGCCTCGTTCCGTCCGGGATAAGTCTCCCTTACTAATTTTCCCTTCCCTGTCGTTTTGTTCTTCATTTCAAATCCATCAAGAGACTTCTGGATTGTTCTACCCAGAGATACAGGTCAGTGTGATCATTCCTGTCATTATCTAACTCATCATACTCAGGTTGGAGCAGTTATTCATGATACTTTAATTTGTCCTAGGCTGGATTACTATACCTTACCCACGCCCTTTCCAGTGATCCATCGCTCTGCCTGTTTTATCAGCCAGAGGGTTGTATCATTTGGAAGGTCTTTGTTGACTTCACGACTATCAAGTCGGGTGAACAGGGATCCGGAAGACCCTACCTCCTGTATCCTTTTGAATATTGTATCCTTTTCGGTTGATACTTTGGTGCATTCTGACAGAATCAGAAGCCATGGAGGGTACGGATCCTTTAACTGTTTTGACACAGTTGATCCACGATTTGAGAAACGAAATGGTTACTGCACAGGACATGTTACGGCACCGTATGGACGTTATGCAAGACGCCCTACATGGTAGTCCTCAGGGAACTCAAGCGCCGATGGCTATCGCATCCGGATCTGGGACTTCGGCACCCCCACAGGAGACTATTAACGTGGTTATGCCCACTCAGTTTCCCTTGGCCCCTCCAGAAAGGTTCACGGGTGATCCCAAAACCTACAGAACCTTTGTAAACCAGTGCCGGCTCCATTTCCTTTGCCGTCCTACGTCTTTTCCTGACCTAACCACAAAAGCAGCCTTCGTGCTTTCCCATTTAGGGGGCACGGCTGCTGCTTGGGCTAACCCTTTGTTGGAAACTAATAGCCCTTTGTTGTACGATTGTGACGATCTCTTGACTGCTATGAGTAAAGTCTTTGACATGCGTTACTCTACTCAAGCCACAGATTTGGAGTTGCTTAACCTACAACAAGGCAGCCAACCCCTTATGTCTTACGTCGCCCGGTTCAATCAACTGACGGCGGAAACCCAATGGCCTGACAGCAAGAAAACGGCTGTTTTTTACAAGGGTCTTTCTGAAGAACTGAAAGACGCCTTATCTACTGTTCCTGTGGTTCCTACGGGTTTCCCAGAGCTGCTTGATTTGGTTCTACAAATCGACGCCCGAAGGAATGCTCGAAAGGGAGAGAAAAAGCCCTTCATGCCAGTCTCGGGGCGGTCAGAGACACCAGCAGTCATCTCTAACGACCCTGAACCCATGCAAATAGGCGCCGTGAGAGGCCGATTGTCCAATACAGAACGGGAGAACCGAAGAAAAAACCACTTATGTATGTATTGTGGTTCTTCCGAGCATTTATTGGCAACATGTCCTAAAAAACCCGTCAAGCGTGCGGGAAACGCCAAAACTCGACATTAGCAGGAGTCCCTATGTCGAGTGTTTCATCGGACTCCAGTACCATTCCTAAACATGCACCTGTAATAGTACAGGTGACGTTACATTGTGATGAGCGAGAAGTGGTTTCCAAGGCCATGGTTGATTCTGGCGCCACCAGCAATTATATAGACATCACCTATGCCAAGAACCGTTCCTTACCCCTAGTAAACAAGAAAAAACCTGAAACGGTGAATACCGTGGACGGATCTGTGTTAACTTCTGGTATGGTAACCCAGGAGACGGTACCTGTTCGGATGACGTTATCAAATAACCATTCAGAAGAAATCGTCTTCGATGTTATTGCTGCTCCGCAGTACGAGATCATACTTGGTCTTGCATGGTTAACCCTTCACAATCCTACTGTTGACTGGGTTTCGGGATCGCTCCAATATCCTTCGACTCATTGCAACGAACATTGCTTTACCAGTCAGGAGGTGTCAGACAATCAACACATATTGGCCTCTGTGGTGGAGGATTCTGCTATCAGCGTTGTACATCAATGCGACAATATCATACCATGCGAATACGCTGATCATGCTGATGTCTTTGATAAAGGCCAGGCAGAACTATTACCTCCTCATCGACAGTACGACTGTCCTATCGAACTGATTCCGGGTGCCAAAATTCCTACAGGCCGTGTTTATTCTTTAACACCTAAAGAAGATGTCGTGTTAAAGGAATACATAGACAAGGCGCTAGCCATGGGCTTTATACGACCCTCGCAATCTCCTGCTGCATCTCCTCTATTCTTTGTTCCTAAGAAAGAGGGAGACCTCAGACCCTGCATTGATTACAGGGCACTTAATGATATCACCATCAAAAACCAATACCCCTTACCGCTAATAAACGTGCTGTTGGATCAGTTAGGCACTTCCAGCTACTTCACCAAACTGGACTTGCGAGGTGCATACAATTTGGTTCGCATTCGTGAAGGCGACGAATGGAAGACCGCTTTTAAGACACGGTATGGTCTTTACGAATATTTGGTGATGCCTTTTGGTCTGTGCAATGCTCCCGCCACATTTCAATTCTTCATGAATGATATATTCAGAGACATCATGGACCGATTTGTGGTTGTCTATCTGGACGACATTTTGATTTACTCCTCATCTCTATCGGAACACGTCAGACATGTAACTACAGTCCTACAAAGACTTAGGGAGAACCACCACTATGTGAAAGCCGAAAAATGTGTCTTTCATTCGCAGGAAGTGGAATTCCTTGGTTACGACATTACCAATCTAGGTGCTCGAATGAGTCGTTCCAAGGTAAAGGCCGTCTTGAATTGGCCAATTCCACATAACGTCAAATCGCTACAGTCTTTCTTGGGCTTTGCGAATTTCTATCGCAGATTCATACATTCCTTTTCCAAAACAGTAGCTCCTTTGACGGCTTTAACTAGTTCCAAAGTACCTTTCTGTTGGAACCAACATGCCCAAGCAGCATTCGAAAAACTGAAGGAAGCATTTACCACTGCACCCGTGCTTCAACATCCGGATCCTGATCGCCAGTTTATCGTTGAAGCGGATGCATCCAGTGTCGCTATTGGCGCAGTGCTCTCACAAGTCTGCACCGAAACCAAGGAGGAACACCCAGTGGCTTTCTTCTCTCGTAAACTCACCTCATATGAACGGAACTACACCGTTACTGAACGGGAACTACTGGCTATCAAAGATGCCTTCCGAGAATGGCGTCATCATCTTCTTGGGGCCAAACAACAGGTGTTGGTGTACTCTGACCATAGAAATCTCCAAGCATTCAAATCCATGAAATGCCTTACGGCCCGTCAGGCCAGATGGCATGTCTTTTTTGCCCAATACGATTTCCAGGTCACCTATCGTCCTGCCCGAGAACATGTTAAGTCGGACGCTTTGTCCCGTATGAGTAAAGAGGCGCAGGAAGAAAAACAAGTACAGATCCAGCTGTTGGCAGATCATGTGATTTGTGGTTGTTCGGTTCAACCATCCTTAAAAACCGAAATACAAGAGTAGGTAAAAAATAATCCACAAGTAGTCCAGGATATGAACCTAGACGTGCATAACGGTTTACCATTCACACAGGGGGTGCTTTATCTATCAACTCCTTCAATGCAGGATAAAGCCCTCAATTGGAATCATGATTCCTTGATTGCAGCCCATCCTGGACAGAAGAAAACACTGGACCTGCTCAAAAGGTGGTGCTGGTGGCCATCCATGGCAAAAGACGTTATAAACTACGTATCTTCTTGTTCTGTATGTATCCAATGTAAAAATACTCCTGGTAAACCAGTGGGCTTACTCCAATCCCTGCCTGTCCCTACCAAACCATGGGACATGATATCTATGGACTTTGTGGTGGAACTCCCCCCAAATCAAGGATATGATACCCTATGGGTCGTAGTGGATTATTTCACTAAACTGGCCCTATTTATTCCTTGTATTGGTTTACCAACTGCTACTGTTCTGGCTGATCTATTCATCCAACATATATTCCGTTTCTTTGGTCTACCATCAGTAATCATTACTGACAGGGGCTCGCAGTTTGCGTCACGCTTTTGGAGAGCCTTAACATCTGCATTACTAATTGATGATAGAATGTCCAGCGCTTATCATCCTCAAACCGACGGACAGACCGAAAGGGTCAATTGTACTATGGAACAATATCTGCGGTGTCTGTGTTTGCAATACCAATCGGATTGGCTCACGGTACTGCCGGCGGCTGAATTCGCCTATAACAACTCTTATCATAGTGCCATAGGCACTTCACCGTTCTATGCTCTCTATGGACAACACCCCCGATCAATACCTCTAGATTCCGGTCTATCCCTGGACACGCCTGCCGCAGGCCGTACGCTTCGTGATCTGAAGAGATTACAAAGAAAGGTGAAGCAGCATTTGGAGCAGGCCAAACGACGTGACAAGTTCTATGCCGATGCTCATAGGGTGTCCGCACCTGTCTATAAGGCTGGGATGAAAGTCTGGCTATCCACTAAGAACTTAAGAATTCCGGGCAAAAAGAAATTGTTGCCTAGATTCATCGGTCCGTATGTTGTGCTCCATGTTCTTAATCCTGCTGCTGTACGTCTGGCTTTGCCACAACGATGGCGGGTGCATCCTGTATTCCACGTCTCGCTCATCAAGCCTTTCTCTGACACTACTAGACTGCCGGTACGGCCTGTGGCTATTTCTGTGCGGGGGTCTGATGAATACGAGGTACAAGACATACTGGATATGAAACTCCGTTCTGGTAGACCATTTTATCTGGTGGACTGGAAGGGCTATGAACCCGAAGATAGGTCCTGGGAACCTCTTTCCAACATTCATGCTCCTGCTTTATTGAAGCGCTTCCACACAAGAAGGGGAGAGGTTGTCCCTTTGGGGGATGGCACTGTCATGCATGCTGGACGCTACGCTCGTAGAACAGCTAGACCGTTCTACTCCAAATGGAGGCTATTCGATACGTTACCGGGAAAACGACGTTTACACTTTTCACGTCGCTAACTTCACGTGACTTTTGCTTCGTCACGTGAACTACGGTATCACGTATTTAAGCAGCGTAGAAACTTCACTCGCTGCTTCTGATCGTCTCTATTGGCGTCGTGTAGCTGAACCTCTGATCTACATCCTGGTATATTCCTACAGCTACTTTTGGGCCTTCGATAGCGTGTGTTCCGCCACACACTGATTCCTGGAGCTATCCCTTCGCGTGCTATTCCACACGCGCTCTTCATCTTCAAGTGCGGCCGGCCCAGGCTGCGTAAATCCTGCCCGCGTGTAAATTCCACACGCGCTCTTTGTCTTCATACGCGGCTGGCCAAGGCTGCGTAAAACCTGCCCGCGTGTAACATCCACACGCGCTCTTCATCTTCAAGTGCGGCCGGCCCAGGCTGCGTAAATCCTGCCCGCGTGTAAAGTCCACACGCGCTCTTTGTCTTCATACGCGGCTGGCCAAGGCTGCGTAAATCCTGCCCGCGTGTAACATCCACACGCGCTCTTCGTCTTCAAGTGCGGCTGGCCCAGGCTGCGTGAATCCTGCCCGCGTGTAAAGTCCACACGCGCTCTTTGTCTTCATACGCGGCTGGCCAAGGCTGCGTAAATCCTGCCCGCGTGTAACATCCACACGCGCTCTTCGTCTTCAAGTGCGGCTGGCCCAGGCTGCGTGAATCCTGCCCGCGTGTAAAATCCATACGCGCTCTTCGTCTTCAAGTGCGGCTGGCCAAGGCTGCGCGAACCCTGCCCGCGTGTAAATCCACACGCGCACGTTGTCTTCACACGCGGCTGGCCCAGGCTGCGCGATTCCTGCCCGCGTGTAAATCCACACGCTCACGTTGTCTTCAAACACTATTTTCTTCTAACTCCTGCATCTGTGGAATTAACAGAAGGATTGATCCCTAAGTGGGAAGGAAGCCTTTCAAGGATTATTGGAAGTGACTTTGAACTGAACTTGGGACGCTATCCTGTGGTGAATTCAACCCGTATCTAGCGTGAGCCTCGTTCCGTCCGGGATAAGTCTCCCTTACTAATTTTCCCTTCCCTGTCGTTTTGTTCTTCATTTCAAATCCATCAAGAGACTTCTGGATTGTTCTACCCAGAGATACAGGTCAGTGTGATCATTCCTGTCATTATCTAACTCATCATACTCAGGTTGGAGCAGTTATTCATGATACTTTAATTTGTCCTAGGCTGGATTACTATACCTTACCCACGCCCTTTCCAGTGATCCATCGCTCTGCCTGTTTTATCAGCCAGAGGGTTGTATCATTTGGAAGGTCTTTGTTGACTTCACGACTATCAAGTCGGGTGAACAGGGATCCGGAAGACCCTACCTCCTGTATCCTTTTGAATATTGTATCCTTTTCGGTTGATACTTTGGTGCATTCTGACAGCTACAGAGAGATCTGACCCGAAAAGAAAAGTTGTTGGACTCAGAGAAGGGGACCAACGGCGTCATATACAGAATTTATCAGGCGCTGCTGAAGGTGAAAGGGGAAGATATTAGTTTGACTAGGAAGAAATGGGATCGAGACCTGGGGTTGGAAATGGAGCCAGAGCAATGGGAGAAACTATGTATCAATGCCCACCGCACATAGGTGGCGTGCCAGCACAAACAACACGGTTTGAAGCTTATATACAGATGACAGTAGGACCCCACAAGGAAAGCCAACATTTTCCCGGGGGCAGTCCTCACTGCTAGAGGAAATGTGGACAAGTGGCCGACTATTGGCACATGTGGTGGGGCTGTGGAAAGGTGCAACAGTATTGGAAGGAGGAGGTCCTGGGGTGGATTAAGGGACTAGAAGGAATCGACAGGGAGGCGGACCCCATACTAGTGCTGTTTGGCATGGAAACCGTCGAAGGTGAAAGGTTTAAACACTCACACATGCCACACTATTTTCTCCTGGCAGCCAGAGCATGCCTGGCAGGGGGATGGAAGAGGGAGAGGCTCAGAGGAGTAGCTTTGCTGAAAATTTTGGGGGGGACATGACATCTGATGAAAAGGTGCCCCAGCCAAATGAATGGGGACAAAATGGTGTGCTATGAAAGTTGGGGGGGACAAACACCCCTGTCAGCCCCCCCATAAAATTACGCCCATGGAGAAGCTCCCATCAGAGAGGGAATGGGTTCATAAAGCACTGGACCTATATAGAATGGAAGAACTGACTAGGCGCTTGCTTGACAAAACCTCAATGAGGGCCGCAGAATGGGCCACATTCCTGGCTAAATATGACCCAGAAAGTCCACAAGAGGATGATGATGTGGAGAAAAATGGGGACGGAGAGGGTTTGGCATAGACATGATTCTCATCGACTATCGGAGTATGCAGAGTAGCAAGGGGAGGGCCATCCCAGTAACGGGGAAGAGAGGAAAACAGTGCAGAAGTGTGCCCCGAGATGGACCCGTAAACAGAGTCAGATGCTCATGGAGTGTATCCGGCAAAACACAAACACTTGACCCAATTAGACTTCCGATGCGGCAGTCCTGGAGCCACGAAAGACTTGCAGGGAGTCGAGGGGGGGGGGGGGATTTTGTGGGAAAGTTAATACCCATTGTTGGGGGGAGGGGTGAACATTTTTAAAAACCTACATGTTCGTTGGATGTATGCATATGCCAGATATTGATTCGATATGCTGTAACCATATCATTCCACCAATAAACTAAATTTGGAAAAATAAATATAGCACTCAAACATGCTTTGAAAATAAATATTTTCTATGATCTGCTGTTACAGATTCACAAGATGATGCACAGAGCAATGATGAGGTGACACGGGTCTGTGAACAGTACCACACCTTAGCAAAATGTAGTCTCTCCATGGGGTGGAACCCTCTTCATGAACTTTGAATTTCGTGTCTTTCTCATGGAAACTGGATTCAGGACTGTCAGCAGGGTGGCAGAAAAGTAGAGGGGCTAGGGAAATAAGCGATCTTTAATACAGACACTATTGGATATATTCCACATACCCCCTCCCTATCCCTCTACAGAGCATTGACCTTCAAAGATGTTTTGTTCTTGCTGGCAGCACCACAGCTATAGATAGTTCTTGGTAAGCCGAAGAATCATGTAAGGAACTCCGAAGGTCAGGGGTGAATGCTGAGTCCGAGATGACATATAGGCAACTGGAGGAAGCCGAGAACAGAAAGCACAACCACCAACCCCTTTGCAGTAGCAGAACAGCAATATGCAAGAGTATGTAAAATGTTTCAGCGGTCCTCAAGCAGGATGTTGAGGCCTGTAGCTCAAAGGTAGAAAAATAAAGCACTGTTGAAGCATAAAATGCACAAGGGCTGTAGAAAAAGCCTGGCTTTCAACCACTCATATTCTGGTATAGCGTGACAAACAGTCTGTAAATAAGAAGGATTGCCATTTAAGCCATACAGCAGAACCTGAACAGGCACCTGTGTATGGCAGAAGCGGCACCGGTGGGAAATGAAGCTCAGCTGAGAGTAGAGAGAACAGAGAGCTAAGAAGTGAGATGAGGTCACTGCGTGTGCCAGAAACAGCCGCCAGAGTCGGTATGCCAATAGGAAGCCCCTCTCAGGTAAGGAAGGCATTTGCGGGCGAGGGTTGGGTCTCAGGAGTCGGTTGGAAGAAATCTGTTGCACAGATGTGCTGGCAGTGGACGAGTCTGTGGTGTTATGCAGTGCTGAGAGACGAAAGCAAGTGTATTGCAAGATGCTAGGGCTCATTCTTACAGGCCCGATGACCCTACCGAGGTGTGATGTCAGAAGCGCTCCGTTTGCAGTTCCACTGGTCGGCCTGGACTCTGTCCCACATGATTCAGAGGGAGCAGACTTACGAGATGCTCTAGTTGCAAGATTTGTCTCCTGAGCGACCAAGCTGTAAAAGCCCTCTGTCAGAGCTCATTTTGCCTTGATGTTCCGTGCATGCATGATATCAAACCACATCTCAGTCTCTGAGGGACACAATTAAACTCTGTAATTTCACTGTAACCCAACACTGTTGGGGTCTGTCCTCAAACTGTTCCCCTTCTTCAGGTTGCCTATGGCAACTGACATGGACACATCGGTACCAAGGTGCCTGAAGAATTTATTGCCATAAACATGACGAAGCGTAGGTTTAGCCTTCATTCTGGATCCCACATTTCCTTGTCTGTATGCCTCTGTAGTTCTGTTCTCCCTTATAAGATGGCCGCCGCTGTAGCGTTAACTATGCGGGGAAGTAAACGTTCCTAAAGATGGCCACCGAACATTCTGTTCTAATGTACATGGAACGTTCTAGTTTACCTCCAAGATGGCCGCAGTGGGACGCGCTCGCAAGCAGTTCAGCGTCTCCTTCTGTGAATATAAAACTGAAAGAGACAGAGCACATTGTCTTGCAAACTGCTAAGGTGGCTAATCCGAGTTTACTGTTCCTGTTTTTCAGGTAATTAGCCAATTACGGACGGACTCGTGTTCCTGTCCTTTGTTACTGCTTGGAGTTCCCGAGACAGTGTTTGATTCTGATGTCCCTTTGATAAAGGATTCTGTTGTGTTACAAGAAATGATCAGGTATAATACACTTTTTTGTATCTCAGTTTCTGAGTGTTGATATGCTGCAACTGTAAGAGCCCTCAATCAGTTCCTAAATCCCATACCTTTGTCACCACTGCAGCTTCTGAGTCGTTGATCCCGAGACCACTAAGGAAGGAGGCGCAGCCACAAAATGCCCATGCAGTGTCAGACCACTTTTTTTTCCTGTGTGTTACTTCAGGAATCGAGGGGTTTACATTGTGACTTAGGTTGCCTATTTCCATGGTTCTATATTTCCATGGTTCTGAAGGACCCTACAAGCAACTGAGAACCAGATAGATCTGGACAGATTGCGAGACCCTCCTTATCCCTCTGAACCATGGAAGACGTAGTAAAAGAATTAGCCATTGCCCCGCAAAAACTACAGATTGAAGTCAGTACTGCTAGACAGGAAATTGTGGTGCTGTTCCAAACTATGACCGTCCTCCAGAATAAGGTGGAGCAACAGACCTCAGGAAAGAATCCAGGGGTGGGACACTCATGGGGAGTGGTATGAGGCGCTGCCCTACCCTCTGGGACCTCCTCTTCCAGGGGTGATGGCAGGTCTGTTATAGCCCCTGCGGTATTACAACTACCAGGGTTGGGTCCTACTATACCTACTCCTCCCATGCCCACCAAATACGTAGGGGATCCCGGAAATGTTGAGCTTTTTACATCTAATACCATATCCACTAGCTTAATAGACCTGCCTTATATGGCACCAATCAAGCTAAGATTGCCTTAGTGTTACTAAATTTAGAGAAGACAGCCCCTGCTTGGGCTACCCCGTACTCCTACTTCGAGGGGATTGGGTCCTCCGACGTATTCCACATCTATGACATGTAATCACCACAGCTGTGCTGCTTCGGAAACTTTTTTCGGCGTCTGCGTCCTGCGTCGATGACGTCGATGCGCCGTCGTCGAGGACCTCCTCCGACGTCCGACGTCATCCGATGTGATAAGTAGGACGCACGACACCCGTAGCCTCAGTTCCGTTTTTTCCGCGAACGTGTTGCTTCGTGAATCTCGGTTAACGCCTTGACTCTTTGGAGTTCTGTTCTTCTCGGTTCTTCGAACCTGTTCGTTTTGTGAAAATCCTCCGTGTGAAGATGTCTTCTACTTCGTCTTCGACCCCGCGTCCGGGTTTCAAGAAGTGCGGGGTGTGTGGGTCCAAGATGTCGGTGACGGACTCGCACGACGCCTGCCTCTGGTGCCTCGGGGAGGCCCACGACACGGATGACTGTATCGACTGCCAGTCGCTCACGTCGAAAGCCTTACGTGAACGTAAGAAGAAGTTCTCGGTAGGTCGGGTGTCCAAGCCCAGGAAGTTGAAGTCTGCGGGGCTTTCGACGGATGATTCGAGGGGTGACTCTCCACGTCATCGTCGGAAGTCTCGTGGGTCTCCTTCTAGGAGTCGGTCTCGCCACTCCTCAGCCTCTTCGAGGCATTCTCGGAAGCGCCGACACCGGTCGTCTTCCAGGTCCTCTTCGGAGGACTCTGCCCGGCACGTCGCTTACCCCACCAGCCGTGCGACGCCGGAGGAATGGGCTTCCTTCGGGAAGAAAATGCTGGCGATTCTTGAGTCGCAGGGTACTAAGCCGTCCGCGCCCCCGAGTGGGGTCGGTCGTGAGAGGTCGAGAGACACCGCTCGCAAGAGCGGTCGGCACGAGTCACGGGAGAGGTCCCGTTCGGACAAGGAGACTCGTTCTCGACGTACCCGTTCCAGGTCCCAGTCCTCGACGCGTTCGAGACCGTGTGCACCTGTGAGGTCTTCGAGGAAGACATCGACGTCTGAGGCGTCGAGGGCGTCGACAGGCTTTCTCGAGGCTCCGAGGAAGTCGTCGAAGCCGTCGACGCTCAGGTCGTCGAGGGACACGCTCGGGGCTCCGGCCTCGAGGGCTGTGTCGACGCCGCCGATGCTGGAGGCGCTGCATCTGACGTTGACGCCGATTTCCTTGACGTCGACGCCGATCCTCTCGGCGCCGATTCGCTCGACGCCATCGATGCCTTTCGTGTCGGAGGTACCCCGTGGCACGGGAGAACCCCCTAGGAAGGCTCTGGTTAAGAGCAAGCACTCTCGGGTGCCTTCTTTTCGCCACCTGGACTATATTTCAGAGGCGGATGAGGATTCTGATGGCCTGGTTCCTAGTCAGGTTCCAGATGAAATTGTCTCGGGCCATAGTCAGTTTGACGATTTGAGACAGTCACTGCATGATGCCAGTGGACTGGACACCTCTCGGGAGGTGGAGTTTTGTAGGCCTGAACCTGGCTTTCATGCCGATTCCTCGTACCGGCGCCTTATGGCTAGGGTTTTTGAGTACTTGGGATGGTCTGCTCCCCCAGGGGAGTTTGTGCAGGATGATCTGACGGACATCCTTGATGTTGGTCCCCCAACTGATCCGGTACTGCCGTTCCATATGGCTTTACAGAGAAGGGTGGCGGCGGCTTGGACTGCTCCGGAGAGTCTCCCGGCGGTAGGCAGATCCTTGTCGCGAAAATACCGTCCAGCCAGTAGCGACCCCTGCTACTTGACCAGGCACCCCACTCCGGAGAGTTTGGTGGTGCAAGCGGCCACAGCCCCGGCAAAGCAGGCGTCGTACCCTACCATCCCTCCTGATAGGGACGACAAACGTTTTGATGGCTGGGCGAAGAAAGTGTTTTCTTCTGGTGGTATGGCGCTTCAGGCGGCCAACTCCATTTGTGCCTTGTCTCGTTTCACACACACTCTGTGGAACTGTGTTGCGTTAGCGGCTGAACATATTCCCGAAGGGGACGAACGGGATGGTTTCCTTGCTATGGTCCAGGATGGTAAGGATGCCATGTGTGAGTCCGTTCAGTCGGGTTTGGACTTAGCTGAATGCGTCAGTAGGTCCATGGCGGCGAGCACCGTGATACGCAGGTTTGCGTGGTTGCGGAAGTCGGGGTTTGCTCCTGATGTGCAGTCTCGGCTCCTCAACATGCCCTTTGACGGTGAACACCTTTTTGGCAGCAAGGCTGACGAGAGCCTTGAGAGGTTGCAGACCTCGAAAGCTGCAGCAAAGTCGTTGGGCGCTGCAGTTCGCCAACCTCTGCCTTTTCGTCCTAGGGGACAGCAGTGGAGGGGTGGTTCCTTTCGCTATTACTCGTCCTTCAGTAAAGCGAGAGGAGCTGGCAGTCAAAGAGGCCAACGCAGGGGTACCAGAGGTGGTCGATAGGGTACCCGTGGTGCCAAGGCCGCTCGGGCAGTTGCCTCTTTGCCCTCAGGTAACGCCGCGGCCGCTCCCACTCAGTCATGAGGCCATGTCCCATGGTTCGCCGGTTGGGGGAAGGCTGGCGCAGCATCTTGTAGAGTGGCAAGCCATTACTTCAGATGTGTGGGTTCTGGAGATCATAACCCACGGCTACTGTCTTCCCTTTCGGCACAGGCCTTGCGACAATCCACCGGGGAACCTCTCTTTGCAGAGTCCGGATCCGCTCCTTGCGCAGGAAATTCAAGCCCTGCTGGAGAAAGGCGCCATAGAACTGGTGCCTGTAGCGGAGAGGAACAAGGGATGGTATTCCCCTTATTTTTTGATTTCGAAGAAAGACGGGGGATTGAGACCCATCATGGACTTGCGCGGTTTGAACAAACTCCTCGGGAAGGACAAGTTCAAGATGGTCTCTCTCTCTCAAGTCCTCCAGGCCCTTCACCTTCAGGACTGGTTGGTGTCACTCGACCTCAAGGATGCTTACTTCCATGTGCCGATCCATCCCAAGCACAAGAAGTACCTGAGGTTCGCGGTTGGCGACTCGCACTTTCAGTTTCGGGTCCTGCTGTTCGGATTGACCTCCGCCCCGAGGGTTTTTACCAAGCTCATGGTGGTGGTGGCAGCGCATCTCAGGCAAGGGGTGATTCACGTCTACCCCTACCTGGACGATTGATTGATCAGGGGGAGCTCTCCCGAGCAAGTCCTGGATCATCTGTCCGTCACCTGCCACTCCCTTCACAGGCTGGGCTTCTCCCTCAATTTAAAGAAGTCCCATTTGACGCCAACACAGCGGCTCCAGTACATCGGAGCAGTGCTCGACACTTTCCTGGGGCAGTGTTTTCCTCCCCAGGTGAGGGCTCTTCACATTCAGCAGATGGTGCACAAGTTTCAGCATACCCAGACGCTCCCAGCGTTCGAGTTCTTGAGGTTGCTCGGCCTCATGGCATCCTGCATTCTTCTGGTGCCAGAGGCTCGCCTGCGGATGAGATCTTTGCAGTGGGCGCTCAAGACGCAATGGTCGCAGTCCTCCGGCAGGATGTCGGACCCGGTTCAGGTGCCGCCCTCGGTCGCCCGGGACCTTCTGTGGTGGGCCGTCGAAGGCAACTTGATGAAGGGGGCTCCTTTTTGGCTGCCCTGGCCGGAGGTGACGATCGTGACGGATGCATCCCTCACGGGTTGGGGAGCTCATGCCAACGGGCTGACAGTCAGCGGTCGTTGGTCTCCGTCGGAGTCCAGACTCCATATCAATCTGTTGGAGCTGAGGGCCGTCAGGCTAGCCCTGAAGGCTTTTCTGCCGACTGTGCGAGGAAAGAGTGTCCTAATCCTGACGGACGACACAGTGGCCATGCACTACCTCAACAAAAATGGGGGGGCAGGGTCACTTCCTCTGTGCAGTGAGGCGATGCAGCTCGAGTTCTGGGCCATCCAGCAGCAAGTTTCGATCTCGGCAGTTCATCTGGCCGGAGACGAAAACGTGATGGCGGACGCTCTGAGCAGGCAGAGCACGATCTCTCACAAGTGGGATTTGGCTCAGGAGATTCTCCTGGAGATCTTCGCCCTTTGGGGGACCCCTTAAGTGGATCTCTTCGCCTCCAGTGTCAACCGGAAGTGCGAAAGGTTTTGCTCGCGGGAATTTCCTCCAAATGGAGCCTTAGGAGACGCGTTCGTGGTGGAGTGGTCGTTCCCGCTGCTGTACGCGTTTCCTCCAGTCCCCGTCATCCCGCAAGTGCTGCGGAGGTTAAGGAAGTTCGATTCCCGGATGATCCTCATTGCTCCGGCATGGGCTCGGAGGACGTGGTACCCGGACCTTCTCGACTTGTCCATCTGCCCTCCGCGTCGTCTTCCCTACCGAGACGATCTGCTCTCACGGGAGGGGGGTCAGGTTCTCCATCCAGAGGTCAGATCCCTCAACCTTCACGCTTGGCTTCTGAAAGGTTGAGGTATAAGGATTGGGACCTCCCTGAAGACGTGATGGAGGTGTTGCTTTCGGCCCGAAGGCCAGCAACAAAGTCTCTGTACCGTTGCCGTTGGTGTAAGTTCTGCGACTGGTGCCGAGTTCAGAATGTGGATCCTTTTGCATGTGACATCCCCATGGTTCTGTCCTTTTTACTTTCTTTGGCCCACAGGGGCTTGCAAGTGGGTACCATTAAAGGTTACCTGGCGGCGCTGTCCATCTTTAAGCGCTCGTCTGAAGAGTGTTCTTACTTTAAAATCCCTTTAATTTCACAGTTTCTGAAAGGGCTCACTAATGTGTTCCCTCCGTCACCTTTCCTGGTGCCCGGTTGGGATTTAAACCTTGTTCTTAAGTTTCTTATGGGTGCTCCGTTTGAGCCTTTACATTCTTGCCCTTTGAGGCTGTTAACTCTGAAAACTGTGTTTTTAGTTGCGGTTACTTCCGCTCGCAGAGTGAGTGAGTTACAGGCACTTTCAGTTAAGCCACCCTTCACTGTATTTCACAAGGACAGGGTTGTCCTTAGAGTTCGTCCTTCTTTTCTTCCGAAGGTAGTGACGGAATTTCATTTGGCCCAGAAGGTTGTTCTTCCGGCATTCTATCCTCCTCCGCATCCTGGTAAGGAAGAGGAGAGGCTCCATAGGCTTGATCCTAGGAGAGCTTTAAGCTTTTATGTTTCACGCATGTCCCGGGTCAGAGTGGACGATCAACTCTTTATTGGTTACGCTGGAAAGCGTTTAGGGCAAGCTGTGACGAAACAGACTTTATCTCGCTGGATTATTTTGGCCATCTCGGAGTGCTATCGCTTGGCGGGTAAGGGCCCACCGGCTGGCTTGCGGGCCCATTCTACCAGGGGTATGGCTGCATCTACTGCCCTGCAGAGGGGTGTTCCTATTCGCAACATCTGTGATGCAGCCACCTGGGCTTCAGTACATACATTTGTACGTCACTATTCCCTCGATTCCATCCGAGCACAGGATCTGGCCTTTGGCAAGGCGGTCCTTTGCTCTGCTATTTGATTGGCTATTCTAAATTTTGATTCTAAATACTTTCCCTCCTCCTTGCTCTGGTACTCTGTCATAGATATGGAATACGGCGGAGGACCCAATCCCCTCGAAGAACAAGTTACTTTCTTACCTGGTAACGTTCTTTCGATGGGATGGTCGGACGACGTATTCCATATCGCTCCCGCCCTGCCTTCCCCGCTGCAGAATTTGTTTGCGATTGCAGCTTACGTTCCGCAAGGCTTTGTGTCTGACTGGCAGTTGGCTAGTGTCGCACGTTCTGGGGGAAAAAACTACAACTGAGGCTACGGGCGTCGTGCGTCCTACTTATCACATCGGATGACGTCGGACGTCAGAGGAGGTCCTCGACGACGGCGCATCGACGTCATCGACGCAGGACGCAGACGGCGAAAAAAGTTTCCGAAGCAGCACAGCTGTGGTGATTACATGTCATAGATATGGAATACGTCGTCGGACCATCCCATCGAAAGAACGTTACCAGGTAAGAAAGTAACTTGTTCGTCCCATCCCCTTTCCTCCATCCTTGTGGGCGTCCGCAAACATGGGAATGGTACTGATACCTTTGGCAGGGAAAAATTGAGCTTCCCCTTTACATTTAGTATAGCCTGCAGGGGCGTAGCCCCAGGCATAGGAACACCCCCAAGACCCCACACTCCAGCGCCAAACCTCAGTCCCTTTTTCCACACGGACGGTGTCTGGCCTAGCAGCTAGGCGCAGAGACTTTTTTCAACTTCTGCTTGCTCCCTGTTCTTTGTTTTTTAATCTTCTTCCCCTCCCTTCGGAGACAGTCCATGTCAACACAGGATGCTTCTCAAGATGCTGATCATGCAACCATCTGTTCCTGTCCTCGGTCCCCCATGCGCCCTGTCCTGAGTGTCTGGGGCCCAACCACTGATGGGACGCGTGCGCAGCTTGCAGCACTCTCGGTCACCGGGCATTGAAGAATCATCTTTCTCCAGCATTGGATCTTTCATGGATTCACATGCTTTGAATATTCCCCGTCGTCAGGCTGGTAACTTCTGTCTTTTAAAAATAGCGTTTTCCCTTGGAAAACTTCGACACTTTAGTGTCCTATCGACGTCCTTTTGGGGCGCTTAGGTACCACCCAATAGGACGTAGGGTATAAATAGACTCGCCCCCGCGGCTTCTCCTCAGATTTCAACCGTCTCCAAAGTGTCGGGATCACCTCGTGCTTTCTACACATTGGTGTGTTGTGATAATTTTTTCCCAATGTCGGGAAAATCGTTGTTTTGGCCCTGCGCTACTTGCGGAATGAAAAAGGTATATGAAGGGGACGGGCACATGGACTGCCTCTATTGCCTCTACCCTCATCACTCCGCTGATACCTGCGACATCTGCAAGGGTTTCTCACAGAAAACATTGAAGGATCGCAATCGGCGGTTGATATCGTGGCTGAAGGATGGGGCCTACCCTCCATCGGAGGTAGGATCGGTGCGCAGCCTAGCTTCGGAGAGACCTGCTCCTGCAGTTCCTCGCCGGTCGGTGTCTGCTGAACAGCCAGCAAAGAAGTCACGGCCTACAGAAAAGAGTGGCCGCCCCTCTTCGGGGAAACACCTGACGAAAGAGGCTCCTTCATCGTCTAAACCTGGTCAGTCTGACCATTCCCGAAGGCCTGAGAAATCATCTTCTTCTAAAAAGGACAAAAAGGACTCTTCAAAATGCTCCTCTTCATAGGTCTTCCTCGAGTAGAGAATCTTCGAAGCACCTATCCAGAGAGTCAAAAAAGGCAGGATCGCCGGAAAAATCTGTGCCACAGCTGCCTTCGTTGAGGGCTTCACGGCCGGCTCCACTGTCTGTCTCCACAGTGGTGTTGTCGTCTCCAGTGACTGTGATTGACGAGGGCCCGAGGTTTTTGTCGTCGGCGTGCTACCAGTGAGTGGAGCTTAGCAGCCTTCGGCGTATGACGCCCTTCTGTCGGACACCTTATTACAGCAGGAGTCCGCCCTTTCAGTGTCGTCGATGGAGGAGGAACGAGAGCCTGTGGTGAACCCAACAAGCCTCTGCTTACAGGGCATTGGCCCTTCGGCGATGGAGGGAGTGCAGAATGTTCCACATGCGTCTCCTCTGCTGAACCTGCAGTCGGTGCTGTCTCTCCAGGTCTTATCTACACTGCAGTCCCTATTAAGTCAACTGGATTCGAGATTGCCTCCCGTGGGTACTCCCTCGGTAACACCTATTGTTGACGCGGCAGGTGCCCCTCCACGGCTGAGTTGCCGGCTTCCTGGCCGATGAGCACAGAACCTCCTCGTTCCCACCCGGCGGAGGGTGAGCTGCAGGACTCTGATTCTGACCAGGGTCCCAAGGACTCCATCTCTGATATCTTGTTGTTGCCATCAAGAGACCCGACATGGGAGTCTGATGGCGAAATAGAGGCTCCTAGGAGTCCAGCGCAACCGTCACTCCTGGATGACATTGGGGCATTTCATGCCATGATGGCCAAAGCCTGTGTCGAGTTTGGTCTGACCCCAGAGGAAGAACGAAAAGAATGCTTTCTATTTGACCAAATGGGAAAGAGAAGGAAGGCGGTTTTCTCCGTTCCTATCCTGGACCATGTCTGGCAAGAAGGCCCACGCACCATGCCCCACCCATTTTCAGAGCCTCCAGTTAAAGGCAGGTTAGAGAAAAAAATGTCAGGCCCCGGACTCTACACCAAAGTGTTTGGTTGCTCAACCCACCCATGAATCAGTGGTGTCAGCAGCGTCTAGCAGGCAAGCCAGAACACAGCACAAATGCACTACACCTCCTGACTGTGACGTTAGAAGGCAAGATGCCTTCGGAAAAAAGGTTTTAACAGTGGGGGCGACAACAGTTAAAGCCACCCACTCGTTGGCGATAATGGCGCGCTACGACCGCGAAATGTGGCATCAGCTAGCCCCTCTGTTAGAACATCTACCCGAAGAACACCAAAAGGCGGCCATGTTGGTAGTGCGTGAAGGTGAGCAGGCATCAAATCACAGCATTAACATCGCTGTAGATTTAGCAGAATCTGGTTTCAAGTAGATAAATAATGGGGTGGTACTAAAGAGGCAGGCCTGGCTAAAGTGTACAGACTTTAGGCCGGAGGTTCATTACAAGGTACTGCACATGCCCTGTGAAGGGGAACAATTGTTTGGGGGAAAATATAGATGAAGCCCTCAAGGGCATGAAAGAGGACTCCGATACGTCAAGGTCATTGGGGGCTTTGCAAAGCGGGCGGTCGTTTCGTCCCTTTCGCCCCTTCCGTGGAGCTTCAGGAAACACCCGGTTTGCTGCCACCAGAGACAGAAATTACAATCGGGGTGGATACTCCTCACAAGGATATAGACGGGCAGTACAGTCTACACGAAGAAGCCGTGATTTTCAGGCATCCAGAAGGAGAGGACTACAGCCCTCTTCCGCCAAGGGTAAACAAACAAAATCACAGCAATGACGGTCTTCAAGGAAATGTGCTGGGGGGCAGAGTTGCTCTACATGTCGACGAATGGGACAAAATTACATCAGACCGTTGGGTATTGGACACATGTATCCTTACCTGGATGGACTGGCTGATACGTGGCTCGTCTCCGGCGGCGACGCAGGCAAGTCTCAACATTACCATGCGGCTGTAACAACGACTAGGCTACGCCGTCATCTTCGAAAAGTCATATCTATCTCCCTCCAGGAGCTTGGTATTTTTAGGCGCAGAATTCCAAACTCAGTCAGGCCTGGTGAAGCCTTCTGCCGAGAGAGTTCAAAAACTCAAGCTGAAAGCGGAAGAGTGGAGAGTCGGAACGAGAGTGTCGGTCAGAAAGTACATGTCGCTGTTTGGAGCCATGGCGTCATGTATTCCGTTGCTTAAGGACTGTCGTCTCTTCATGAGGCCAGTGCAAAAGTTTCTGATGGACCGGTGGGCTCAAAGTCGCAGGTCATGGTCCGACAAGGTGGTGGTCAACAGCGACTTACAGGAAGCTCTTCGATGGTGGCAGCTCTCGGACAATCTGACTCGAGGAGTGCCGTTGCTATAGCCGGAATTTCAAGCTACAATTGTGACGGATGCCTTTCAGACAGGGTGGGGAGCGCATTTGGGGAACCTTCCAGGTTCAAGGTCTGTGGGCTCCAGTCGAATCGAGTCTTCACATCAATGTGCTGGAACTGAGAGCGGTTCATTGGGCTCTAAAATCGTTTTTGCCGTGCTTACGCGGCTCTGTGGTGAGAGTGTTGATGGACAATACAACCACAATGTTTTACCTCAGGAAGCAGGGGGGCATCCATTCCAGGGTACTCTCTAGAGAGGCTCAGGAACTATGGCATTGGGCCCTGGAACAAAACATCAATATTGTGGCGTTTCATCTGCCGGGGGTGCTGAACGTGCAGGCGGACTCTCTCAGCAGAGAAATAAACCAACATCCACGAGTGGCAGCTGAAGGAACAGCAGGTGTCGAGCATTTTCCGGAAATGGGGTCGTCCTTCAGTGGATCTTTTCGCCACTCGAGAGAACAGAAAGTGCAAGGAGTTTGCCAGCAGATGGCCTCAGCCAGGTTCGCTGTGGGATGCGTTCTCGTTCCTGTGGACGGGCATGTTCACGTACGCATTCCCTCGTTTCCAATCATTTGGCAGACCCTTCAGTGGATTCAATAATACCCATGCCATGTGATCCTGGTGGCCCCGTACTGGGCCAGGCAGCCGTGGTTCTCAGGCCTACTCCATCGATCCGTAGCAGAACCAGTACGGTTACAAGTGACGCCGGACCTTCTGTTTCAAGATAAGGGTGCAGTTTGGCACCACGACCCGGGCGCTCTCAGCCTGACGGGGTGGCTCCTGACTTCTCCGAGTTTGGCCTACTGAACATTCCTAGCGACGGTCGCCGCATTTTGGAGGCGGCTAGAGCTCCGTCCGCGAATGTCTCCTATGCATGCAACTGGAAAAGATTTTGTGTGTTGTGTAAGGGTCAGCCTGGGATGGACCCTTTAAGCATTTAATCGGAAAGAATTCTGCCCTACTTGTTGCACTTGGCAAAGAAAGGTTTGGCGTTCTCCTCCATAAAAGTACACCTGGCGGCCATTTCTAGATTCACTCAGAAGAGGCATGCTACCCCTCTGTTCAGTGATCGTCTGGTTAAACATTTTTGAAGAGGATTGGTTCAGACTTTTCCTCCAGCCAAGAACTTCCCTCCTGGTTGGATCCTTAATCTGGTGCTGTCGGGTCTGGTGAAAGCCCCGTTTGAACCTATGTCATTGACGCCCCTGCAGTTCTTGTCGTGGAAAGTGGCGTTTTTAGTGGCCATTACTTCGGCAAGAAGAATATCGGAGTTGCAAGCCCTAGTGATTGATCCTCCGTACTTACGTTTCTTCAAAGACAAGGTGGTGTTGGCTACTAACCCGCACTTTATTCCAAAGGTGCCAACTACATTTCATAAACTCTCTTTATTGTGCTGCCATCATTCTTCACTTCTGCTTGCTCATCGGCAGAAAAGGCGCTGCATACGCTGGATGTAAAAAGAGCATTGAAATGTTATCTGAGTCGTACTCAGGAGTTCAGACGTTCAAGACAACTGTTTGTGGCTTATGGACCCTCAGTTTAGGGAAGAGCAATCTCCAAACAAGGACTATCTCGATGGGTCTCATCGGCTATTTCCTTCTGTCACTCTAAGGCGGGAAACCTTT
The DNA here is from genome assembly GCF_040938575.1 of Ambystoma mexicanum. Taxonomy (NCBI): domain Eukaryota; kingdom Metazoa; phylum Chordata; class Amphibia; order Caudata; family Ambystomatidae; genus Ambystoma; species Ambystoma mexicanum. The sequence goes on along the minus strand of NC_090940.1, from coordinate 471,589,968 downwards.
GGAGAGGCACCCGAAGGCGCACTCAACGAGATCCACCGCGTCGTCAGCGGCATTATGGTCTGGGATTCCGCTGATGGACATCTGCCAGGCGGCCTCCTGGTCGGTGCCAAATACTTTTACTCAGCATGGTGCAGATGTACAGATGGAACGTGCAGTCCTGCCACGCCTGTTTCAGTAAGGTAAGCCCCACAGCCTTGGGGTGTCTGTTTCAATGTTACCTCTGCTAATGTCTTCTTTGCTGGTCTTATGTGTTGCGTTCCTGATGTATTGGTTTGCATTACACGCCACCATGCATTATGACTACTGCTATGTAATCTATTCAAAGCATGTGAATCCATGAAAGATCCAAAGCTGGAGAAGGTAGTAGTTTATTACCTGTAATTCCATTTCTCCAGCGTTGGTATCTTTCATGGATTCACATGGGGCCGCCGGCCTCCCCTGCATGCAAACCTAGTTGGTGCCTCTACTTTGGAGGTTAAAATCTGAGGAGAAGCAGCGGGGGCGTGTCTATTTATACCCTACGTCCTATTGGGTGGTACCTAAGCACCCCAAAAGGACGTTGATAGGACACTAAAGTGTCGAAAGTTTTCCAAGGGAAAACGCTATTTTAAAAAGACTGAGGTTCCCAGCCTGACGACGGGGAATATTCAAAGCATGTGAATTACAGGTAAGAAACTACTCCCTTCTCGATGGCAGGAGATCTTCCACGCTTCTCCTCCTGCTCATCTTAAAGTGTTTGTCTCCAGGCCCTCCCATCAAGAGAAGGTAGGCCCTTTGTTTAGTACGGCTTCCTCTACACAGAGACTCCTTCCAGGGCCTTTCCACAGGAAAGGGTACCTTGGATTCGGGTTCTGGCAGACCTAAGGCCATTAAGGCTACTGGCTCCCAAGCTGAGTGGCTCTTCCAGGCACTCCCATTGACAGACCCAAGGCCATCAAGGCTACCGGCTCCCAGGCCGAGTACCCCAGGGGCTCTTCCAGATGGTGCTTGGAGGGGCGATCAAGTTTGCCCAAGTGGTCAAGGGATCATCGTGTTCTACCTCAAAGAGTCATTTTGTAGCATGATCCAACTCGACTACTAACTCTGTAGCCCCCCAAGCCTATGGGAGCATCCTCTGAGGATGTTGTTCAGGGCATTTCAACTACCGGCTAGCAGGCAGAGGGCGCCCAGCCTACCAGAGCCAGCTCTGAGGTCAACGCTTCTGATTCATATTCTAGGGACAAGGAGTGCCCGCCCATGTCTGAGCCAACACGTGGCACGGGGCATAGTCAAATAGGTGATCCCACAGGTTGTGCCTCCCAGGCCTCCTCCTCTGGGCCCTCCGCCGGTTCCTCTGGTGCATCCAGTGCTGCTGCCTATTCCTCCTCCGGTCCAGGCCCTGCCGGTGCTCCCAAACCCTTCTCCTCCTGTACCACCAATGCCTCCCCCACAGTCATCATTGAATCTACAGTTATCTAAGGGTCCAGATCAGGGGGGAACCCCTCAGGCTCCGGTGTCCCAGGACCCTATCTCCCCTGTCTCTGGAAAAAAGAGAGGGAGAAGAACGATGATGATGACGTCCCAGGACAAAGAGCTTTCGGCCTCAGTAAAGGCGTTTCATGACCATCTTCAGGGCCTTGCAGAGTTCAAGGGGGTCCCTGTTAGGCAGAAACCTGTGCATTTCCCTCTGGGACCACTGCAAATGATTTAGGACTACAGGTGTTTGGCAGTAAACCCACTTGGTAGCAGTCTGTACCACACAGATTCACTTGGTAGCTGTGGCTGAGCAGTCAGACTTCCCTCAAGAAGAGTTAGGCAGTATACAGAGTATTCACAATAGGGCAAGAGCACACAATTAAATAAGTAAACACTGACCAGGGCTTGGTGTAAAAGAGATATCATTATTTATTTAAAACCACATCTAGAAAAACACACAGGCACTAATAGTAAGCAATTCAAAAACACGGTCACTAAAAGATATATACTCCCTTAAAAGAATATTAGACAAGTCTAAGTAAAGCCCCACTTATTTTCAGACAGCGGTGAGCGCTTAACGTAGATGGCCCTCTAATAGTTCGTTTTTAAAAAAGGGAGAGAAAAGCAGAGAACAAATTGAAACAGATCCCAAAACTTTTACAAGAACATAGCAAGAGAGGAAGGCAAAGTAAAACTGTGAATTCAGAGTTAGTAGGCCGGATCCGCTTTAAGAGGATCCAAACGAAATGTGTCCAAGGTCACACGGTTGCAGTGCACAAAAGTCTTGTATTGGTTCAAAAAGAAGTTGGATCAAAGAAAAGGGACCAGTTAGAGGGTCAAGGCGGCCAGCCCAGTCCAGAAGGTTAAGGAGTTATTATTACCTTGTTGCAATCTTTAGAAAGGGAGGCCTGGCGGACACAGTACCTTAAAGTGGTGAGAATGCTCCAGCGGGGGCAGTTGTTCCTGGCAGCAGGTGTAAGTCGGTGCTTCGTCTGGGGGAAGAGAGGATCCCGTCGTGGAGACAGGGGCTCGTTGCACTGCCAGGAAAGAAACCAGCCGCAGAGTTTCTCAGGTACAAGGAGCGGTCCGTTGATTCGTGGTTCAGTGGTGATTGGCTATCCGGCCGCCGGGGTGCTTGGCACGGGCAGTTCGACCACAAACCGAGCTGGGGTGCGAAGAAAGAAAGGTAAACCGGTTGTGCCCACCAGTCAGGGGAAGAAGCCTCTCCAGCCGGGAGATCTTCTCTGTCGTCGGGAAGTGGTGAGTCGGTTCCGCAGGGCTCCACCGGTGGTGTTGTCATGGTAGGTCGGCTCAGCTTCTCCCTCGTCGGATTCTCAGGTCCTGTGGCGACTTCTGAAGTTCCAGTCCCCAAAGCCCTGCTTTTATGCAGAAAACCCCCATTCACTCAGCCTAGCTGTCACTCAAACATGCTAAGTGGTGAGCCGGCCGGCTCACCACTTGGGCCAATCACACAAGAGTGCGACTTGAGTTACCACGGTAACTCAGTCCAGGGTGCCTAAACCCCCTCCCACGCCCCCTGTGGTACCCAGACAGAGTGGCACCACTTTTGGAGGCTTCTGTGGAGAAGCCCGCCAAAAAGTGTAACAAAGGGCCGACTTGGGTTGGAGTCACAGAAGAGAACACAAACGCCATTTTGGAATCGAGTCTTGGCAAAAAATACCAACCGGAGAATTAATATTAATTAAATAAACCGGCGGTATGTTCGAGGCTATGAGAATTCAATAATTAAAGTTGGTAGCCTCGAACAATGGGAAAATCCCATAGGAAAATATTTGCGGTCGAATATAAAAAGTAGTTTCCACTGCCACCAGCCAAAACTCGATCAGGGGGGACGGAGACATGCCCCCTCGACTAACAGACCCCGGGGCAATCGAATTGCCCCGACCAGTACGTCCACAATATGATGGTGTGTACTGGTTTCTGTTAATAATTTGGGACTAGTAAAGCCAATGGTGACTTTACATGCCCTGGGAGACAGTAGTCAGTCCCAGGGTATGGAGTCTATGGTGGGGTGTCATTATGACACCCCTGTGTTACTGCACGGAGGGTGCTGTGTAACACACATAGGAAAAACGCATGAGACCCTGTGGAGTAAAGGACCCCCATAGCCCATAAACACATTACCAGTCAAAGGAATACCATAAATCATGTCCAAGAGTGGGAGGAAAAGAGTCTCACTCTTGGCAGGAGGAAAAAAAACAAACTCCAGAAATCCAGCAAAGCTGCTGGGGGTCTCACTAGGTTAGGAAATTCAGCCTAAAGAGAGAATTCTCCCTAACAGTCCCTCAGCCAGAGGAGACCCCCCAGGTGTCGGGGGTGCTAGCAGAGGTTTTGGCCAGGTGCACTACGAGCCGCTCCGGCATTCCCGTCCATAAGGATGTCCTGCAGCTGGAGAGAAAGGCTGGGAGAAGCCCTAGGCCAACGCCCAGATGAGTAAGACGTTGGACAGCCACTTTAGGCTTTTGAATGGGGAGCCAGTCCTACTGGCCTCCAACCCCCAGCCTCATTCTTCGGGAGTGGCAGCGGCCTCCTTGTATTCTGAACCTCCCTCTTCATCTCCCTCTGCAGGCGCCGCCCCCATTTGTCTTTCTAACGAGGACAAAACTTTCAAGTCTTTTGGCAAGCGTGTCTACCTTAACTCTGGGCTGAATTAGCGGCAGGCCAAAGCCTCCTTCAAGGCCACCCTGGCGGACGCACAGGCAGTTGCGCAGGACCTCATGCAGTCTTCGGTCTCCCACATCGACACAGCCAGCAGAGGGCTGTGCCTGGAAATGGAGATGAGGCAGACAGTGTGTATGCATGCCACTAAATTATCTGATGTGCAATAGAGGATCCTGGATCTTCCTTTTGCGCGGTCAGATCTTTTTCATTCGTCCACCGATGACGAGCTGACATAAAAGAAGACCTCTACGCAGACCGCCAAGTTGCTCGCCAAACCAGGGCAGAAGTCCTTCCCTCAGTCCCAGGGCAGGACCGACTACAAACCCTGCACTTTCACTGGCTTTAAAGGGTATAGAGACCGCAGTGCACCAAGGCCTGATAGGTCCCCAACGACCACAGGTGGAGACAGCAGAGGACTTAGGATGTTTTTTTTCCTCTCCCCCTCCTCCGGTCCCACTTCAGACACCAAAAAGCAATGACGTAACGGTCAAGGAACACAGATCGCCTGTGGTGGGCCAGCTGGCTCTCTTTCAGACCTGCTAGGAGCTTTAGTCCTTGGATCCTCTTTATAGTCTCCACAGGCTTCAGACTTTCTCTTCCTTTTCCTCTACCTTCCTCTCCTCCTCTGTGTCAGATAGGGTCCCCGGCCCTCTTATCGGAAACCCTCTCTCTTTTAGAGATGCATGCTGTGGAGCTGGGTCCTCAGTCAGACAGGGGCTCCGGCTACTAATCCAGGATTTTTGCGTTACCCAAGACCAACCAGGATGGCCTCGGGGTAGTCCTGGAACTGTCATTCCTCAACCTATCTTTGCAGCTCAAACGCTTCAAGATGATTGCTCCCATGCTCATAGCCAAGTTTCTGTGTGCAGGGGGCTGAATGGGTTCCCTAGACCTCTAGGATGCGTACCTTCATGTCCCCATCAACCAGCCGCATCAGTGGTTTCTGCAGTTCAAGATTATGTTGTACCACTTCCAGTAGAAGCTGCTGCTCTCCGGCCTCTGCCCCTTGTATGTTCACAAAGCTGATGAACTTGGTGGCTGATCTCCTCCGCTTGGAGGGCCATCACTTGTACCCTTATCTGAACTACTGACTGGTGAGGGCCAGCTCGCTCGATGGGGCGGTGCACTCCTGCCAACGACTGGCAGACCTTTTGCTCTTGCTGGGGTTCTTCCTCAACTGGCAGAAGTCGCAGCTGGCTCCTGCCCGGGATCTGGTGTTCCTTGGATTGTGCTGGGACACAGCCATTCAGCAGTTGTCCCCCCTCCCCGCCCTCCAGGGGCTCCTCCCCCTTTGCAAAGTGATACAGCACTTTTTTTAGCCAATTTGACCACTTCGCCATTGTTGTTTCCAGAACCTTCTGGGTCTGATGGCATCTTGCGCACTCACAGTTCCATATAACAGTTAACTCTCTGTACCCAATCAAGCACCCCACCAGTATTTACCAATCCTTTTGCAATCCCAGACGCAGCATTGGGGAACATTCAATGCTGTTCTGGATAGTGGTGCCACCGGAAACTTTATTGATTCTACCTTTGCACAACAACAGCACATACCCTTGCGTAAGAAAAGCGTTCCTGAACCTGTATTATCTGTTGACGGTTCTCTACTGGTTTCTGGACCCATAACCGATGAAACAATTCCACTTACCCTGTCTTGTGCTTCTGTACACAATTAACTTTTTTCATTTGTTGTCATAACAGCCCGCACTTCTAATTGATGCTTGGTAATCCCTGCTTGCAACCACTCATTGACCGGAGGGGCAACGCTCTTCAATTTCATTCCCCCTTGTCAAAGGGCCTTTCTTGTTTTGTTAGTACAAACCCTGGGACCGAAATGTCGTCCAGCTTTGCAGAAAAACCAGAAATGAAAACGTTAGAGCCAGAAATACCTGAAGAATACAAAAGTCCCGATTCATGGAATAAATCTGCGCCGAAAACAGGGCGCTTGCGTGCAAAACGTGTGTAAGCGCCCGTTTACCGATTCATGGAACACATTGCGCGTGACTTACCTGAGACCTGCGTTGAATCCGCGTGAGTCCAACACGTCACTGCGACACCACGAACGCCTTGCGCAAGACGCCCAGTGAAGGTGCACACCATCCAGCGCACACACCTAAAAAGGGGGCGGAAGACATGGAATGGGGAACAACAAGCATAAATGTGGCCGTTACGGGGGGGAAGTACCACAGGAAAATACTTGCAACACCCACACATGCGCCAACAGCACATATTCATCGAATCGAACAGGGCCCACCTACGTATGGCAAAAGACGTGCAAACCCTGAAACACGTACGCCACGCGAAGGCAGGCGTAAGCATCACAGCGTACCAAAACCAATGCATAAAAGTGCACGTGAAAATTTTACGCGCGCATACAGCTACGATGAGTGTCCCATTTCTTGCAGCAGTGATTGTGGGACACCGCAGGAGGAGCAGGATAGCCAGGGCCCGAACTTTCTTACCCAGGACCAGCCTTTTTGGGATGCCTGATGACCAGGTCTATGGCAGGTATAGGTTTCCATCTCATATCATCTTAGACCTGGTCAGGGAGTGGGAAGATGACCTCACATCACCCACCCTGTGCTCCCAAGCACTGAGCCCCTTGGAAAAGGTGCTCAATGTACTGCATTTTTTGGCCACTGGATCATTTCAGCGGACAACTGCATAGTCGGGGGTGTTTCACAGGCCGCAGTCACAATGCCTACACCAGGTGTTGGTAATCATGACGGCACGCCCCTCAGTCCGCAGGCACATATACATGCCCAGAACACCTGCAGAAAGGCAGCCCATGGTCCAGGACTTCTATGGGGTGGCACACTTCCCTAAAGTGCTTGGTGCCATTGATTGCACCCATGTGTCCCTACTTCCACCTATGGCCACAGAGCACATCTATCGCAGTCGCAAGCACTTTCATTCCATCAACGTGCAGGTTGTATGTGATGCCAAGGGAATCATCACCTCTGTATATACTAACTATCCAGGGTCACGGTAGTTTCATCTACAGAATGTCACCCCTACACTGGGCCCTGGAAGCTGGTAGGCATGGCAACACATGGCTTATTGGTGACTACAAATGGCCCACCAATTGCATGCATGTCTTACGCAGACTAAACCACATCACTGACAACCCATCTCACCTCCACAGAGGACAATGCCTACCTTTTGAGCACCTACATGATGATGCCAATACGGAACCCCACCACATCACCCCAGGTAAAATACAACGCAGCTCACATTGCAACTAGGGCCATAGAGGAGCGCACCTTCGGAGTGCTAAAGTCACGCTTTTGCACCCTTGCCCACTCTGGTGGACAGCTACTGTATGCACCACCAATAGTGTGCAGGATCATAGTGTCAGCATGTGTCCTGCACAATGTTGCAACACGGCGTGGCGTACCGGTGGACATGTTGGTACCCCCACATCCCCAATCACATGCACAGCTGCTGCACATGGGAGGGGAAAGGGCACCTGGCAAGGCTGCCCGTACCCAGCTTGTGGCACATTTGTTCACCTAAAATCCAACCCCTGCGGAGTGCACATAGCCCTAGCACATGCCAGGCCACAATCGATGATAACAAAGGGACAAACATCTGTCCAAGCCTTACCACCCTGAGAATGTGGTCTCGGAAGGGCCACATTGTGTTGCTTTTAGTGCTAGGGAATGCACACAATCTGGCATGTACAAAAGGGACTCATGGAAGAAGGAGCTTCCAACCACCAACATGCCAAAGCAACCATCTAAATGCTGGTATGTCACCCAAACCCCCACACAATTCATGTCACCTGTCCCACACAAGGTTCTATGGCATGCAATTCCCAAGCAGAGAAACAAATGGCCAACACATACCACTGTCCCAAAGTGATCAACAGTCAACGGACCAAGTCCATGAATCAACCCACCATGTCAACTAAACCCAACAATGTACACAGGAACAACAATTGGCCAGTACAACATACCAGACACACAGCACCCAACGGTGGTCAGTCAAAATCTCAAAATAATTATCTCGAATAATAATAAGGTCGAAAGAAAATACCGAAAAAGTTTAATAATTATATATTTATTTTGGGGTCCGGGATTTTAAAAAAAATGGTAAAAAAGAAAAAAAAAGGACGAGCAAATAAATGAAGTTACCACACCAACAAAGTATGGGACTAAATGCACAAACCAAAAGGGACAAACAATCATGATTCCCACTAAGAGTGTATACACATGTTGGACTTGAGACTGCCCACAAATATCATGGAAGCCCGTTGCCAATGTTGAAGTTACTTTCACACGATGCATTCCTTGCAAGCCCATGGAAAGGGGAAGCAGGAGGCGCACATGTGTCTGGACCCCAAGGCACAAACCAGGAGGGTACCAACACGAGAGAAGCCTGCATGGGTCCAGCTGGAAACAACAGTTGATGCCTTCGGATGCCACACAATGCAACACACTGTCACATAAATGCACAATAGACACAAAAAGAAGAAAAAGAGAAAATCAAAATTGCCCATGTGGGATTTGGGGGAGAGCGGTGGGGGAGTCACTCAGGAGAGAGGAGGTGCAGGGTGTTTGGATGATGTGTGAAAAAAAAATCTCCATGGGTTAATGGGCTGCACGGCCATCAGGGATCAGGAGACCTGTCGCTGCTGTCGTCATACTCTGGTGGCGCATCTGAATGTGGAAGGTACACCACGTATGGCCCTGGTCTGGTCCTCGATGGCAGTGGCCAGGCCTCCCGTTTCGCGGGGTATGGTTAAAGGTGTTTGAAATCCTTTACCTACCTCCTGAGCTGGCCACCCCTATCATCTAAAGATTGTCTTTCACCATCTGCAACCGCCTTTTCGAATCGTTTAACAAAGACTTGACTGGAGCTATAAGAACATTTTGCTCCTAGGCACTTTGCCCTGTACCACTGACTGTGGCACAGGCCTATTGACTCTGGCTAAATCTGTTATAACTTCCTCCTCTAGGTTGCTTCTCACCTAGAAATGTGTTGGTGCACCTAACTCTTATAACTACCGTTTCCTTCCCATTCTTTGAACTTGTAAAGTGCCATTTTGCTCGGTTTTCACCTTAGTTTTATACATGCTAAAGTACTGCCTTGCCTAAACTTGTTCACAATCTTATTGGGAAGTGTTGCTAGGGTGTTTAAGAGGATATTCCTGTATAACTTGTGCTTTCCCTCCCTTGTGAGAAATTGTTAGAGTGCCATTTGTGTTTGGTTTTCACTGTGCCATTTTGCTCAGTTTTCACTCTTGCTCAAACTTGTCTACAATTTAATCAGGGACTTGTGTATACTTTTCTTGACTACTTTAAACTTGCTATACTTGTGATTGATGTGTTGAACTAGAAGTCTGTAATATATATATATATATATTCTTTTTAAATACAAAGCTTTGGTCAGTGTTTCCTTGTACCATAGTACGGTAGTCCTATTGTGAAAACCCTGAATACTGCTCATCTCCCTCTTGAGATACGTCTTAGCCACAGCTACCAACTAAATCTTTGTGGTCCAGACGGATACCAAAGGGGATTTATTGCATATACCTGTAGCCTTAATCTTCTGTACTGAAAAAGTAGAAGTGGCTCCTGCGGTGGCGGTGGTTCCTGGCAGTTCCTGCAGTTCGTGTTGTCCAGCAGGGGAAGAGAGGCTCTCGTCGTGGAGGAAGGTTCAAGTTACTGCACTGCCCAGGGAAGAAGCCAGCCGCAGTGAGGCCGAAACGGATTAAAAGGTACGCTCCTTTAAATCGCGGTCGTGGTGGACGGGTGCCTGGCTATCCGGTCTCCGAGTGCAGGGCACTGGCGAATCGACCAAGGCAGGTCCTGGAAGGCGATTGGCAAACTGGTTGGCCCCACCAGCTGAAGTGAAGAAGGCTCTTGCAGATGAAGATCTTCTCTCGTCGTGTGGAGAAAAGTGGTGAGACGCTGCAGCAGGGCTTCACCGGTGGTTCAGTTGTTGCAGATGTCTTTGGCTTCTCTCCTCTTCGGCTTCTTAGTTCCAGTGGCAACGTCTTGCTCTTCCAGTCCTCGGGACCCTGCTTTTATGCAGAAAGACCCCCATTCATGCAGCCTAGCTGTCACTCACACAGTGGAGTGGTCATCCTGGCGAGAGACCCTCCAGCCTATCCAGCCAGAGTGCTTAGGCAACCATGTACAGGGGGCCTACTCCCCCTCCCACACAATGGGTCCACCCCAGACTCAGTGGCACCGAAAGGAGGGCTTCTTGGTAGAAAACCGCCAAAAGGACGAACAAAGGATCCCCGACCTGGGTTAGTATCTCAGAGAAAGACACAAGAAATAATTATTATTAAAGTTCTGGCAAATAAAACCCACCGGAGCAACGTTAATATAAAAATAAACCGGCGGTATGTTAGAGACTGTCAATAAAATTGGTAGCCTCGAACAATGAGAAAATCCCATAGGGAAATATTTGCGGTTGAATATTTACGGTAGTAACCACTGCCACCAGCCAGAAACATTTGAGAGAGGGACTGTACTGTACCCTCTCGAAAATGAACACCAGGGAAAAACTATTAACCCTTCCCAGTACTTCCATAGTAAGATGGGTTGTACTGGTTTAGTTCATAAAGATTGACTAGTAAAGTCAATGCGGACTTTACATGCCCTGGGAGACAGTAGTCAGTCCCAGGGTATGGAGTCTATGTTTGGGGGTCACTATGACACCCCTGAGTTACTGCACTGAGGATTCTGTGTAACATAGATGTCTAAAGATGGTTCCTATGAGGGTGAGAAAAACCCCATAGACATTAAACACAAAAAATAGCCTAGAACACACATAGCAAAAATGCCTAAGAGTGGGAAAAAGATTCTCACTCTTAGCAGGAGAAAAAAACAAACCCTTCAAATCCAGCAAAGCTGCTGGGGGACCCTATAGGTAAGGGAAATCAGCCATAGAATGAGAATTCTCCCTAACAGGCGTGGATGCAGTGCACGTGTAAAACTGTCGGCTCAGAGGCCTGCGCCTGAGGACAGAGTTTGGGCAGGTGACTAGTGCATTCCATCATTTATCGTGGACATCAGCACGGGCGAGGAGCAGTGAAAGCACAACACATGTCCAATCACCATAAGTGGCACCTGATCTGGATAAGGATCACCTCCAGTCCAATTCAGGCACGGAGCCCATACCAGAGGGAGGCCACAGCCACAGAGACCCTCACCACCAACTGATTGCAATGTGAGAAGTGATTGACCCTGAGTGAGCAGTGAAGGCATGATCACAGTCCATTATAGGTAAGCAAATGCGGAAGATGGATTTAAAGTAACTTTGGCCACAGCTCCCAAATGTCCCTGTGAACATTGCACCATGAAGGAAATCCACAGCCATACCCTCTGTGACTCAATGCCTATATCACAGTCCTATGGAGATACAACACCTGCCCCCAAGACAAAAGAACAACCCACACAGTCCAGCTCAGGATGAACTGCCGAGTTCAGTGAGTAGGAGCACATATATTTTGCTAGAGGACTTTGCAGTACCACACCACATGTATGACCAGTCCCCTGGAGACTGCGGGCTGCTGTGGGGAAAGGGAGGCCACCACAGCTGAGGTTCTGCTGGCAGGGTAAACATTCAGAGACATCAGAGATGAGCAGAGAGCGGGACAATGTTGTTAGGAAAGATTTCATATTGTAGGTCATTTTCCTTCCATGTGGCAACCCCCAAACTTTTTGCTGTTGTTTTACACCCTGATCTAGACTTTGTCAGAGAAGCGCAGCCTTCCGCTGCACTCCTCTGGGCTTTCGCTCCATTCTTACGGGGAAACCGACATGCCCTTAAGACAGTCAGTACCGGGAAACGTTGTTTTCCGTAGTTCTTTTCTCATGTAGCAGCTTTCGCGCAACATGGCACAAGAGCGCACTGTAAGCTAAGTTACTGCACTCTTGGGTCTCTAGTCATTCTACAGGCCCTAGAAACTCTCGATGGATTTATAACGAACTGTGCAAGCATGTCACGGACGGGACTGCTGGCAGCGATTGTTTCTTTGTGTTTTGAACTCCCTTTTCCCCTGTTAACCGCGCTTCTCGCGTTTGGCCAAAATGGGTGGCCTGGCTTCCAAAATGGCCAGGCCACGAGGTTCTTTGTCCTGTCCGCTGACCGTCTTGCCCCTTCACCTTCCCCAGGTCGAGCCGACCCGGGGCCATCCTTATTTGGGCATGTACTTTCCCACGAAACACAGATGCTTTTGCAGGCTTCTACAGGCCTGTTGTGAGCCTCCAGGATGTGGGCAGGGATGTCTGGTCCCAATACACATCCTGGGTGCCAGAGAGTCTAATGTGTCTTGAATGCCTGGGATCACAGTGGTCCGTGATAGGTCCACGTATGGTGTGAGTGTTTTGTGAGCAGATCTCCCAGTGGGTCCTCTCCGTTTTGGCGCGAAGGGAACTCTGGATAAGAGGAGGCCTGAAACACCACTACCATGTCGATCTCCTGAGTTCTCACGAACGAAGGATAAAGGAGCCAAGTATCCTGCAACTAAGAAGCTGAGTCGAGGAATCGCTGGTGACCCGCTGAAGGTTTGGCACCCTGCACTGCTGTCGTCCTGTGAGACCCCTCTGCCTCTGATCGCACGAGAAGGCCTGTACTGGCGCTTCGACCCTTTAGAATAGTGGGAACAACTATTCTCGGCATCTTCACCAACTCATGTACGTAAGCCTTCGGAAGCGTCCCTGGACCATCCAGCGGACTGACCAGCCTACACTGGAACCTTGCTCTGTTACCGCCGTCTGGCTGCTGCTGAAATCCGAGCCCTCGACACTCTCACACGCTTCGTACACTTGGCGTTCCCAGGTCTGAAGTGAGACGTGTACATTTGGTCTGGAATACAAGCGGCTGCCGAGTTGCCCTGCTGTGGTAACAAACTGTGCGTGTTCGCTGCATTTGGGACACCCTCGACCCTGACTTCTGCTGCCGCGGAATCTACACAGCGCCGAGACGTCCCTCTGATCGCATCTGAACCTGCCAGCGATGAAACTAGCCTGGGTCTGCCTGCATCGTTGACCGGTGAGTAGTCAATACCCTGAACCGGTCTCCCTCCTGCAGGAGCCTGTGGCTTTCCCCCGCTGTTGAAAACAGCACCTCTTTCTCCGTATTCGCGCCCTGCTTCTGACCACAAGTGGAGGACGCGCTTGAGTAGCGGAGGTCTGTTCGCCATCGTTTGTTCACCTCTCTGAACTGCCTGATTTCCCCAAAGAGACACTCATTGGCCCGTTGGCACCCGTGTGTGCAGGTACTTTTGAGCACAAGGCTCCACTCTTCGTAGGGCTCGGACTTCCTTCTAGTTAGGTGGTCTCTGATGTCGAACTGGGCCTAACGATTACTTGCACTGCCTGTTTTCCTCCCCATCTAGGTGGTCTGCATATTTCGTGCTTCTAACTCGTTAGACACCTCGGTCTTGTATATATATTGTATTGATTGTGATGTGTTGGTTTACTTGAGTTTTACCGTGATTCTTTACTATGGTCGATGTTACAAAGGCCTTGTAATAAATGTGTCTATATTTTTAATATAACACCTGCCTGGAGTAATTTGTAAGTGTTGTGTGATCATTGCGGGCTTTCAGTCACCCTCACCCCTCTTGAGACCTAGTCTTGACCACCGCCATCGCTACCCTGATTGGTCTGGCTTGTCCAGAGGTTACCCTGTTCCAAGAAACTAGGCTGGCCCTCTGAATCTCTGCCCCTCCAGGACAGAGTTCAGAAATCCATCTAAACAAATGTTGAGTGGCATATCGTCACAGCCCATCAGACATCACGGGTTTGATCAGGAAGAGGACAACAAAAGAAAGAGTGTCACGCCTGTTTCGTTGCGCAACCCAAACATAAGCTAAGGAAGAAATAAATATACCAAATCTCTATCAGTACTAAGTAACAAAAGTCCAAATCAAGCTGAACAATAAGGTCATCACCCTAAGTGCTTTTTGCGAAAAGTTTATGATGCAATATAAAACAGAACTGCCGACACGTGTTTCGACCCTGAACAACGGGTCCTTTTCAAGGCAAAACTAAATATTAACAAACAAAAATTGCCTGATGTGACAAACACATGGTAGATTCAAAAACAAGGGTAGAAATCAAAAGAAAGGCTTATTTTCCCAAGGCATGGTAAAATCAGGAGTAGGGCCAGAAAGCCATCAGAGAAAACACAAAAGTACATATGAATGGTAAACTTTAGGCACACATAATGTGATTCCATGTTATCAAAGAAAGATGGTACCATTGGAAATAGAACATTCAACAGTCAAGGTCCAGCGTTGTGGCACCATTGTTTCATACATGGAGAAAGAACAAAAAATACAGAACAAACAATGCTATGCATCCTGATAAAAAGAGGGCCAATAGGTCCCGGACAGAGGGTGTAATTGGAGTATTGAGCAGGTGTGCAGATGTCTTTTGTCAGGGAATGCAGCACATTGTGCATGTGTAGGCTGCAGAACAACAAGTGGGTGTCAGACCACCATGACATGGTACACCCATGGTAGTCATGTGAATGCATGCAGAACAATCAATGAACACACGGCCATGACACAACATACACATGTCCTTGACACACACCCATCACCACTCACCAGACATTGCCTCATAATTTGGAAGGTCCCCCACGCCCTGGATCAGCTCCGCATCAATCATCTGACTAGCGATGTCCTCATGTGGAGTGAGTACTTCTTCCTCCACTGCTGGTCCACCTCCAGTCACCAGAGTGGAGGAGTAGCTGGCACCCAGCTTATCTTTGGCTCGGTGCCAGAGGTCATTCCAGCGCTTCACTGCCTCAGAAGCCGTGTGCCTCTCAATGGCCAGGGCGCTGATAGGATCAGTGACACACTGCCAGTGGGCCATACGATGGGCGTGCGTATGTGTGCTACCTGCCTGCACAAGCATGTCAGCCTCGTGTTCCCGTACGTAGTCCAAGAGGATCTGGATCTATGCATCACTGCAGCTCCTCTTCCTCACAGTACGAGTCCCCTGTGCCTTGCCTCTGAACTGAGCCTGTTTGCCTACTGCCAGCTTACCCTTTCTGCATGGTTGCACACTCCGTGTGTCTGGTACCACATGGGTCAGTAGGGACTGGAGCACTGGTTGCCGGGGCTGAGGCATCAGCCACTGATGCTGTGAGTGGAGGTGGCCCTGCAGGCATGTGTACCTTTGTGCTGGTGGCAGGTCCCTGCAGCACACACCTCTTGGCCTTTGGAACATGGACATGTGCCCCTTGGTCTCGCTGGGCCGGGGCCGGGACCACTACAGGCATGGCAGGAGGACCGTGAGCCTGGGTGGCCGGCGCTGCAGCTGCCCCTGCAGCTAGCGGACACTGTTGAAAGGTGGGCATTCCCCTCCCTGCATGGACCTGGGAACCCCAGATCCCTAGACCACCTCTGCCAGCTCCAGCATCTCAGCCCCCTTGGCTACCTCCAGCACCTCAGCCCCCTTGGCTACCTCTGCCAGCTCCAGCACCTCAGCCACCTTTGCCTCCCTTCACACTTTTTGCCCTCCCAGTCAAGGCACAGATGGAATGGTGCAATGGGGAGTGCAGCAGACAATTGACCTGGGCAATTGGAGTGAGTGGGGAGGGTATGTGATGTTAAATGTACATGCGTGCCCCAGCAAGGCTCAGTGTGACCCCTGATGGAAAATAGACGGGTCGCACAATGCTCAGGCACCCCAAAAACAAAAATCAACTTGTACGCAACTCTTTGGTAGCCCACGTGTGATGAAAAAACTTCCCGCAGTACGATGTGGCACCCAGCAACACAAAAAATGCATACACGAGGAACACGTAGGCTATGAGCCCAAAAATGGGGTAGGCGACACACGGGGGCAACCACAGAATGAAAAAGGCGTGCGCGACTCACCGTTTGCCTCGTAGAAATAAAAAAAAAACTGCCACAGTAGTGAAGTATTCGTGTGCAGACCCAAAAAAGAAGTAAAGTTCACGTGTCTGTCCCCACGAAAAGCACATACAGTGCACTGTTGTCCTACGCAGACCTTTAACCCGATACTGAATGCCAATGCCGAGCGCACAACACGTAACTTACGTGCTTAGGGCCCTTCCTCTGTTTTCACGCTAACGCGCTGTTTCCGCACGTGCAGAGTCACTCTGTATTCGGCTGGCCATGCGAAAGAACACTGAAGACCCACGCTCCTGCCTACAAGGCCATTTACCTGCCTCAAACTGCCCCGAGCTGCCTCCTGTGAGCCACTCACTACTCAGACACACGCACATGTACACCGTGCATGTCCATGATAGTGACATTAGCACCCATGTGTCACACCTCCGCATGCCCCAGTCCAGACACAAGTATGCAAACGTGTGCACCTTGTTACATGCCGGTGCGCATCATGCATTGCAACACAGACACCATTGATGTGGGACACGCTTGAATGGATGAACATGTAGCACTGTCAGGGACATGCACACAGACACTCTGTGTGCCTGCTGCCCATGTGCACTGCATTCTGGTGCCTGCTCTGAAGCCATTGTCAGTGATTCTGTTGTTGTGACCACCTCTGCTGATGCTGAAGACTCCCGGCTGCCAAGTCGGCAATGAAGGACGGAAGAAGATTGGGGAGGACCTTGTGGGTGCCATCAACGCGGAGGGGGTGGCACCCCATGACTACCAACATTTCCACAAGCGCTGGGAAGACTTAAAGTCCAGGACCCACAACAAGGCGCCTCCTCAAGGCAGTTAATGATCGAGTGAGGCGCTGGGGCCAGTTGACCACCGACGAGAGGAGGATCCTGGAGCGCTTCTACCCAGCGCGGTACCTCCAGGTGTTGGAGTTGGTGCTCCGTCTAGAGTCGACTGGTAAGTGTTCCTGTGTTCTTGTCCACCATAGTGCATGTGCATGTTGACGTGTGGCTGGAGTGTGCACCTTTGCCTAACCTGTTCGTACAAATCCTGTTGATAGGCAAGTTAAAGCGTCTGTATTAGAGGTATGTGTTTAGGATGTAGATAACATTCAATTGTAACAGAACGGACTTAGCTTTCAGCTTATCAAAAGGACTGCTAAATGTTCAGTGATTCAGAAGACACATCGCTCATCTGGGCTGCTATACTTGTAATGGCATACAGTGCTGGTAAAGCATCTGCATTCAAGGAAGTGCTGCATCTGGTGACACAAACCTCTAACTCTTATAATTCCAAGCTTAATTGCCAAAAGAAGGATTGCACACATCTAAAAGGAGCACCCAATGATAAAGCCGTGCTAGATTTGTGAAGAGAAAAGGCTTTTTTTATATTTATTGGTGCTGTCAAAAGACAAACAAAAAAACAGGAGGGGAAGAACAACTCTGAACCTAAGCAATACAGGAGAACAAAGTGGGGTGACGGGTGCGAGGGCGAGTGAACAGAGAAGATACTAGACAATCCAAAACAGAAATTTGAGCAAAAGGGAGAGAGACCAATGTGCTACATGAGAGAGCAACAAAGAAGGTGAGAAGGGAAACAGAGGTAAATAATGGGACACACACACAATAGGAGCGAGGGATAGAAGCAGAGCAAAAGAGACAGAGACTGTAGAATAAGAAAACACAGATCAACAGCAGGCAGTGGGAGCTGGAAGTAGACTAGAGAAAGGCAGGCAAATAACATAAGCAGCAGTGCAAGAAGGCTAATCAAAAACGCAACAGAGAAAACCCCCAGATCTAGCCCGAGTAGTGACATGCGAGAGGAAGAGGAGTTTATATCAATGGATACTACACGATTTAGGATTGAAACAGCAATAATTGAATGCAGAGATGGGAAAGAGTGACAGAGCAAAAGACCACAAAACGTGGTATAGCAACACTTAAGGGTCTGAGGCAGAGCATCAGAAAGTTAGACATTGGGGAAACCAAGTAGCAAAGGGAAAAAGGAGAGCTGGAGCAAGGTAGTGCCAGACAGCAACAGTAGGCTAGAGAGGCAGAGAAGTAATGCTGGTAGAGTGAGGGACTTGATTTATTATGTAACTAGCTGAAATCTGTAGTAGTTTTCAACAGAGTTTTGGTGTCCAAGTATAATGAAGATGAAGCTTGGTAGTACGCACCTACAAGTTCTTTGTCAATAATGTTTTCTAACACAATTTTAATTTTATGCCCAAATTGGAGAGTTGTCAGACACTTTTTACTCTCTTGCGAAGGAGGAAACTCATTTTTGCTCTCTTGAAATTGGATTTACTCTCCAATGAAAAAAATTGAGAGTGAAATACTCTCACGCCAATATTCTATCCGGAGCACTGACTGTTACTTTCATGAACTTCGAGAAGAGGAAACTTAAGACCTTGAATCAAAGCTGAAGAAACCTGCATTGTGTGTCAGAGGTACCCAGGGCTCTCCCGTGTCGATAGTCAAGGTGGGGAAATGGTTTTCAGCTGTGGTACTGTCCTTGGGTCCTGCAACAAAGCACCACCAGTGAAGTTAGCACAGCCGGTTGAGTTGCGGAGACTGGTCTGTGTTGAAGCCAAGGTTTCAAGTAGCAACATTGTATAGTGAAAACTGAAGACAACTCTGGATGGAGTGCATGTGGCAGGCAACACGAATATAATTAAACAGCAGATGAATGATTGAACTTTGAAGCCAAGATACGATACCATAGACAGAGTGGTCTGGCACCACGTGGGTGTTCATTCAAAAGTCTCTGTTATGTATCCAACTGATAGGTGGCAAATGTAACAAGAAAAGGAATTGTGAAATCAAAGTGGTCCTGCAACGGGTCAAGCAAAACCCTGGGCACAATTGAAAGTCTTCGATAGTAAGAATATAAAGAAAGTAGATGAAGTTTGTCCGAGCCCTGCTAAAGGAGATCAACCAAGAGCTTTTGTTAAAGCAAGTTTGTGTTAAAAGTTACGTTTGAAATTGGTCTGAACCCGGCTGAGGGAGATTTATTGTGTTAAAAAGGGATCTGAGCCCAGCTGAGGGGGATCCAGGGAGAAACAGTGAGTCACCCGAGAAAGAATATCGTACAAACATTATGTTAAGAGTATTTGAGGCTGGATGAGGGGACTCAAGGTGAAGAACATTGTGTTAAAAGGATCTGAGCCCGACTGAGGGGGATCGTGGGTGAATAGTGAATCACCTAAGAAATTGAGTACTTGTGAAAATCTGAAATAGGAAAATAATGTATCATTTATTTGTTGCATCAGGCCCTCTGCATAAAAAGACTTTGAAAGGCAAAGAGACTTGGGCACGGTAGGCCCTGATGCTAATGATTGCACTGTAGCAGCTATACAATAGATGGGTACCCCCTACATCTCTGGCAAGAGGGGAAACAACCAGAAACAAGGCACAGAAATCAAGCCAGCAGATATAAACAAGTCCACTATAAACAACACAATCCCACCAGTATTAGGGGCGGTCCCTCAATCAACCCCTCAGATCACTACACGTAATGCATAGGCAAGTTTTTTTGAAAAATGTATTTATTTTTCTTTATTTAATTAGAAACATTAAAATGATTATTAAATAGATCAGAGCTCATATAAGAGTAAGTATAAATATAGGACATACAGTTGTACAACATGTATAAAGTGCAAAATGTGGAGAAAAATGCTAATATCACGATAGAGCTGCTGGGAACTTGCTGTCCAATTACAAACTGGGTAATAATCACCATTGTCCAAAATAAGTCCAAGTCAATGTCGAAGGATAAAGTCCACTCGAGAGAAGGGAATCCCTCGGGTGGAAAAAATCCTAGTCAACCGAATATAGTCAGGATGGTTTCGAAATGAATTCGAAGATGGATTAAATCCTGATAGTGGCAACAAAAAAAGTCGTTAGTTCCGAATCTAGCAGTTTAAACATTGCAATAAACAAGAAACTGAAAGGTCTTCACAAAAATGATATTCATACACCCATACTCTAAAAAGTCTAACATGGGATGCTATACGTCAACTACTAAGGTGACATGCGAAATAAACCACAAATACGTAAAACAGTATCGTGAGCATGGCGCCTTAAACCAGGTAGTTTCGATGCAAAACACATCTAGCTGGATCTTCGTCAGGACGTAGCATTCCCATATAAACATTCATGAAGATTCATCTGTGTCTTGAAATTACCTACACAAATGTTATAGATTAAAAAGAGACACTAAAAATGTATATTCTCCAAACAGTGAAATAAAGAAAAAGAAATGAGAAAATAGTAATGCTAACATCAAAGCAGCCTTTCATATAGGCCGCACAATCATTCATACATAATGACCATAAAAACAAGTGATCTGAGGATCCCGATGAAGGACCCGGTTCCCAACACTGGGTTGGGGCGTGTATAGTGGCTAGTAGGGAAGAAAATCTAATTACCATGATCTCAGACCCTTTGGGGGTGGGCCCAGACGCCTGACAAAAAAGTCCAGGAAATAGCGATCCGGCCACACCAAAACAAATCACAATTGAATTAGATCTGTAAAAAATGAGAGGAAAGAAGGCCACAAATTGGTCATACATTTCTCTGGTTAACAGATTCGAGCAAGATACAAGCAGCCAAAGAGAAAACCAGAAGTAGAAAAATAGATAAATGTAACTCTAATGAAATAAACATACAAAGAAAATTCATATGTATAGAAAAGAGGAGCCCAAGTATGGGACTGCCCATATGTAAAAGATAAATTGAAAGAAATTGAGAATTAAAGTGAAAGAAACGAATAAGTGATGCAGTGGTATCCATAAAAATAAATAAAGGAAGATCCTGCACCCAAAGAAGAAGGATAAAACCAACATCATAGTTGTCATTATGCTCACCTTTGATCAAGCCCAGATCTGTCAATCAAGAACCATCAACAGATGATTCCTTAATGTGTAGAACGACCTCAACTACATGTACAGAATCGGATGTCGAAAGGTTCCCCAGAAGGGTGAATCTCCAAATGTCATTAAAGGATAAGCGACGTCTGTAGGGCAATAGAAAGTACAACAAACTAGTAAGACATCTGTAATGTCCCAAAGTATCACATACATAGAATGCAACACTGCGCTATATGGAATCAAGTCATGAAGCGTAATCTGAAAGTTCGTGAAAAAACTGAACTTACATCAGTCCAAACAGGATCTGTGTGTCTGTTGTATAGCCTAAGTGGCAGTACTACCAGGTCCCAACATATAGGTAAATCTATATAGATGTTTGACAATGAGAAATAAAGCAAAGCCAAAAGTGTGAGAGATTCTGCCTAGCTACCCGTTCAAAGTTACTTACCTCAGCGGCAAAGGCCATAGACACCAAACCAGGAAGTCGGTAACCGAACATCCTGTGTTGGCATTTGTCCGGGGTTAAATACGTCCATGGGCGTATCAGGACTGACGTCTACAACGTCTCTAGTGCACGTGACTATTGGCACAGAAAGGCACGTATAATATCGGGCCGCTTACCGTGCAATGGAAGGGAGCCGAATGGATGTAACCACGCCCCCTGAAGGTGTACAGGCGGCCCAGCGTTACCCGTTCCACGGCCCAAGCGTATTGGGCGCGCCCGAAGATACCCCCCGCCCGACAGCACGCAAGTAATCGCGCAGCAAGGCCAAGGAGCCAATAGAGATCAGTCCCGTGACTAACCACATGGTTCAATATAAAACACGTGTCAGAAGGAGACAAGCTGTGCGCTACAATCGAACAAGGCCGAGCCAAGAGGCAGAGACAGATAGTCCACGTAGCGAACCAAGGAAAACCAAAGCACATAGAAACAAAGACACCTGCATGGCATGCCCCAACAGCTCGGAGAAAGAACTAAAGCCAACAAAAAGACTAAATATGTCAAGGGGAAGGGCATTAAAATGCTATGCCACAACAGAAAATGAGAAACAAAAATAATAACACCATGGGGTCAAGACAACAAAGGAAAAATAAAAATAAAGGAAAAATTAAGTTATAATGCACCCCATGCAGTGGTAGATCTCTACCAGTTTAGAGGTAGACATAACACCTAGAATGATTATCAATGGAATGGAACAGGATAATAACGCCTGAAAGCCGTATCGAAGGCACCAGGAATACCCAAAGCCTATAAAGCTGAGTCCAAAAGACGTCACGACATAGAGGATCTATTGAAATAGCGCATGCCATTCTTCATGGGCATTCAGGCCCAGTATATGGCTTTGGGTGTTAAATATCCACCACTGTTCCCTTCAGGACAAATTCGTGGCTATGGCATAATGGTCTGGTCCCGTAACTCTTTCAAGTCACCACCAACGTAAGTTTTCACAGTCATGTTGGTGTTCAACAAAATGAGCAACTAAGGGAGAAGAAAGATTGCGAGTCCTGATTCTAGACTTGTGCTCAGAGATTCTCAGTTTAATAGGTCTAGAGGTTTTTCCTATATACGATTTATCACATGAACACATAATCACGTAAATCACGTTTTTAGAATTACACGTAGTGTGATCCCTCAGTTTCCAGACTCTGTGGTTAATGGTGACAGTGTTGGTCACTGTAGTAGATTCGCACTGACAACAATTGCCACAAGGATGGTTGCCAGTAACTCTTTCCATACCCCACATTTCAGTGATGGTTTTGGGTGCCTGGCTGGTCTGCAGTCTATCTGCCTGAGATAGCCAGCTCTTCAAATTCCTGCCCTTTTTGAATGCATACATGGGATGTTCCAAATCGGGCATGTTCATTTGAAGTAAATGCCAATGCTTAGCAACAGTCTTCTTGATTTTGGCAGGTCATGGCACAGACTATACGTGACTGGTTCTGGGTGGTGCAGATATTTTTAGTCAACAGGACTTCGCGATGTTGATATCTCGCCCTTTTACGGGACTGTCGCAATATGTGAGCTGGATAACCTCGCTGGGAAAGTCTGTTTTCTATGATGTTAGATTGGGACATAAAATCTTTCTTGTTGGTGCAGTTCCGCCTAGCCCTCAAAAATTGACCATACGGAATACTTTCCCTTAAAGACTGCGGGTGAAAACTATCAAAGTGGAGGATAGTATTTCGATCCGTAGTCTTACGGAAAAGGTCCACAATGATAACACCATTCTGGTGTTTGAGTATTAGATCCAGGAAAGAAATAGACGCACTGTCCACCGACATGGTAAACTTGAGATGGTCATTCAATGAGTTAATCCAAGTCAGGAATTCTTCATGATCTCCCGTCGTTTTGTCCCACACAATTATGATGTCATCTATGTATCTTTTATAAAAAATAATAGATGGCAAAAAAGGATTAGAGGTATCAAAGATAGAGACCTTCTCAAAAGCCCACATAAAAAGGGTCGCGTAATTGGGTGCAAATGCTACACCCATTGCGGTACCTTTAACTTGTAGGTAGAAACTTTCTTTAAACCTAAAGTAATTCTTGGTCAGGGCAATTTGGAGGAGATTGTCAATGAATTCGCTTGGGGCCAACTGCGCGTCATCTCTGAGATCCAAGAAACATTTAATAATGGGCAATGATTCTGACTGTGGGATATTCGAATAAAGGGATTCGACA
The DNA here is from genome assembly GCF_040938575.1 of Ambystoma mexicanum. Classification (NCBI taxonomy): domain Eukaryota; kingdom Metazoa; phylum Chordata; class Amphibia; order Caudata; family Ambystomatidae; genus Ambystoma; species Ambystoma mexicanum. The sequence goes on along the minus strand of NC_090940.1, from coordinate 471,566,427 downwards.
TCAAGAGTGATAAACAAATTTTTGTCTGGATCAAATGGAAAATTTTCCAAATGGACAATAGCATCGGTGGTATCAGCCAGATAGGTCGGTGTACTGGCTGCCAATGGTTTGAGAAAATAATCAATGTATTTTCCCAAAGGTTCTAAGATAGAGCCACAAAGAGACACTATCGGTCTACCTGAAGGATTTAATATATTCTTGTGGATTTTTAACAAGATATAGAACAGAGGTATGCGTGTTCCTTTACCAGTAAGAAATAAAAATTATTTGGTACTAAGGATATCCGCATCTTTAGCCCGTGTAACCAGAGCTAAGATTTCACCTTGTATAGTCTCTATAGGGTCCCCCTTGAGTTTAAGATAGAAGATCCCATTGTCCAATTGTCTAAGTACTTCTGAATCATAGAAAGTTGCGTCACAGACTACCACTCCTCCACCTTTGTCTGCCTGTTTAATGATGATAGAAGTGTCTCTTTTAAGGTCTTTCAAGCAGGCCCATTCTTTTTTAGAAAAGTTATAACATCGATTAGAAGTGGGATTAGCCTGTGCTGAGAAAATGGAATGGAAATCACGAAGAACGGCACGTTCAAAAGTGATCGTTTCACTAGAGACCATCTGTGATGTGGGCATAAAAGTTGATTTGGGCCTGAACGGAGTATAGTTGTTTTCTAAATCACAGCCATTTTTGCCAAAATGGTCTCTAAGCCGAATTTTTCTAAAAAAGCTCCGAAGTTCTAATTCAAGGTCCATCTGGCTTGGATTGCGCATAGGAATGAAAGAAAAACCTTTCTCAAGTACTGCAGTTTCGTTGGTGGTAAGTATCCGTTTCGAGATGTTGTAAACTGCTGATGTGTTAGTTAACGTTGGTAAGACCTCCTCCTTGTCTGAAACATGTTCTCTATAGGCGGAGGTCCTACTTCGGCGGGAGGAAAAGGGAGGTTCAGGGGAGGAAAGGCCTGAGAAGGGCCTTGAGGTACAAATATGGGCATCTGCATGTATTGTTGGTAAGGCCAAATGATTGCACTGTATCCTCATGCTAGAGAAGCCAGCAGCTGTGCTAAGCTCGAGTGTACCGCCTTATCCCATGCTGAAAACGTGGGGAAGGGAGGCCAACGGCCTGAACATTCTGACATATCATTTTATGAACACTTCTTTCATTTTCTTAACATTGTTTCCCACACTATTTGTATTTAGAGGTAAGGATTGCCAATAGGTTTATTAGTACAGGCCCTTTTATTTTGACAAGGCACTAGGACTGCGTTATTATTATTTGATTGTCGTAGCTTGCTCCCATCTGTAGATTTAGAATTAGATAGGCGTTTTTCAAATGCTTTTTTGAAGTTCAATGTACACCCTTGAACTGTGGTCACTTGTCTGTCTTACTGTTTATACCATGCCTTCCTTACAGTATCCTGTAATGCCCCTGCTGCCTTTCAGTATTTCCACACCTGCCTTTCCACACCTAAAAGAAACGTTATACTAGGTCAGTGGTATTCCCACTCCACTTTTGCATAATGCACACAGCATGTTGCCTCCTTTTTTAAAACGAATCCGGTTTTATTTGTTTCCTAGGGTCCAGCTGTGATGCACAGGCTCCAGGCACCATAGTTGAACATGTCACTAATTTTCTGCGTCCTGAAGACGGGTCTCGGAAATGTCACTAACCAAAGTCAGATTATGGAAGTGTTGTTCCCTGCCCCAGAAACACATCCAAGTGTAGACGCTGGTCTAATCCATGTTGGATGAACATCTGTATTTGATACTGCTTTAATTCATGTTGAAGAAATATTGCTACCTAGTTGAAGTCACTGTTACTAACATCACGTCACTTCGACATTCATATGAATAATTTTTGCAGTTCATTTAAAAACAGCTCTCCTTGTGGGCGAGATCCCATGGTTTTGTTGTGTTGTTCTTCAAGTTACACCTGCACATATTAGTGTTTTATACGTTTTATGTGAGCATATTGTCTGATATATACAAATTAAAATATGTATTTTTTTTATATGAGGCCCTTTTGTTGAATATAATTTAACAATCAGTGTGTGAGTGGGTTTTTCCCACTACTGGTGTGTGGTAGAGGTGGGTAGCTAGTGGTATATCTTGCTTTTGTGCCCACTGGGATACCCAAGGTGTGTGTTGGTGTAATTAAGTAAAATAACCCCACAGACAGTTTTTGCATTTGTTTCCCAGTTCATCATACATCAATTGAAGAACTCAGGTACAGTCTATTCACAAAAAGGCTTCCATCTCATTGTCAGAGTTCAGACCCACCACGGTGGATCTGAAATGGCATATAGTTCGCGCCTCTTGTTGCCTAAGGTGCAGTTCTCGATTTCCTCCTCGCCTGCCAGGACGTATTCTTCTTAATCCAATGAATTTGATGTTGCATTTATCGTCCATTTGATGATGTGTTTGACAATGGACCGCAAGGGGCAGTGTTGTGTCTTGGCTGGCTATTGAGGCAAGGTGTTCTTGTATCCATACCCTTAATTCGCGAATAGTACTTCCAATGTAAATCTTTCGACATGTACAAATGATTGCATATACCACGAATTTGGATTGTGTACTCTCTATTTACTTTTTTGACAAAGGTTCTGTTTGCATCTTTGAACATACCACTACTCATTCCACCGATCATGTCGGTATCATCTACTGTACATGCCATCGATCATGTTGACAATGCTTATTAAGTGCTGCCTAAATGGACTAGGGACATTCGAGCGTCCTTGCTCCATGTACCAATCATGTTTGCTATTAAGTCCTTCCCGAGGACTTGCAGGAATAGCATTCTCAACATGGCGCCTTTGTCATTCTGCACTTGGGATAGCCTACCTTTAAAACATTTTCACTGACATTAGCTCTGCACTAGCGTTCTGAATACTAAAATGCAGAGGGTTCATTTAAGCACCGACTTGAGTACTTTTTTCTTTTCCCTTTTTTCTACATACCCATTTTTGCCAATAATGAATTTATATTTCTAAATCTAACAGGGCACCAGCCTTATGCGTTTTTCTGCGATTTTTTTTATCTTCTGACATTTCTATTATGCCAATAACGAATTTGAACAGGGCATTTTCCGGGTTACAAATCAGAATCATGTTACTTCAGATCCCAAAACATGGCGCTCACATTCACTCGCAATCATGGCCAACAAGGTAGGACTATGGTTTCCATGGTACCCACATTACAACACAAAATGGACAATCAACATATTTGAAGCCCATCCCTAATGCCTAATCGCAACTGCCAGTCATGGCATTTTTACTTTGGATTATATCACTTTCAATCCATACGCCAACAGCTAAATTAATTATCCTCTCTACAGGTGGGATTTAACCCATGAACAAGGCAACCAGCAAATAGTAAAACAGATAGGCAATCAATGTCAAACCTATCAGGTAAGTCCCACACCCCCATCTAATGGGAAACATCAATATAGCAAGGATTATTTTTTACACATATATATTTTCTGCTTATCCAGCTTAAAACTGCTATATGTTTTTAACTAATGCATTATTTCTTTCTTCTTTTTCCAATGCTTTTCCTTTTACTTTCCCTAAAATAATCCTCCCCTCAACCCCTCCTCTTTTCCTGTGTTACAATGTGTGCTACAACTTTCCTAATGACCGTTTGCCAAATTTGTTGTTTCACCAATGTTATGCATTGTTTTGTGGCTATGCCATCCTTCACATCTTAGAAGATAAAGTCCAACAGTGGGTAAGATACAAATGATTGTGCGCTATTTTCCAAACTGAAATATGAGTTCTATCACCAGCAGCGAAAATCTTGATGACTGGGAACCCCCCACTATGGTTCCAAAGAAATACAAATATCACAATGGGTGTCACAAGACTATAATTGCGCTTGGTTCAAAGATAAGTCAAAATATCCAAGTAAGTCAATGGGTAATCAAAATATCAGAATTCGATTTGGATAGAGACGATAACTTGTGTTGTAAGAATCAAAGTCTTGTTTATTCAGGAACAGCTGACACGTGTTTCGACCTGCTTGGTCGTTTCAAGGCTGTGCAAATTAAATTGTGACCAGTTGAAAAATATAAAGAAAAGATATATTTTTTGTGATTCAGGCAAATGAGCCCACAACAAAATTAAATTTCAAAATAGAACACACAAGTGAATCGAGAATTGAATCAAGGCATACCACACAGGATCTTGTCATTGGAAAGGGCATATCGGCATGTTCATAATCAAAAAGGAAAAGGAAAAGATAATACATAAAGTAAAATGATGTATGAAGTTACAAATCCATATAATGCTGGTATCATATTTATCACACCTGTTTGATAAGGTATGCTTTCAATCAATTGATAGATATAAACATTAAATATATTTATCATACACCAGTATTGTGTTGAAAGCCAGTGAGCAATCCAGTGTCCACATACATTGTTAATTCATCACAGTATGTGCTGGTGAAGTCAATCCAATATGTTCTCTTAAGGTGATTATGGTGCTATAAAACCCATGTGTCATGTCAGATCCTTGTCCCAAATAATTAATTATAGAAAAAACTTAGAAGTAACGAAATGAATTTGGATACCCTATTTGTAATTAAATCCTGATCAATCTGAAAATCAGTAAAATAACAATGTAAAGTCTGATTAGAGTGACTAATAGGATATCAAAATTAATTGTAATAAGAAAACCAATAGATGAGGTACATACCTCTGGGACTAATCTCTCCCACTTGAATAGTATTGGGGTGTCATTAGATGAGTCTTTATGACAATGGAAGATACTCAAATTTAATTTTGTTGTGGACTCATTTGCCTGAATCACAAAAAATATATCTTTTCTTTATGTTGTTCAACTGGTCACAATTTAATTTGTACAGCCTTGATAACGACCAAGCAGGTCGAAACACGTGTCGGCTGTTCCTGAATAAACAAGACTTTGATTCTTACAAAACATGTTATCGTCTCTATCCAAATCGAATTCTGATATTTTGATTACCCATTGACTTACTTGGATATTTTGACTTATCCTTCATATCTTGTCTTTTAATATATGTAGCCCTTATTGAAAAAGGCGAAGTTATCGCTGAAACACGTGTCTCAAAAAAGGCCATACCGAATATACTCTTATCTTTCAAAACAACCTTTTGTTGACTAACATTTTTTGAGCTGGTGCTGCCTATTAAGTGGAGAAGGGTTCTTAAATCCCTGTTTACTTCTCATACTTACACGGAGCAGGGGGTATTCTCCGTAACTTCACGTGGCAGTCGACACCCACCACAAGCGCAGGACACCAATAGGTTGATATATCAAGACCCCCTCTTTTATGAATATTACTGAAGAGAAAGAAACCTTTTTCAAAAACTCATCTGAATGTACAGAAGTAAACGGATTGCTGTACAAGGCAGGATGCCTTTGGTTACCTACAGAGGAGAGCCAACTTCATGCCTTATGATGGTATCATGATGTACCAGGAGCATGTCACTTCATGGGAAAAACAAAACACAAAAGAAACTGGAAAGATACATTTGGTGGAAGATCCTGAGACGAGATGTAGAGGATTATGTTTGAGGAGGGACAACATGTGCTATTGGGAAAACACCCAAAGGCAAACCAATAGGCTTACTCCATCCCTTAAGGACCATGGCACCCATGTTCCATGTACTTTATGACAGACTTCTCCTCAGGGAAACACCGCAGTTTTGACGCTTATCGACTCATTCACTAAATGGACACTTTGTCGCTCTCTTAGGGTATCTACAGCACCTTTTCTGGCTCAGACATTTGTGCACATCTTCTGACTCCATGGTATGCCCAGCGTTATTGTGTCAGACAGAGGGCCGCAGTTCATCTCACAGTTCTAGAAAACACTGAGTTGGCTCTTGGGTATTGATTTGCACTTCTCTTCTGCTTACCATCCCCAAAGCAACGGTCAAACAGAAAGAGCTAATCAAACATTAGGGCAATAGCTCCATTGTTACATCTCTGAATATTCCCGTGTTGGGTTTCGTTGTTACCAGAAGCTGAATATGCCTTCCATGATGTGGTACACACTTCTTTCCATGACACACCATTACATGTTTGCTATGGATTTTATCTAAATTCCTTGCCCACGCATGCACAACCAGGCACCTCAGTCCCCTCGGCCAAAGCCTTGATGAGGAATCTCCGAAGAGAATGATTTGTGGCAAAAACATTTGAAACAAGCACAAACCGCCTCCAAACATTTTGCTGACCAGAGAAGGAAACCAGGTCCTATGTAACGAGTGAGGGACCTGGTATGGTTTTCCACTCGCAATATACACATAACATCCTTTGTTCAGAAACTTAAGCCACGCTACATAGCCCCTTTTCTGGTCAATAAGTTGATTAACCCTTTTTCACTCTGACTCACCTTACCACAGATGTATACAATCCATCGCGTCTTTCATATCTCCATGCTCAAACCAGTGATCCATTCTCGGAACTATCCAGACCGTACCCCCCCTAAACTACCTGCAGTGAGTACTGATGAAGTCTATGAAAAATAAGTCAAGTTCTAGACGCCAGACAGGTCCGGGGATCTGTACCGTACTTGGTCCATTGGAAAGGATACAGACCCAAGGAGAGATCTTGGGTTCGGGCACGGGACATTAACGCACCTCGTTTGCGTTTCTTTCAAAGCTCACTTCCCGGAAAACCTGGATGGGGTACCAGAAAACTTCTGACTAATCTGGGCCCGTGCTCCCCACCCCCCCCCATTACAGAGAACATGTGGGAGGCGATATTCTTTCAGGCTCTGGGCGCACACTGCTGCCTGTGCACAGGAACGCCCCTTTAACTCCTTTGCATGTTGCCACATGACTCATAACATCCCTCCTTTTCCATAAAGAGAAACGCAGCTCAACTGTATAACAATCTACATTAGAGCATTAACCATGAAGAATATTTTTGAACACAGAGTCCCTGAGTGTTGCCATCAACTGACTCCATTAATCAGAAACACCATAGTCAACGACATAATCAATAAAGCGAGGGGGAATTCTCCTTCCCTCACGCTGGGGTTATCTCTGTGGTCCTGCCCCTTCTAGTCGTCCTTCACTTGCCAGATCAGGACCAACCAGGTCGGGGAAAACCACTGTCCATCATCACCAGCATTGCCCCAGGTCCCGGCATCCTCACCTGTACTCTCCGGCGACGGGCCCTCCCACCCCCTCTTAAAGAAGCTTGAGTTCTGAGTCACTGCTCCACGTTCATCCACAGCGGTGACCTTCAAACCCTTCACCCTGATCACCTCCATGGGGTGCAGCTCATAAGAAGGAGGCAGATTGCTCTCCGGATGTCTGTTTCTCACCAGTAATTCATCCCCTACTGCCAGGTCGTTGGGTTGTAGGTTTCTCCTCCTGTTCTTGCGCTCGTTCCTTGATCTTCTTCCTTCAAACACTCTGGCATCATCAATTTCATCCAGACTCCTTCGTTCTTTTTCTGGAATGAGGCCTCTCGGGCACCTTCTGAACAATGCTTCTGCTGGTGCTACTCGCGTAGAGTTGCAAGGTATTCCCTCAGGAACTGATAGAGAGCTCGCTTGAGGCGCAACCCTTGTCCCTGGGCAATTCTGAACACTTTACTGAGCGTGTGCTTCTCGGCTTCTCCGTTGGCCCTTTGCCATCTGGGGGATATCTTCCGATGGGAAATTCCACACTCATGTAGAAACTCAGCAAAGCTCTCCCACTCAAATGGGGCCAGTTGTCTGAGCATATCTCTCTCAGGAACCCACGGGTCGCAAAGATTTTCTCCATTACAGGTAGTATCTGGTCGAACGAGGTGGAGTCCACCAGATCCACCTCTGGGTATCTCGACCACTGGTCGAAAATCACCATGAAATGGGACCCTCGTTCTGTGGAACCAAAGTCAATGTGTGATATGTCTCAGGGCTGGTTACTCCTCTGCATGGACTCAATGTGAGGTTCCCGGTGTACCGACACCCTCGCACAAAGTTGTCTACACAGCTCTCAAGCTTTCGGAACCATACCTTGAGCCTCAGCCTGGCCTTAGTCTTGGCAGAGCCTTTGTGCCCGTGGTGAGCCAGTCCTATGATTCATGGGACTAGTGCCATCGGAACCACATTCCTTTTGCCTCTCCGCAGGAGCCCTTCATCAGTGAATGAGAGCTCATGGCGCACACGCCATAAATGTTCGAGCTCCACCCATGCTCCTTGCATCTTCCTGTTCAGGCCCATCAGAACATTCTTCCACTCCCCGCTTTGCATTGCTGCTCTGATAAGGCCAAAACACTCATCCTGACTAGAGGCTTCCATCATTTCCAGCACCGATAGCGAGATAGGCGTGGAGGTTTCTACCACAGGGCTGACATAATCATCGGCCTCCGTGGCTTCTTAATGCCCCTTGTGCTCATTGGGGTACCTTGATAGGTAGTCCGCTGCGTTGTTGGCTCCTGGGCAGTACACTAGTTTTACCCCGTACTCTAGCATTGCTAACATCCATTTTCGATGTGTGGTGGGGCTTCGGCGAGGACCCAGCCAGGATTGATAAGTGGCTTGTGGTCAGTTATCACACTGTACGGCTTTCTGAAAATCTACAGTCTATAATGGCGGCATCCCCACAGGACCGCCATCGCTTCCCTCTCGATCTGGGAGTATCGCTTGTCATTGTCAGAGAGAGCTTTGCTCGTGTATGCCACTTGCTTCACAATCCCAACAGAGTCACACTGTCTGGACTGCTCCCAGGCCAAAAGGGCTGGCATCGACAATGATTTTCGACGGCATAGTTCCCTCCTCAGTGAGTGCCTTGTTGATGTTCTCGAAGGCCTCCTGCTCCATCTCCATGCAGTGCCTTTTCTGGTAAAGTTTCTCAGAGGTTCCGACATCGTGGCTAGATTGGGAATGAAACGGCCACAGTAAGTAACCCTCCAGAGGAAACTCTGTATTTCTGGCACATTCCCTGGGGGTTTGGTGTCCTGTATTTTCTGGGGATCCAGTGACATGCCCCCTTCGTGGAACACAAAACCAAGGAATTCTGATTCTGTTTTGCAGGAACTCACATTTCTCCCGGTGTAGTGTGAGACTTAGATGCTTAATCCTCTCCAGCGTCTTCTCTAGCCTCGCCATGTGTTCTACCTCAGACCTTGCGCAAACTAGAATATCATCACTTATGTTGATGACTCCCTCCAGCCCCGCTAGTGCACCCCTGATGACATTCTGGAACACTTCGGCCACAGACGACACTCCGAAGATGAGGCGTTTGACTTGGTACAGGCCTTGGTGCATCGTGAAAGTGGTAATGTGGTGCTGATGATTTCTTTTTGGTACAATTTTTGGAAGCACGGAGGGGACGCGATTCTCCACATGTAGATGAGGGACAGCCAACGTTTTTCTCAACCCACACCCTACAGGAAAGACAGCACCACAACAGCAACCTACAGGTGAGGAGGAGCAATCACAAATTGCACACCACCACACACCACTACACAAGTGCCATCCTTCTTCACACAGCAAGCCCAACATGGCTACTGGACTTTCCACACCAAGGCTCAGCATGCCGGCAAGAATAGCGGCGTCACTAACACCACCTGCGCCATCACCTCTACACCAAGGGGGAACCACAGCAGCGCTCTGGCCTTTTGACCGATACACAGACCCAATATCAGCGAGGACCATCTGGCTTCAAAAATTTGAGATGGCAATGGACTGCAAGGATGTGACAACTGCAAGAAAACTAAGATCACTCCTTCTACTCAATGTTGGTGACGACGTGCTACACATCTTTAATTCGTTGGCCGTGGGCGATGGCGCAGACGTCTACCAACTGGCAAAACATGCCCTAACGGCGCATTGTATGCCATAACTAAACCATGATTTCGAAACCTTCAACTTCTGCACCACGGTGCAAACAGAAGAACAAACGCTTGATGCCTCCCACACAAGGCTCAGACGATTGGCACTATCCTGTCAATTCAACGACGTTGAAAAAGAAATAAGGCACCAAATAATCAAGGGAATGTGTTCAGAAAAGCTACGCAGAACGGTGTTGAGTGAGAAAGGAATCACCCTAGTGAAGATACTAGAACATGATTGCCAAAGTGAGCTGTCGCACGCAAGAGCTGCGCAGATGGGCCCCATCCTGCAGAAGCTACAACTAGCACCAACAACAGCCACTATAGCAAAGATTGCGTACCGCCAATCTCCAAGGGACATCAAGGAATGGTCAGAACAAAGGCCAGAATAAAACACTGATTGTGGTACTCCCACATCGAGAAAGAAGCCATTGCGGTCCTGTCGGGCTGCAAACATGTTCATATAAACCTCTATATTGTAAATTCAAAACCTACACCAACCACAAGCCTCTGATTCCAATCTTCACTGGGTCATCCGCACACCCTCCAGCCAGAATCAGGGAAGTGGCTGCTACACCTCCAACAATATGAGTTTGACCTGGTATACCAGGCAGGGATGGACAACCCAGCAGACTTCCTATACAGGCATCCGAGAGCTGCAACCCTCTGCAAGGTGGATGATTTGGAAGAGACGGAAGAGCACATCTGCCAGATCCTCAACACGATGAAGCCCAGGGCAGTCCGCATTGACGGCATAGTGGAGGCCACACAGAGCGACCCATTCTGCGACATCGTGAAAAACACAATATTGGCGTGAGAATGGAAATCATCATTCCTCCCTCACGTGCACACCTGCAGCCAAGGAGTTCCTCACTGGAATGTTCCCAGTACGGCTTAGACTGTCCGTCACTGTTAAGGAGAATTCTTATTCTATGGCTAATTTCCCTCACCTGGTGAGTCCCCCAGCAGCTTTACTGGATTTCTGGAGTTTATTTTTTCCACTTGGTAAGAGTGTGAGCCTTTTTCCCACTCTTACATATGTTTTGCCTTGTGTATTTCTACTGTTTGTGTGATCTTGGGCTCTGGAGTACACCACTCCATGAGCCCCACTTTTTGTGTGTTACACAGCACCTTCAGTGCAGTAGCACAGGGTTGTCTTTGTGACTGCCCTCTGACTCATTTTTTCTGGGGCTGACTACTGTCCCCCAGAAACAGATAAATTTGCCATTTACTTTATGTAGTCATTTAAAACTACAGACCTAGTACACCCCATCTTACATGGAGTACTGGAAAGGGTTAATTCCTATCCCTTTTTGTCTGTGCCACTCGGAGCTTTGTTTTGCTCTTTTAAAATTTAGACTTGGCTGGTGGCAGTGGTATCTACCCTAACCTTTCTATCGCGATTATACTATATAAACGTGGTATTGTTCCAGGCTATTATATTAGCCTCGAACGTAAACCCGCTTGACCAAATACTCTTTCTTTTGACTCTGGTTGGCTTTATTCGTCATTTCTTTTTGTTAAAGTCCTTCTTGTGTTTTACTTTGTGCGGCAAACCAGGTTTACCTTCTTTGTTCACAGTCTTTTGGCCGGCTTCTGCCAAGAAGCCCTCCTCTTGGCGCCTGGGTGTCTAGGTGGGCTGAATGTGAGGGAGGGGTGTAGTCACCCCCTGCACAGGGTATCCTAGGAAACCCAAGTCGCACTTTGCCATGATTGGCTGAGGTGGTTGTCTGGCCCGGACAACCCCCCTGCTGGGTGATTTACAGCCAGGCTGTGTGAATGGGGGATTTTCGCATAAAAGGCAGGACTCTTGGGCTAGAAGGCAGAGTCGCCACTGGAGCTGCAAGGAACTGAAGAGAAGCGGAGAAGAAGACGGCTGCTGCAACTACCGAGTCCCGGTGAAGCCCTGCTGCCCTCCTGAGCTATCTACCCTTCAACGACAAGAGAAGATCCAGTCCGGAGTCTTCTTCCCTTGAGCCTGGTGGGATTAACCTGCTCATCTTCATCAGCCAGAGGACCCTCTTGTTGGTCGAAATCGCTGCACACTGCTGTAGTGGTCCGGATAGCCACCTGAAGAGCCTCTCCGGATTTAAAGGAGCGCACCTTTTATTCACTGTCGCTGCTGCTGGCCTCATCCCTGGGTAGTGCAGATCACTCCAGACGCCCTCCTTCTTGTCCCCACGACTGAAGCTCCAGGAACCGTAAGTTTGCAGGAAACTACCAGGAACAACTGCCATGGCACTAGCTTCTTCAAAGAATAAGGTACTGTGTCCAGCTTCGAGGAACTAGGGTGAACCCTTTTCTCCACATCCAAGGCTTGCCCTTGTCTTCCTTCCCTCTTATAACTTTTGCTTCCTCTGTTGACAATATCCAAGTACTCCTGGCAGCCTTGAATCGTGAACTGTCTGTGTGATCCTTGACAACAGGGACCCGGTTCTACTTGACACTGGCGCAGGCCTATTGACTTTTATCTTCTGGTCAGCAAGTGTTCTCTGATTCTGTCTGCCTTGACAAAAGTATTGCCTATGATTTTTGCCCCCAACTCTCTTGTGTTAACTCAGGTGCTAAGTGAGTTTTAACTCTGGTAACATTTCTTCCCGCGGGTATGCGTATCTTCAGTAAGACCGAACTGTCATTACTGTCAAAAAGTGATCGCATATGTATTTCCGGTAACGTCTTTTGCTTCATAACACCGGTCTGTCAAAACCTAAGGTACTTACCTCAAGTTGTTCTGCACAAGGAGAATTGGTTGTGTGTAGTGTATTTTGTGTGTGGTTTTAATTTAATAGAAGTGAAGTCTTTTGCGAACAGATGGTCAAAAATAAATGTACTTTTACTGTTTAACTAAAAACCTTGAATCAGTGTTTGCTTGGGTCACAGTAATTGTAGTCCTTTGTGTAATCTCTACTACTGCTCATTTGCTCTTGAGATAAGTGGCTGCTCCGCTACTGCTACCACTTTTAACAGTGTAGTACAGGCTTGTACCAAAGGTGAAGTTGTATTACCACTTGTAGTCTTAATTGTGTGTAGTTGTCCCTAAGAGCACTGCACAGGATTCTGCCTAACAGTCACTAGCGAAGAATTGATCATGAGAGGAACACACATAGTTATCCCCATCAGTCTACAAAACAGGATTGTAACACTTGCCCACGAGGGACATCAGGGAATGGTCAGAACAAAGGCCAGAATAAGACATCCCACCACCATAGACGCCAAAGTGGAGGAGATTATGACATGCTGCCACCCATGCCAAATAACGTGAGCCCCACCAAACCCGGATCAAATCTGATCAGCAGAACGCAGATCATCAAATGGGAGGCTATCAGCATAGTGCAGGAGGGGACTTACCTACTGGTGGCTATCAACAACTCTTCGCGATACCTAGAGGTGGAGATAATACCCTCAATGGCGGCAAAAACTGTAATCCCAGCACTCGAGAAAATGTTCGCCACACACAGACTGCCCAAGTACATCAAGAGCGACAATGGGCCACCATTCCAGGGGACAGATATAAAGAGGTGCTTAGAAGATCTACACATCAACTACCACCACATCACACCGAGGTTGCCGCAAGGTAATAGAGACATGGAAAGATTCATGAGAACAATCAACAAGGTATTCCGAATCTCCAGAGGTCAAAACAGCCTGTGGTGGGTTGACCTGTACCGATTCCTGCGGAACTGCAGGGTTAACGCCTCACAGCTCCACAAACGTGCCCCCTGCAGGCCTCATGTATGGGACAATGGTAGACTCATCAATACCACATCACCCCGACAGGAACGTGGATGGTCTTGACGGCGAGTGCACACAAGCCAAAAGGGTGCTTGCAAACAGGCATATAGTAACAGAAGAAAACCTAGAGAATCCAAGCACAAGGCGGGTGACCAGGTAATGGTACTACGGAACCCCAGCAAGTCAAAGCTAGAAACACGCTTTGACCACAATCCATGGAGGGCCATTCAGACGGAAGGCACAATGGTGACAGCAAGCAGAGGGCATGAAACAATCTCCAGAAATGCCTCCTGGTTCAAGAGAGTCCCAGAGGAGATGTGGACAGACAGGGAAAGGCTGCAGCAAAATTACGACAGGCCCACACGGAACGCCCCAAGCCAGAGAGCGGAGAATTAAGTGACACAAGGCAGTGACATAGGTGAGCTGTCGCCACAAATCGAAGGTGAGCCGGAAGGGGGAGGTGAATCGGAAACAATGTGTCGGCCACGGCCCAGCAGATATAACTTGAGGGAAGCCCTGGGAGCCTGAGAGAAACTGAGAGACTGAGTGGTGAAAGGCCAAGAGACTATTGAGCTTTCCAAATGAGGGGAGGTTGGAACCAATGTGTATAAATGTTTATATTAAGGTTTTGTTATTTCGGATAAAGGAGGAATGTTACATCTGTCTCACGTCCCGCATGTGCGGTGACCATGCATGTGCGGTGACGTGAAGCGTCTAATAAAGAACCCGCCCTGCCAGAAGGACGGCAGTTTGGGCTGCAACCAGCTGCTGCGTGTCATGCGTTTTTAATGCTCCCGGCGCTGCGCATTAGCAGGCCCCATCAGAGACGTCTTTATGGGAGGGCAAAAGGGGCACTTGCCCCGGCCCCCACCTTGGAGGGGGGCCCCAAGAAGGAGCCTTATTTTTTTTTAAAGTCAGTTTGCCTAAGTCAACAAAATTAAGTATCACACATGAGGATTTTTTATTGTGTGCTGCTAAGGCTAAACCTGTTTTCTGTCTGTTGTTGACAAGTACATTTTGTTCAGATCTTTTCATCCTGTAATGCCATGTTCACTGTGGTATACGTAGTTTGCGCGGCACAACACCTGTAGCATTCTCACCTTTCTGTGGGGATTATATTGATCATATGCAATAGCCAAAGTTATAATACATAGTGATAAATGTGAGTTCCCCGATGGTTCAGAGGATAGCTCAGTGTGTTAAGCACTCATTGCAGAGATATGCGTTCATATGCAAGATTACAATACCAAATTCCAGCAAGGCCGACTCAGTGTTTCGAATGTATGAAATTGTTAAGTCTAGATGTATAAGTACTTTGTTTTATAGCACTCCAGGTGTTATTATCACCAATGTACCTGCACCACATAGCGATTCCTATAGAAACTAACATAGCGTCAGTATTGTGAAGGTCTAGAAATGGGTTTGTTTAGATGGGGAGTTGTAAAACTAGGCAGGCACCGCCAATTATGACAATAAAGTGTTAGTGGTGTTTATGTATCCAAATCCAAGACTGTGGAACCAAAGCGTTCATAACTGGATCCTGGCTTTGCCAGCAGATGATACAGTGATCCTGTACACATCTTATATCACTGACAGTACTGTACTGCCTTCTATGAAAAGGTTTGCTTCTCACATACTGGTGGCATTTTTTGGGCAATTACCTGATATTTCCTAACTTGTAGGTCATTTGAGTGGAAGGTGTTCTAGACAGAAGAATGCAGACCAGATATTGCAGGCTTCTTACAAGCATATTTTAAGTTCTGCTTATGTGACAACAAAACGGTTTGCTTTTTTGTAGAATTCAAAGGTTTCTCTGCACATTTTTAAATACCATTGTGCAAGCCTGTGTCTGGGGTGTATTTAAAGCTTTAAAATACAAAAGAGAAACCTATCTGAAATCTTTTAAGATCACATCGATTAGTATGCTGATATTTATATATGTTCCTTGATGATGGAAATAATGAAGCTAGAATCATTCCCATTTTGCATAATATGTTTCTATAACGGTTTTTTTTAAATGTTTATATTGGGTTATGTGATTTTCATATTTATCAAGTCAGTTTTGTAAAATGTGATTATTTTAGTTCAGGGTAAAAACTAGAAAAGAAATTGGTAAAAGGCAGAAATTGTAGAGTGGGTATGAATCCCAGCTTCACCTCTTAATTAATGTATGATCCTGGGTATCTCATTTAATCTTTTATTTCCTCACCTGTCGAAATTGCAAGTCCCTAAACCTTTCAGAATTGTCAGCCCTTCAAAGTGATTTCGTTCTTAGGGTATGATCTTTAAAAATGACTCCCTCATGGTTTCACTGGCTATAGATAGTGTTGCTTCCTATATAATAATAGTGAGCATTGATATAATACACACCACAGCCACCTGTTTCTTTGCTCTCAAATGACAACACTGCTTGAAAACCGTGTCCCACTTCTAATCTCAGTCTGTCTGGATACAGACACCTTCCTGGTATCTTCAAATCGTCATACACTCTCTATGCTATAGTATGTGTAGTTTTATTCGTGCTTCCCTTTGGTCGACTGTATCCATGCTTGAGCACTTTTGCTGTTTCTGAAGCAGCTAATCGGAGTCGTTTGACTATTCTGGATTATGTGTACCTTTTTCATAAAATCTGTGTCCTGAAGTTCTACTATGTCCAGTGTACCTTCCACGTGGCTGCTATTGTTGAAATGTTTGCTGTACCTATGCTTGAACAAGTGCCCTGGTCTCGGACTGCTAATGTTGCCCTTGAAATGCACTTGTTTATCACTCTGATTACAAGAAGAATGAAGAGGTTAAGGTATCTGAAATGGTGTTTACCATGCGTATTTTGATCTCTGCGAGGCAGCATATCAAGCCATGGGTTTGATATCGTGACACGGGGTGCAGCGCACTGGATATTCTATAACCCTTATTTCCTTTGGTCTGTTGGAGAGGGGCCCCAGTGGTGTCCATGCCCCGGGCCCCCAAACTGCTTAAGATGGCCCTGGGCCCCATGCACCGCACACCCCAAGCTCAGTCCCCAATGGCTACCCCAGCAGGGAACCTAACAATGAGCACTCCTTTAAATATGCTTTTTTTCTTTGCTTTCAGTTAAATCACAACCCTCTTAAGACATGCATTTGTGAAGTCGTGTCTGTATTGTAGTGTTTTATGTATGTTGCTACGAGTAAAAAAGTGTATGAATTAGAGTGATAACTTTAAATACACAAATTCCTGAATCATAAAAGCTGTGTGATATTCATTTGTCTGCTATCATCAACAGGTGGCTGCAGAGACAGCTTATGATATGGTGTCCCCTGGACTCTGTCCTATTGAGGCAAACCAAACAAAAAGGATTTCACGCCATCGCTTAGCACATCAGCCAGTCGATCTTCGGGAGGGTGTAGCTAAAGCATACACTGTTGTAAAAGAGGTACGTCAGCCAAGCAAAACTCGAAATTGAACGGTATACAATGGTAGTAATTCTTATAATGTATAAATTGCACGAAGAGGAATGTTTAAGCTTATATTTGTATGTAACCTGTCCTCATGCTGTTGTGATTGTTTCCATGAATGGATGCAAACCTATTTTTGCTTGAAATCTAATTTCATTCAAGTTTTTGTGCTGTTTTATACCCAATCCCGAAAAACAATTGTAACTGCCACCTGCTATGTCCGTCATGGCGGAACGCAATTATATTAACCTCTATGGTTTCTCCCTAGCTTTTGCAGGTGCCAAAATCAGGTGGAATTTGTTAAGACGGATTTCTGAACTCTGTCCTGGTGGCGCAGAAGTTCAGAAGGCCAACCTAATTACTTGGAACAGGGTAACCTCTGGACGAGCCAGACCAATCAAGGTAGCGATCGCGGCGGTCAAGACTAGGTCTCAAGAGGGGTGAGGGTGACTGAAAGCCCGCAATGAGCACACAAAGCAAGAGCGCTTACAAACTACTCCAAACAGTTGTTATATCAAAAATAGATACACATTTATTTTAAGGCCTTTAAAACAATGACCGTAGCGAGAAAATCACAATATCACAATACTAAACCAACACATACCATATCAACACAATATATATACAAATACAACAGTCGCTAGCGTTATAAGCACGAAATGTGTAGTCCACCTGAAAGGGAAGGAAAACAGGCAGTGCGATAACGCTTTAGACTCAGTTCGCCTTCAGAGGCACCTAACTAGATGGAAGTCTGAGCCCTGCGAAGAGTGGAGCCTTGTGCTCAAAGTACCTGCCACGCCGGTGCCAACGGGCAAAAGGAGAAGCTCTTCGGAGGAAGTCAGGCAGTTCGGGTTAGTGCACAACAGAAGGAGAACAGGTTCCGCAACTCAAGCGCAGCCTCCACAGCGAGCAGAAGCAGAGCGCGAGTACGGACAAAAGGGTGCTGTTTTTACACAGCGGGGAAAAGCAATGGGCTACTGCAGGAGGGCGACCAGATCCTAGCTATACTACTCACCGGTCCCCGATGCAAGCAGACCCAGGCTTCTCCACGTTAGTTTCAGCAGCTGGCAGGTTCAGAAGAGCAGGGAACGCCTCGTAGTCGTGTAGAGCAAAAAGACGTCCCAATCGACGAAACCAGCACAGTTTGTTGCCGCAGCAGGACAACGGAGCGGCGGTGTGTATCCGAGCCAAATGTACACTCCTCCCTTCAGACTTGGGAACGCCAAGTGTACGAAGCGTGGGAGAGTGACAAGGACTCGAAATACAACACAACCTGGCGGCGGTTACAGAGCAGGACTCCCTTGTAAGCTGGTCAGTCAACTGGATGGCCCAGAGACACTTCCGAAGGCTTACTTGGCAGGAGTTGATGAAGTCGCCGGGAATAGCTGTTCCTGCTATTCCAAAGGTCGAAGCACCAGTACAGGCCTTCTGGTTCGATCAAAGGAGAAAAGGGTTTCACAGGACGACAGCAGTGCAAAGGAGTAGTCCTTCAGCGGGTCACCAGCGATTCCTCGGTCCAGCCTCTTGGTTGCAGGATACTTGGCTCCTGTATTCCTTCGTTCGTGAGAACTCAGGAGATCGACATGGTAGTGGTGTTTCCAGCTCCCTCTTATCCACGGTTCCCTTCGCGCCAAAACGGAGGGGAGCCAATGGGAGATCCGCTCATCAACACACATACCATACGCGGACCAATCACGGACCACGGTGGTCCCAGGCATTCACACTACCCTAGACTCTCTGGCACCCAGGATGTGTATTGGGACCAGACATCCCAGCCCACACCCTGGAGGCACACAAACGACATGTAGAAGCCCGCGAAAGCAACCACGTTTCGCGGGAAAGTACATGCCCAAATAAGGAAGGCCCCGGGTCGCTCGACCTGGGGAAGGTGAAGGGAGCAAGACGGTCAGTGGACAAGACAAAGGAGCCTCGTGGTCTGGCCATTTTGGGAGCCAGGCCACCATTTTGGGTTCAGTGCGAAAAACGTGCTCAGAACGCCAAAAGGAGCTCAAAATAAACAAAACGATCGCTGCCACCATTCCAGTCCCTGAATGACTTGCACCAATCAAAATACCATCCTAAAAGAGTATCTAGGGCCTGTAGAAGGCTAGAGACCCAAGAGAGCTGTAACGTAGCT
Organism: Ambystoma mexicanum; assembly: GCF_040938575.1. Lineage (NCBI taxonomy): Eukaryota > Metazoa > Chordata > Amphibia > Caudata > Ambystomatidae > Ambystoma > Ambystoma mexicanum. The sequence goes on along the minus strand of NC_090940.1, from coordinate 471,547,317 downwards.
TACAGTGCCCTCTTGTGTCATGTTGCACTAAAGCCGCAACACGATAAAAGAAACTACGGGAAACAGCGTTCCCCGGTACTGACTGTCTTAAGGGCATGTCAGTTTCCCCGTAAGAAAGGAGCGAAAGCCCAGAGGAGTGCGGCAGAAGGCTGCACTTCTCTGGCAAAGTCAAGAACAAGGTGAAAACAACAGCAAAAAGTTTAGGGGTTGCCACATGGAAGGAAAATTACCTACAATTACGAAATCTTTCCTAACACTCGCCCCTCCCAGACTATGGACAGGGGGAACTAATCCACCCCTGGATGACTCTCTTGTTCAGGTCGGTTAAACATTCTGGACAACCCATCAGCATTGCTATGTTGGACACCTGGCCTATGCTCAATAGTGAAGTCGAAGCCTTGTAGACTTATGGACCACCTAAGCAACTTTGGATTCTCCCCCTTCATGTTCATTAGCCACTTTAACGGCTTATGGTCAGTCTGCACAGTGAAGTGGGTCCCATAGAGGTAGGGCCTCAGCTTCCTTAGGGCCCACACAACAGAGAAACATTCTTTCTCTACCGTGGACCATCTGAGCTCTCTGTCCTTAAGCTGGCGACTAATAAAACCGATAGGGTGTTCCTTACTCTTCTCATCTACTTGTGATAGTACAGCTCCTATCCCAGTGTCAGAGGCGTCCGTCTGCACGATAAAAGGTCTTTGATAATCAGGGGCCCTGAGGACAGGGGCCTGGCACAAGGAGTCTTTTAAGCCATTGAAGGCCTTCTCACACTCGTCGGTCCAAGTTACCTTCTTGGGTTTCTTCGGAGTTGTGAGGGCAGTCAGAGGAGCAGCTATGGTGCCATAGTCTGCCACAAAATTGCGGTAATACCCCGTGAGTCCTAAGAAGGCTCTCACTTGGGTTTGCGTAGTGGGGGTAGGCCAGTCTCGTACTGCTTGTACTTTACTGGGTAGAGGCTGTATCCTCCCTCCACCTACTTCATGTCCAAGGTAAACCACTGAGCCTTGTCCAATCTGGCATTTACTAGCCTTTATGGTCAAGTGGGCTTTCTGAAGAGCCTGGAGCACAATCCCGAGGTGTTTCACATGGTCTTCCCAGGTGGCACTGAAAACTGCTATATCGTTCAGATATGCAAGACAGAATTCATCCAACCCATTCAACACATGATTCACAAGCCTCTGGAAAGTGGCAGGTGCATTCTTCAACCCGAACGGCATTACCCGGAATTGGTAAAGGCCGTCTGGAGTGGAAAATGCTGTCTTCTCCTTGGCATGTTCTGCTAAAGCTATTTGCCAATAGCCAGCAGTGAGGTCAAACGTGCTGAGGTACTTGGATGCACCCAAAGTATCCACCAGCTCATCTGTTCGAGGCAAGGGGTGGGCATCTGTCTTGGTGACAGCATTCAGAGCCCTGTAATCCACGCAGAACCTCAATTCAGAAGTGCCTGCCTTTGGAACCAACACCACAGGGCTGGACCAAGGACTACTAGAGGGTTCAATCACCCCAAGGTCTAACATCTTGTTGACCTCGGTCTTAATATAAGACCGTACTTTGTCTGACATCCTGTATCCCCTACTTTTGGTAGGTACACTGTCTCCTGTGTCAATGTTATGTTTGCACCAAGGTGTCAAACCAGGCGACTGTGAAAACAGGGGGGAAAACTGCCTAAGCAAACTTTTCACCTCAGCCTGCTGATCAGAAGTCAGGTGAGGGGCCACTCGGACACCCTCAAAGGAGCTATCTGAAGGACCGCTTTGGAACAGGTCGGGAAGAGGTTCAGACTCCTCTTCCTCAACATCTGAAGCCAGTAGCAGTGCTGCGATTTCGACTCTTGGGACGAAAGCCTTCAGCCTATTTACGTGAAACACTTTTGGAGCCTGTCCAGGCCTTCCAAGGTCCACTAAATAGTTGACCTCACCCAGGGGCTCCACCACTGTGTAAGGGCCTGACCATTTGTCCTGTAAAGCTCGAGGCCTTATGGGATTCATGATCAGGACTTGCTGACCAGGTGTAAAGTTGATGAGGGAAGCTTTCTGGTCGTACCAATGTTTCACCAGCGCTTGTCCTGCCTTCAATTTATCACTAGCCAAGCCCATCAGAAGTACCATCAGTTTTCTGAGCCCTAGCACATAATCAACTACATTGGTAGTAACAGGGGGAGTGGGCATCTCCCATCCCTCTTTGACGATGGCTAAGGGTCCCCGTACGGGATGACCGAACAGAAGTTCGAAGGGGCTGAAGCCAACACCCTCCTGTGGTACCTCTCGGTAGGCGAACAGTAAGCATGGTAAAAGAAGATCCCATTTTCTTCTCTGAGGCTCCTCCAGAGCCCCAATCATGCTCTTTAACGTTCTGTTGAAACGTTCCACCAGACCATTGGTCTGGGGGTGGTATGCAGAAGAGAACTTGTAGGTGACCCCACATTCTTTCCACATAGCCTGCATATACTTCGACATAAAGTTGCTGCCACGATCTGACACAACTTCTTTAGGGAAGCCAACCCTAGTAAATATGCGGAGTAAAGCTTTTGCAACTGACTTGGCAGTTACAGTTTTCAATGGGATGGCCTCAGGATATCTGGTTGCATGGTCGACCAGCACCAGGATAAACCTATTGCCCGAGGATGTTTGCGGGTCAAGGGGACCAACGATGTCGATCCCTACCCTTTCAAATGGTACCCCCACAACTGGGAGCGGTACCAACAGAGCTTGGATTGTCGCGCCAACCTTACCAGACAACTGGCAGGAGGCACAACTCCTGCAGTGACTTTCTACTTGCACCCCCATCTTGGGCCAGTAGAAGTGCATGGATAGCCTTTGCTTGGTCCTCTTCATACCAAGGTGACCAGCAAGGGGAACTTCATGCGCCAACTGCAGGAGGAAGGGCCTAACAGCAAGGGGAACCACCAACCTCCTATGGTCTCCTTCTGTAGACTCTGTGGGCTCACTATACAGGAGTCCACCTTCCCAATAAATCCTATGCGTCCCAGGAGGTTCACCCTCAAGCTGGGAGCAGGCCTGTCTCCTTAGGCCTTCCAGAGATGGGCACTCACGTTGGCCTTTACTGAATTCGTCCCTATCAGGACCTCCTTCAACTAACAAGTCTTTTAGTTCAGGATGATCGTTGGGGTCGAATACTTCAGGCATCGCCACCTCCTCGTCAGGCCCGGGCGATTGACCAACTTCCTCCACCGCAGTGGTAGGCGAGCTCGGGGGAATATTCTCTTTCCCTCGTCTTGACTTGTAGACTCCTTTCGCCTTGGGTTTCCCCTTCGGCTGGGGCGGCGTATTGTACTTGGCCAATGCTGCCCGTGCTTGAGACCGTGTGTAGGGTCTTTCGGCAGTGTCTCCTACGAGCCCTAAAGCTCTGAGATCATTACCCAACAAGACCTTTCCCGGGACGTTTCTCTGAATGCTCACTGGAATCCTGACTGCTGTACCATTTAAAGTAAGATTTACAGGTATTACTGGAAACATACGGAGGGGGCCGTCAGCCAACTTAGTGGGCATCAGAGTAGCTCTGGCAACTTCCTCTGAGTCTACCAAGGTAGAATCCACTACAGTGCGACTGCACCCACTATCCCTAAGAGCTGGAGTATCCACTCCATTGATCAGCACACTGTCTTTAAAGTAGTGCTTGGTATTATCCGGAATCCTAGCATAAGCCTCTGCGACTTTAGGCTCCCAGGGACACTAAAACTACCTCAGCCTCTATTCCGCTGGGAAATGAGTCTAAGGAGAAGGATGCTCCTGTAATCTCTTCTTCCTCGTAGGAGGAGAAGGCCAGATTAGCGGAGTGGACCCCCAAAGGTCTAACCTTACAACGGGGATCCCCCTTCACGTGGTCAGTTGCTCCACAAGAAAAACAAGCCCCAGTGGGTCTGTTTACGTAGGGAGGCTTATTGTAACCAGAGTTCTGTTTCGGAGGCTGACCTCCACTACCCTGTGAGTTCTCTTGCGTCTTACCCTTGTTTTTCTTTTTGTGGCCCTTATGGGAAGAAGATTTAGCAGATTTCCCACCCTCCATATCTTTGGACTTTTTCCCTTCCTCCTGCTTACCAGGATGAGTTTTGTCCTTATGGGACACTCGATGTGACACCCATAAGTCTGCTGCAATGGCCAGCTTCTTAGGATCTATCTCCTTCGAATCGGCCAAATGCTGCTTAAGCTCCGGGGAAGAAGAAGCAAAAATGTGTTCCAGCATGACAAGATTTATCATGCCTTCGAAGGTAGAAACCTTATAACCTTCGACCCAGCCAGTTAAGTTTTTCAAAGATTCAGCGACATAAGATACCCAAGTACCACCTTCCTTTTTCTTATACTCTCGAAAACGCTTTAAATATTGGGCCGGAGTCTTCCCAAACTTTAAAATGAGAGTTTGCTTTAACATTGCGAAATCAGCTCGCTCAGCCTTCGACTTTTCCATAATGGCACTACAGCCAGAATGGGGCAGTCTACTGAGCAACCACGCAATCTTATCAGCATTGTCAACTTCTTGAACCTCGCATGCATACTCAAACGCATTCAGCCAGTCCATAATGTCATTCCTTTCTTTATACACACTGAGCAGATCTTTCGGAAACCGTGGATGAGAGGAAGCCCCAGACCCATGTCCAGGACCCTTGGACCCATTTGCAACCTGAAGCTTGGCCAGTTCCAACTGGTGATCCCTGTCTTTCTGTTTTTCTGCCTGTTCGATTTTTAGTTTGGCTATGCTGAATTCAAGCTCCTGCTGCCTAAACCGCAGCTCTTGCTTCTTGAATTCAAGCATAGCCTCCCCATCAGCACTGGCAGAGGAAACATTAGACATCTCGTCCTCCCTGTCCTCGTGGTCGCGATGGATCAGTGCAGCGGCAGAACCGTCGGTTCTACCAGTGAGAGCAGCCCCACCACCTTCCGCACTGTCCTCAGAAGTTATAGCGTCAAGCTGCGCTTCTTGCCACGCCACGATTCTTTGGATCATTTCCAATTTAGTGCCTTGAGAGGAAACACCTCTCTCCGCACACATCTTCTTCAATGTTTCTGATTTGGAAGCATTTAAAGTTAACAAGGTATTTGTTTCCATACTGTTAGATAGGACTATGGCCTTTTTAAAGTTATACTACAACAATTCACTACGTGTACTGGTTGGAATAACCTGAAATGCCTTAGTTCGAGCGCAACACTGGATACCTTCAGTCGTATCCCACCGCTGTACACCAATTTGTTAAGACGGATTTCTGAACTCTGTCCTGGTGGCGCAGAAGTTCAGAACGCCAACCTAATTACTTGGAACAGGGTAACCTCTGGACGAGCCAGACCAATCAAGGTAGCGATCGCGGCGGTCAAGACTAGGTCTAAAGAGGGGTGAGGGTGACTGAAAGCCCGCAATGAGCACACAAAGCAAGAGCGCTTACAAACTACTCCAAACAGTTGTTATATCAAAAATAGATACACATTTATTTTAAGGCCTTTAAAACAATGACCGTAGCGAGAAAATCACAATATCACAATACTAAACCAACACATACCATATCAACACAATATATATACAAATACAACAGTCGCTAGCGTTATAAGCACGAAATGTGTAGTCCACCTGAAAGGGAAGGAAAACAGGCAGTGCGATAACGCTTTAGACTCAGTTCGCCTTCAGAGGCACCTAACTAGATGGAAGTCCGAGCCCTGCGAAGAGTGTAGCCTTGTGCTCAAAGTACCTGCCACGCCGGTGCCAACGGGCAAAAGGAGAAGCTCTTCGGAGGAAGTCAGGCAGTTGGGTTAGTGCACAACAGAAGGAGAACAGGTTCCGCAACTCAAGCGCAGCCTCCACAGCGAGCAGAAGCAGAGCGCGAGTACGGACAAAAGGGTGCTGTTTTTACACAGCGGGGAAAAGCAATGGGCTACTGCAGGAGGGCGACCAGATCCTAGCTATACTACTCACCGGTCCCCGATGCAAGCAGACCCAGGCTTCTCCACGTTAGTTTCAGCAGCTGGCAGGTTCAGAAGAGCAGGGAACGCCTCGTAGTCGTGTAGAGCAAAAAGACGTCCCAATCGACGAAACCAGCACAGTTTGTTGCCGCAGCAGGACAACGGAGCGGCCGTGTGTATCCGAGCCAAATGTACACTCCTCCCTTCAGACTTGGGAACGCCAAGTGTACGAAGCGTGGGAGAGTGACAAGGACTCGAAATACAACACAACCTGGTGGCGGTTACAAAGCAGGACTCCCTTGTGAGCTGGTCAGTCAACTGGATGGCCCAGAGACACTTCCGAAGGCTTACTTGGCAGGAGTTGATGAAGTCGCCGGGAATAGCTGTTCCTGCTATTCCAAAGGTCGAAGCACCAGTACAGGCCTTCTGGTTCGATCAAAGGAGGAAAGGGTTTCACAGGACGACAGCAGTGCAAAGGAGGAGTCCTTCAGCGGGTCACCAGCGATTCCTCGGTCCAGCCTCTTGGTTGCAGGATACTTGGCTCCTGTATTCCTTCGTTCGTGAGAACTCAGGAGATCGACATGGTAGTGGTGTTTCCAGCTCCCTCTTATCCACGGTTCCCTTCGCGCCAAAACGGAGGGGAGCCAATGGGAGATCCGCTCATCAACACACATACCATACGCGGACCAATCACGGACCACGGTGGTCCCAGGCATTCACACTACCCTAGACTCTCTGGCACCCAGGATGTGTATTGGGACCAGACATCCCAGCCCACAGCCTGGAGGCACACAAACGACATGTAGAAGCCCGCGAAAGCAACCACGTTTCGCGGGAAACTACATGCCCAAATAAGGAAGGCCCCGGGTCGCTCGACCTGGGGAAGGTGAAGGGAGCAAGACGGTCAGTGGACAAGACAAAGGAGCCTCGTGGTCTGGCCATTTTGGGAGCCAGGCCACCATTTTTGGTTCAGTGCGAAAAACGTGCTCAGAACGCCAAAAGGAGCTCAAAATAAACAAAACGATCGCTGCCACCATTCCAGTCCCTGAATGACTTGCACCGATCAAAATACCATCCTAAAAGAGTATCTAGGGCCTGTAGAAGGCTAGAGACCCAAGAGAGCTGTAACTTAGCTTACAGTGCCCTCTTGTGTCATGTTGCACTAAAGCCGCAACACGATAAAAGAAACTACGGGAAACAGCGTTCCCCGGTACTGACTGTCTTAAGGGCATGTCAGTTTCCCCGTAAGAAAGGAGCGAAAGCCCAGAGGAGTGCGGCAGAAGGCTGCACTTCTCTGGCAAAGTCAAGAACAAGGTGAAAACAACAGCAAAAAGTTTAGGGGTTGCCACATGGAAGGAAAATTACCTACAATTACGAAATCTTTCCTAACAGAATTCGATGCGGATTACAGCATCTATGCCTGCATGAATACCCAATTCTGGTAGAGATTTATGTTCCTTAGATGCATTAGGTGAGTTGGGAGACACAATTAGTCTTACACTCTGTCTTCCAGCTCCAGTGCATCAAAGGAAAAATGTCATGGTTTGTAGTTCACTGGTGGAAAATATGTCTCCGTTAGTAAATTATGAACTTTGGCACACTCTGTCCATATCTAAATGAGCACCATGTGTTTAACATGGCATAAAATCAGGTATTAATTTCATGTGATTATGTTTTTGTTACCACTTTTTCTAAATCTAGTTCTACTCTCTTCTAATGGACTCCTTACTCCTTGAGATTCCTTATCTTTTTTCCAACACCAGTGGGTGCAGGCCACCCCTGCCCAGCCCATGATGCCGGCAATGATGTAAGAGAGCATGGCAAGGCTGATGTATGGAGCCAACCGTGCCCCTTGAACTCAGGTCCGCTTCATTCTCTAGCACTCAGCAGCTTATTGACTGCCGAACAGCAGGAGCTGTGCAGACGATCTGCCATAAAGGGCAGTTTGAAAGTGAACAATCAGGAATTTTGGGGGATGGGTGGGTGGACCTTGGTTAATCCATCAGATAGAACATTTCTGAGAGGTAATTTGTTTGTTCATTTAATATATTCCTTCATCTCATCTGAGACAAACTACTATAGCAGTACAGAAGCATGCAGGGAGGAGAGTAGGAAACCACCAACTACACCGCCCAGCCAAAGCAAGCAATTTGACATTACAAGGATTCCAAGCAGTAGTGATTGGCAAATTTGTGCTAAGAACGCCATGTAGCTGCTTGACAGATATCCAACACCAGGACACCCCACTGCAAAGCAGGCCTAGCCACCAGGCCTCCCGTTGAATGAGCCCTGAGACCTTTACGCAGTTGCTTACTTGCCTGGTCATAACAACCTGAAATACAGAAGATGATCCATCTGGATAGGGTCTGCTTTTTAAAAGCCTACCCATATGGCCAACAGCATGACCCCCAAAGAGCTGGTCATCCTTTCTGATGACCTGAAAGACATAAAACAGGAGAGCCCTCTTGTGGTCAGGCGGTGAAACCACTTCTGTGGCTTAGAAAGATGAGGCAGAGGGAAGAAAGAAGAAAACTGGAAGATGGCTTGTCTGTGACAGATGAAAATCTGACACAACCTTGGAAAGGATGGTCTGTCTCGGAGACAGTTTTTCCATTGGAGCAAACTAGGAAAGAGGGCTTAACAGACAAAACCTGGAGCTCACTCATCAACCTAGCCGAAGTGTTGACAACCAGGACAATCACCATAAGGGTGAAAAAATCAAAGAACATGAATGTAAAGACTCAAATGCAGCCATTGCAACAGATGTAGGAACACAATGTAAATCCCACCCAGGACTATTGAACTGGTGTGGGGGAAGCTGGATAAATAGTTCCCGCAAAAACTGCAATTTCAAACTTTAAGTCATTAATCCGGCTTTTTTATGTCACCAAATTCATTTTGGAAATACTGGATTAACCTCCCAATAGGCTGCTCTCCATGGCTCCAGTAGTATCTGTGCAGTCGGTATTTGAGAACTCAACATCTCCAGATGTTCAGGAAATATATGTGGTAGAGATACCCCATGAAATAACACTTGACTCTGCGTCTGCGAAGTCTACTGCAGGCTTGGGGTTGAGCATATACGCCACTGTAAAATGATGCAAACTGTTAATTCATGTTTAACATATGATGCAGTACAGTTTCATGAGAGTCTACAATCACTTCAGTAGTATATGCCTTGCCTGCTGCATATACGTCAGGGGGAATGCTAGCAATCCCAGCAGTCTATCACCTTCTTCAAAGAAGGTTTGTCTGCATCCGGTGAAGCACTTTGCGATTTTCACTGAGGAGATTTCTCAAAATTAGCCTCTTATTTATTTAATTTTTTTATTGTGTTGCGGCATGGTCACTGTAGCTAATACAGAGCAGAACTTTCACAAAAGTATACATCACAATATTACAAATTTCATCAGCAACCAAATGCAAAACCAGAACAATACTTTTAAACACTCATTTTAAGCTGATCTAAAATTTCTCTTTAAAATGTATAAAGTGCTAAAACAAGGGAGGTATTATCCCCCCACATAAGCCGGGCCGAGAACAGGTCAGCCATAGGTTCCTCTCCCACATGCCCCTTAAACTATGATGTTCTATGCTCTGTCAAGCAAGGGCAAAAGAGTATGAGATGTTTCAATGTTTCCAAGGCAGATGCCTGCTTGCAGAGATGACAAGTTAGGGGCCCTATTTAGTCACCATTCCATTTACTAGTACAGTCGAATGCAGAAAGTAGATTGCATTTGAACCGTAAGTATAGACTTCTGGCCCCAGCAGAAGGAAACAGACAAAGATATATGGACAGGTCGCCTTTTTTCCTGGAGAATTTTGAATATTCCCTGTAAAACAAATAGGTACCAATTTTGTCGATGGTTTGACACCAGTCGTACATTAACAGTTTTTGTTTGGTCTTAGACGGCCTGTTTATCAATTCCTCTGTTGTTGAGTTGATTTCACAGAGAACACTAGTCATTTGTTTTTAAAAAGAGACCAATGAAGGCACCAATTCCTGCTGGCACACAATCCCCAGATCTTCATACAATGATTGTGGCACAGGGTCAGTGATTTTAGCATAAGAGCTCAGTTGTCTCCACAGTTGTTTCGCCCTCATTGAGGTCAGGCTTAGTTCATGCCTTATAATTGAATTAGGTAGGTCCTGGAGTAAGTTCAACGTCTTTTTTCCAGACCATACCCTGTATGGAGCCAAGAATATCTCCCATGTCCAGCAATGAGAGATCTAGACAATACAGGAGTTCCACCTTCACACGATAGCATTCAATTGAGGGCAAGAGAGAATCCACAGAGTGTAAAGTAAATTCTTTTTAATTGCAAAACCAATGGGTTTGCTTTCAACTTCAATCGAGCGCCCGTTTCCACCAGAGAGCTGGAGTTTAAGTTGTCAGGACTCTTTCAAGCCTTTGTTCTCCAACTACCCAGCACATGGTTTTGGGCTTTGACTTGTTCAAAAACACCACCACTTTCGATTTCAAACCTCTTAGCCTATTCAGCATGAACAATAGTTTTGAGGCATCAGAGTGCTTTTGCTACATTTCTATTGCAAGACCTTGGATACCTAATTATAGAGAGGGTGTAATTTGCTCGGTCATAGACATTTATTGGCCAGGTACATCTGGTTTTACCACATACCAAGATGTATTTATGTGGACCTCTTCATTGTATTTGGATTCCTAGAAGCTCTTTATCTCACCATTAATTGAATCTCCACCCCAATATCTGGATAAGCCAGCATTGTGACCTTAAGCCTCCACCAAGGGGGCTACATGGTTGCCTGAGGAAGAATGATGTGTGGTGTGAGAGAGCTGTGGTCTGATAAGGTAATCGGAAATATGTTTGATGATGCCACCTGTGGTCATATGGACTTCAGTGAAGCACATATCCAGCCGTATGTAGCTGTCATAAGGGCAGGAGTAAAATGTATAATCAGTATCTTTAGAATGTAGTGATTCTGTAAAGAAACATATTAAAGGTGCCCTGGAAAAGAACCTAGGGCATTTGCTGCTGTAGACTCCACTCGGGTATCAGTTGGTTTTCAAACTTTTTTGACATAACTTTAAAGTTGCTGCCCAGTAATGTGATACAGTGGAACATTGAAGAAGATCCAATGTAGACTCCAATGCCCTGCCACTTTCCTCCATACTGTATGGGTCTCCCGACGTGGAGACAGGAACAGAGCCTTTAGCATCGCAAGTGTGCTTTTCCCTTTAAATGTTTTGAGGTGCAAGACGGCAAAGCCGTGGGGTGTGGATCTGCGCCGCCCTCAGGTGCCCAACTGTCAGTACCTTTTGCTTTGTGAATAGAAACGATTGTCCTCACCACAACTCTTCTTTTTAGCCAGCTTCTCCCGCCTTTATGCTTTTTACCTTATATTTGTACCCCCTCCTCCCCCAACCCCTCCTTCCGGCTCCTATCATGCATACTGGTATTCGCAGGTTTCTGTAGGTGCGCCTCTTGCGACAGATCTTTAGCTGGTGTTGGACCCGCATGCACCCAGTCTGGAGTGCCTCAGGGCTGAACACCAGTGTGACGTTGCATCACGTGTGGCACACTTAAACCTTGAGCTTTAAATTGGCTTCAATGTAGGAGGAAGATTTATTTCCAGGTCCCCTCCAGATCGCTTGAAGTTGCTTGCGTCGATGAAACATCAAGGCAAGTGTGACAGGGTCAGGGTCATAAAGAGAGGACCGGAACCTTCCTCAGTCTGGGGCAGAGGGTTCATTAACACAAACCAGCCCAGTCCCTAGCCCCAGATATGACGTGGGAGGTGGAGTGTCCCAGTTCCCGAAAAAAGCCCCATTTGCCTTGAATGTCACCTCTGGTATCACTCAATATCTCCCACAACATCCAAGTGCATTTTCTGGCCATGTCTCTTTCATTTCAGAACCGCAACTCCCAGAATCCCCCTGAGAGTACCCAAGAAAACTCAGACCAAAGCAAGAAGAGTAGAATCCAAGGAAACCAGGGAATGGACTGAGAATCTTCTTGCTGAACAAGAATGAGACACCCAGTACCCACACCCGACCACCCCCTGACCCTCCCAGACAGACCCCAAGCCAATGGGGAACCTGCAGAAACCAAACTGGTAGTGAGAAGGCACTTTGGGGTGGGAGGGCGGGCAGGGGGCCAGGGAAGAGACAGAAATCCTCCCCAACTCAAAATTACAATACCAACATCAGAGAAAATCCACCTGAAGAACAGGCAGCCTGAGCCCCTGGCTGCTGCCCACCAGAGGCTGATTCTAAAACCATGCTGGAAAAGTGGGAAGCCTCTAACCATTGTAATCCAACCCCTGGGGGAAGGGACATGCACAGATTGGTGAAGAGAGTCAGGTGAGTGCTGCGGCCAATGAGAAGGGGGAGACCGACCCAGCAGCCACCCACTATAAAAGCAGACAGCAGAAAAGACAAGAGTATGGGTTGTTTGGTTGAGGTAATAGGAGGAGTAGGTGAACTGAGAGACCAAGTGGCGGATGGACGGAGGTGCAGAGGGTTGGAGGATTGGTGTCAGAGTTTAGTACCCTTGAGGTATTGTTGTGAGCAGGTGCTTCCAGTTGTGTGTAGTGTATTGTAGAAAGTGGGGTGGGTGTTGCATAGGAGATGGCAGTGAGAAAGAAAGATATTCTTTGGGACATATTTGTAGGGGAGTGAGGGCAGTAGTTTGTGTCAGAGGGAGGGAGTGAGTGTTAGGAGAAAGTGAGGTTAGTAGAGAGGGGTGTAGGAGTGGGGTACGAGTTGAAGGGTGAAGGAGGGTAGTGGGCAGGGGTTGAGAATATTGAGAGTGAGTGTAGTGGGTGGGTGAGCAAGGCACCATATCCTTGAGTTTTAGGGAGTGGTCATAGTGCAGAGAGTAGAAGTAGTGCAGAGAGTGGAGAGTAGAAGACATGCAGATAGGGGAGAGTAGAAGTCGTGCAAAGTGTGTAGTAGTGTGTAAGAAGGGAGTAGTGGGGAGGCGTGGCCAGCCGAGGAAGATGTGCTCTCGATGAGCTCTGGCACCCGCGCCTTCTCGTGGCCTTTAATCCCCCTGCCCTGACTCTTAATAGACACATGAAATGAACAAATGGATGTCGGAAGGCCAGGAGAACATTCCCCTGCAACAATAACAGCATAAAACCCCTGCCGTACAGAGCAACGTGGGGAAAAGAAACCTCTAACTTTGCCGATCACAATGGCGAACGGATCATTATGGATCTCCCGAGACCGACCAAAGCATGATTAACCCACTGATAAGAGGCACGCGATTGCAACGAGCTCCGTGCGGCAAAACAGATACAGCCAGCGCACTCAAATGGGAATTGCTGTGTTGGAGAGAGGTCAGCGGAGTGAGCAGTGTCATACACCTTGGACATGCTAAGACTGATGACGGGCGAACGCAGCTGCTGTCGCTGACGACGGAAAAGACCACAAGCAAAATGGAGGAGGCAGCATTTTAACCGCTGCAGGGTCATGGCTCCTAGAACCTGGTACCCTCCCCCTGGGAAAGGGGAGGGCAGGGGGCGGAACGGCGCCAGGGCGCCAAAACAACCCAAAAGCCCGCAAAGGGCTAAACAAAGGAAGGAGGCGGGGCGAGCCGCCTTATAAGCAGCAGGGTCCGACGGCAGAAACATCTCGCTCCTGCAGTGGGACCCTGCTGACTCGCTGGGGCAGAAGGATTTCGTTTTCCCTGGCAGTGGGACGCCTGCTTGCCAACAGAGGACTTTGTTTGCTGCTCGTTCGTGTGCTCCTGAGCAGGTTCCTGGTATGGGAAGGAAAAGGCAGCTTCCAGTGGAGGAGGCGGAGGCGAGGTTCCAGCTGGCGGCACTCTCGAAGTGCGGACTGCCACCAGAGTTCGGGTCTTTCTGATGCAGTGCTATGTGAAGGTATGGGTAAGTGGATAGTGGCCAGCCGTGTGGAGGCTGCAGTGCCGAGTACAAGGGCAGATTAGTGTGTAGTTCAGAGTCCGGGGCGGTCGCGCGCTTGCAAGCGTTTTATGTTTCTTGAAGATTGCCGTGGGTGCGGGGGAAGGTTAGCGAGGCCGGCGGCAAGCCTTAGGTCGCAGCACCGCTACCTCTCGGGTTTGATGCAAGGGAGCCGTGTTTTTGTGCTTTCCTCTATTAAGAGGCGGAGCGGGTGGGCATGGTCTCAAGTGTGAATACAGGCTTTCGTAAATGCGCCCCCCGAGTTGGTACAAGAAGAAGCGAACCGAAGTTGGGTTTGTTCGCAGCTTGGCTAGGTGCGTAATGGAAACAAGGGACTGTTCAATACGGTTGGGGACCAAGAAGGCCTTTCGATCAGAATACGATTGTTGATAAACACTGGTACATAGTCATTGTAAGTGATGGAGCGAGGGTACGGATAACTCTAATGTAAGGAGCACTGTGCCAATTTCTAGATTTAAGGAATGGGTAAGGTACCGTGAGCGTTGGTATTAAACCCTGTAGGCGGCGGCACCGCACCATGTTTGCTGGGGGCCATTTGAATGTAACGCACGGGTTACAGTGCTATTTTGCATGCCGAGCATTGCCATTATAAGGGTTTACAATCGCGCACGTTGAACAGAGCAGTAGCTCAGTGGAAGGGCTTCGGACCAAAATGCTTGGGGTTGTGAGATTCAGGGAGCGCTGTGGCATTGGTTGTCACACCTGGGTGTGGGTGCAATTGTTTAAAATGGCAAAGAGCGGTGCGACGGCGGTTAGCAGTGGGTTGGGAGCTATGTTAAGAAGCAGCAGTGGTGTTTTCGCTGCAATTTGTTGAGTGGCCAGCCATTGGAGTAACGTGCTAAAATGCTTGGGGGGGGGGCATGCCATCGAAAGAGAAGATGCCCCAGCCAAAGGTATAGGGACAAAATGGTTTGCTATGTAAGTTGGGGGGGACAAACACCCCTGACACCCCCTACAAAATACGCCCATGGGGGCAGCAAGTACCAGGCAGGATGCCTTTGGGGGACCCGATGGAATGTCGGATTGAGGTACAAAACCTTTTTCGTTTCAATGTGGGTATGGTCGTAAATTTTGTCAGACTGAGGTACAAAACCTTTTCGTTCGAGTTGGTTATGGTCGTATTTTAATGCTGGTGGGACCAGATGCAATGTCGGATTGAGGTTTAAACCGTTTTCGTTTCGGTGTGGGTATGGTCGTAAGTTGCATACGAGTGGGACCAGATGCAGGGTTGGAGTTAGGTACAAAACCCCTTTTGTTTCGATGAGGATAGGGTCGGATTTTTAATGCTGTTGTAACGGCGGAGTGCTAGCATGACCGGGCTTTGTATACCCAAGGGTTCGGACTAGCAGGCGCAGGATAATGCCTTTGCCTGCCCTATTAGCACACATGCCTCAAATGTGCGCCGCTGGAAGGCGGGGTAGGCCGGGGCGAAATCGGTCAGGTATGCATGTGTGGCTCACAGGGGGGCGTAATGCACAGAGTAAGTTGCGTGACTTGAACCCGGTGCAAGTTGCAAAATGCCTCGAATAGTGAGGGTTGCTCGAAGGGCTGGAGGCCTGGCACGTCTCAGGCAATAAGGCTATGCTGCAAGGCGATGCCTGCTACAAATATTTCAAACAAGTGCAACGGTAGAATGGAAGGGGGCGCTCGTGCCTCCTTTTTACCCCGGGGGTATGGAAATCGGGGACAACGCGGCTAGCGTGCAAGGGGGGTTATAAAAGAGCCTTACCTTTCTGGGAAAAGAGTATCTTGGAAACCCATAGGTCAATTGGTGAAACATGGTGAATTGACTTCTCCCGTGGGGGAGGGGTGCGCAATATTGCAGGGCCCTTTTACATTCAATTTTGGGGAGCGCCAAGCGGCATGTACTTCAAAATGTCGCTAAGAGGATTAGTGCATGCCTCTTTTCATTTGGGCGTGTGAGCGTCATGAGGCGGATAGGACAAACTGGCGCTAGGAGCATTATTACAGGACTCTTGCGACAGGGGGGAAGCGCCACGAAGCAATGTTTATAAGGGCGCTATAGGCAGATTACTCTTTTCACGGTAAGTGGGGTATGACGGAACAGGCTATAGTGCATTAATCTTCCATGGCAGGTGGGGGCACCACGGGGATGGTATTACAAGCGGCATTATGGCATGACCTCTCCAGTGGGTTTGGGAGCGGCCACGAGGAAATTATTACAGAGTGGCGCTATGGGTAGCTAGGATGATAGCTCAGCCACAACGTGCTCACCTTGGAAACAAAAGGACACAAAGCAACACAGGTTCAAGCCCTGAGTCTGCGCTTTAAATACACAACTAAGGCACATTCCGGTAACAGCAGCTTGTTGCTCCCGGCTGTGTGAGCTCTTTAAAAATGGGAATAACATTTGGCAGGACCATTCCCATTATATGTGGGAACGCCTCGAGGCCAGTAGTACAATTGCGCGATATGTAGTATTGCATGCCTCTTTCCACTGGGGGGGGGTACAGATGAATGGCGCTATAAGCATTGCATCATGTTACCATGACAAGGGGGAGCGCCATGAGGAAGGTATGACAGAACGACACGACGAGCGTTATGGCCTGACTCTTTACAGTACACAGAGGTACAGCACTCTCTCCAGGGCCCCGCGCCGCTGTGCGTGGAAACATGTTGAAGTAGGCAGCGCCTGAACAATGGGGGTGGTCAACAGGGCAGCTGTTCACCATGAAGCCAATGAGACAGAAGTGGAGTGTATATGCAAGGTAATTGAGGCTTGCAGGGTGAAAACCAAGGAATAGTTACTAACCTGAAGGAGATAAGGGGTCAATAGGGGAAGGGACAAAAGCAGATGTTGTTCAGGCTGTGTGAGGGGGCGATACTTGAAGGGAGACATTGGGGGGGCGCCCCGCAGCATGCCTAGGCTAGTCTGCTCCTCCCCATTTCAGTGGTTAATAAGAAGGCGCCTGATACCCAGAGGTTTCCAAGAGGATACGCGGTGCCCGCGCCCGGGTTGCTGACCATTCCTCGTACATGCCACTATAAGTATTTAACACAAGATGAAGCACTGGGAAGGTGGGGTAACCCTATAAGGCAACTCTGGGTGTCAGGGCTATTGCATACAACTCGGATTGGGTAAAGCAATACCTTTGGGGGAAGGCGATGTGGACGGTTGAGGTGCACAATTCTGGGCTAAACCAGCACCATTGGGGTAAAGTAAAGGGGAGGTGGACTGTTGCGGGCCCCAGGTTGGGCACACAGCGGTTCAATTTGCTGCCGGGCTCAAGTCCTAATAATTGGAGCGGGGGGACTTATCAATAAATACAAGGGGGTGGCAGCAGGGGACAGTGTTGGCACGGTAGGTTGGCAGGGTTGGGGTGTGGTTAACAGGTCAGCAAGTCCAATGCTGCTGTTCATCCTGCTAAAAGAACAGAAATAGGGGAGGGCCCAGCCTGCCCAAGTCGGGAGCTGCACTTCCTCACCCCAGAATCCCTGCAAGGGCAAGCAGTCCACTAAGGAGTGGGGGTCGGGGAACTAGGCCCACATGACAAGGAGTTGGTAAAGGGGGAGCCTTCCTTTAAAGGAAAGAAAGGCATAGGAGTGAGAAGGAGCAATGAGGGCAAAGTTGGTTTTGGGAAATCTAGCAAAACGAATACTGCTCAAACCTCACCCGGCAGGAACGGCGCTCTCCTAGCATGGTAACTCCTGCAAGGTCAGGCAGAGCAAAGAGAAGTAGGTTGGGGAGCGGGTGCCGAACAAAGGTGGTGAAGAACCTTTGGCGGGTGCGGTATGAGGGACAAGTTGGACAGGTGGCATGAGCAGAAGTGTCCCGGAGCAGGCGCGCCCTGGTTAAGGTGGAACAAGTTGGTAAGGTGGCAGGGGCAGAAGTGTCCCGGAGCAGGTCCGCCCTGGCTAAGGCGGAATAGGAGGGAAAGGGGACAGAGGCGGAAGTGTCCCAGAGCAGGCACACCCAGGTTACGGTGGAGCAGGAGAAAAGGGTGGCAGGGCAGAAGTGTCCCGGAGCCACTGTGGTTGAGGCGCAGCCCGATGGAGAGATGGCAGGGGCAGAAGTGTCTCAGAGCAGGCCCACTTTGGTTAAGGCGGAACGGATAGAAAGGGACAGAGGCAGAAGCGTCCCGGAACAGGCACGCCCTGGTTAAGGCGAAGCAGGATGGAAAGGGGGCAGATGCGAAAGTGTCCCAGAGCAAGCACGCCCTGCTAAGGAGGAGATAGAGGGAAAGGTGGCGGGGCCGAAGTACATCAGGGATGGCCTTAGCATCTTAGAATCCACTGAATACTCTCTGAAAGATGGTGTTCATCTGTTGGCAAGGGGGATGGAGCTCAGGGTGCTTTAATAGGTACATCAGGCCGGAAAGAATATGAAACTGGCATGCCACCTTTTCCTCCCACCAGCAGCAGCCCGGAGGAAAAGATCAGTCTGGGCGGGGTGCTGGGGATCAAATGGGCACAGCTGCAGGGGCATGTGCTCAGATTGCCAGGGAAACAGCAAAAGCCGGACGTATTGGTCATACATTTGGGAGGTACCGACCGGACAAGCCGGGGAAGGGGAGGGCCCTGGTGCGGGATTTAAGGGGCTCTCTACAGGAGCTGGCGGGTCAGTTGTGAGAAAAAGAAATCAGCTGTTAAGAGATAATCCCAAGGCCAGAAGGGAGGGGTGCAGATAATCACGCAGCAGTGGAGAGGTCCAGAAGAAAGCTGAATGGGGCAATGACTTTTGGCCAGTTCAGGCGCAGCTTGATTAATTTAAATTCCCTAGAGTAGTTTTGCGGACACATATTGTGAAAGGAAGACAGGAAGAGGGGGAGCCACAGTGGGCGGGAACCCACTTAGTGGCGTGGCGGTGTTTGGGCAACCAAGCACAAATGATAGACTCCGGATGAGCCATAAGGAAACCGGAACGGGTCTTCGCTCTTCCGGACCAGCGCCTCTTGGGGGCCTAAACGGCGGGGGCGTCTGGTGGTAACGAATAAGGCTCAGCTTCCCCCAAAAAACGGCGCTCTCCCCACTCACGACACCTGCACGGGCAGGATAGGCTCAGGTACAAAGGGTCGGGGGAGTTGGGGGCCTACTATACAAAAGTATAGGGGGAAGCAAGGGAAATCCGGCACGGAGCAAGCGCCAAACTTGCAGACTGAAGTTCACAAAATGTGTACAATAATTCTGTTTTTATGGAAATAAAACTGCGGCCAAGTTTGCCATATGAAACACTGTGTCATGCCAATTGATTGCTGAGAGTAATAAAGCGCAGCTGGGGGCATGCGCAAAGGAATAATTGGCAAGAAAAGCTAAATGGACAAATGCAGTGGTTAGGAGAACCGTGAGTGAGGGAGAGGAGTGCGTAGGATACTAACCGCCTGGAACCCTCTAAAACTGTTGCGCATAACGGCTGGGGTGCACAGCCCGGGAAGGGAGAATATAAGCTAATAACGTGTTGCGCACTGAACCATTTTAGCTGCTCGGCACACCGGCTGAAGCGCACAGCCTGTGAAAGGGGATTACAGGCGAACTACGCGTTCAATGAGGCTGGCCGATGCATACTGTTGACCGCAAGAAAAAAGGGAGAACACACGCTGACAGCACAGCATGGGGACCATATGAAAAAGGGAAAAACACACACTGGTAGAGCGAACCAGAACACATGAATGCACAAAGAAAACAGAAACTCTGACAGCACGAATGAAAGGGATTCCTGACTGAAGGGTAGTCACTAACAGAGGTTGGCTTCTTCACCCCAAATCAGCAAACGGAGCGGGCAGCAAGCATAAAGGCGCCATTAGAACAAGACAAGCAATGAACGTGTACCGTGAAATCCAGGCTCCTGCACAACAGCAAGATAGATAATTAAGGAATCACACTAATGCACAAGAAGCGACCCGCTTCCTCTCTTACCACACTATACAGTACTGGCTCCAAGCAACAGGGCAGATGCAGCTCCCTCACGAGGACAAATAAATTGAGAGGCCACCAAACACCCTGTAAGCAGGAAGTGACCTCCCCCCCCACCAATAACGCAAGGCGAACCATACAGGCAAACCCTGAATCCAGGGGAGGAGACCTGCCCCCATAACACTTGGCGGAATTGGGGGGTGAAACGAGCACTGAAAAGTCTGGAGCAATGGTGGTACTGGAAGCAAGGAGGGAGGAAGGCAACAAAAGAGAGGAATACCGATACAGGACAAGAGGGGAAATAAAACCAGAGTACCTGTTGCAAAATGGCAGAGAACGCAGGCAAAACAAAGGGTCCCCTCTCAGGGGATATAAAAGCCATGACGCAGGACCAAGAGTCTGCCAAGAAACAAATACAGACTCCAGCACAAATCCACTCACCTGCAACCTTAGATTGGACCACAGAAACCGAAGATCCTCCCACGAGAATATCGGACTTGCAGGACATGCTGGCAGAGATTAAATAAGAAATCAAAGATTCCAACATGGCCACTGACACAGAATAGAAGTACCGACGGCTGCTCCTCTTCCCCATTAAGGCCAAAGGCGGCATCCACCACCCCCGACGGCTACAAATTGCGGGAGACTACTGCGGGGACCACTGCAACACAGAGGAGCTGAGCTAGTGAGAATGCGACAGCCAGAATGGGCTATACTCAGCAGCATGGGCAGCCGGGATAGCTACGGCGATGCTGTACGGCGGACCCTGTTCCCTAAAACGAGAGGGGAGGAAGAGCTGGAACCCCGGCGTGAAGGGAGGGAAGCGTGGAACAGCCCCCCAGCATGGACCAGATCAGGAAGGATCTGGGTGGGGAACCGGGCGCCTGCTGCCTTTGGCACCCGGCATCAACCAGCCCTGAGAGGACATTTCCGCACCACAGGTGAAGCGTGAAGGAGGGAGCGGAGGAGTGATGACCGGATGGCTGCGCAGGACTTCTAAGGTGCTTGTCCCAGCGAGCGGCTGAATAGGGAAAAGAGCAGCTAGCCTCAGGACCGGAGGAGGGCTCCAGGCGAGTCGGACCTACGGTCCCCTACTGAGGCATACAGACAGGACGTCCCACACACCCCGAGCTAGGGAACAGAAAGAACACAGCCCCTCCTGGAGAGGTACAGCCTCAGAGACACAGAGGACCGGTAGCCCAGATGGGGCAGCACCATACGCCATGCTTACCAGCAGAGAGGAGTGGCAGAGCGTGGACCCCATGGCCCCATCCCAGCTGGAGGCGCTGCAGGAAGGGCAGGCGTGCTGGAGCAGAGCGAAGCTTCAAAGGACGCAACAGACATTAAACAAGCAAGTAAGGAGAAGGGCATTGGAACGGGAGGAGCAGGTGCCCTACAAGGAGGGGCCCGGTCTGCAGGAAGAAGGGAGGAGCGGATGAGACAGGGAGCACACAGCAGAGGTGAGAGCACTAAAGCAGAGGCCTGAAAGGCTGCGTTGGAGTCAATAGACTGCATACACAGACTTCAATGGAGGAGGGGGCATCGCTGAAAGGCCCCACAGTATTGCGTAAGAACCTAGGGAAAACGGGTGAGAACTGAAATGGGGGACACGCAGGAACTTCCCAGAGGGAGGTGGGGGTGGAGGCCCCCAGTAAAGGCACAAGAAAGGACAAGCGACATCAGGACAGTACAAGCACTCTGCAGCCTGGCAACACACAGACCCTCAGGGCATTAACCCCCCCCGTAGCCCAGGAGGGGGGTGGCACCAACCCACAACTGTTGCGGGGGAATCAGACTTTCAAGGGTGGGCCCGCCCTTCAGCATACCGCCGGGAGAAAGCACGGAGGGAATCTCACAAAGGGTAGACACCCCGCACCAAGACAGGCACGTGGGAAAAAGCAGACCTCTAGGATCCGGTGGGCAAATGAGGAAATACAGAGGGCAAGGTAGGAGAGCGCGAGGCGAACAGCGGACAATGGTACACGGGAGGCGAGGAAGGCATTATCCAAGAGAAAAGGTTGAGGAGGAATGCCAAAAGGCAGAGGAGGAAGCCCTAAGGGCTTCCCTAAGGGCGGGAAGCGGCCCAGTAAGTCAGCCAAACCGGGACTTTGCACAAACACTGGCACCACACCCCCATTGACCAAGCTTGCCCCCCAGTATATTCCCTACGACTCCCAATGTCATCCAAGACGAAAGGCAGAACGGTGATCAGAGGCCCACCGACAGTAGACACTACGGGGCACACACTCAACCATGTGGCCGGCGTTGGAAACGAGGGAGCAGGTCAAAGAGGGAATGGATCGAGCAGGGGATCGGAGAGACACAGAAGAGGAGGAAGGCAGCACCCCCATGACGAAACAGGACTTCCAAAGCGAGATGCACTCACTGCAGAAGAAGAGCCATTATCGGCCCGAGAGGGTAAGGGGGGAAACGAGGCACGCCGAGGGATAGTGACGCTCCCGGGAAACCCACACAATGACAGGCAAGGGGGTGGTGGACCTGCGGATAACATACAGGGCGGGGGAGCAGGGAGTATAAAACATATTGGCACCAGTAAGGGTGAGGGCACCTGAAGGGGAGGGAAGGTTAGGCTCATTCCAAAGTTGCGAGGGGGAAATGAGGAGGGAGGGAAGAGGAGGGGAGCAAGCAGTTGGAGGTCTGGGGAGGGGAAGAAGAGCGAGTATGTAGGGCAAAGGATCGGAAAACAGGGTACGCATGGGACAGGAGAGGCGGGAGGGGGGACTTCTGAGGGGAGAAAGGAACAGCGTTACAAGAGGAAATTGGAGGGCTTAAAGGGGGACCTAATAGGTTCAGATGCATGACTCATAATGTTAGAGGGCTTAAGACCCCTCTCAAAAGGAGGAAACTTGAGAGGTTCACTAAAGAAACGGGGCCAGAGTTGCTGGCCCTACAGGAAACCCATCTGCTGAAACAAGACCAAGGGCGCCTTAAACTGAGAGGGTTTGCGCAGATGTTCATCGCCTCAGGCCCCACCAAAGCAGGAGGGGGGGTGGCACTGGCATTTCAAAACAGCCTAGACTTCAGGGCATGGGAGATCATCAGGGATGCAGGGGGGAGATACATAATAGTCAAAAGGGACCACGTGGGAGAGGATTACACTATGGCCTCAGCATATGCTCCAAACACCAGCCAGGAACAATTGCTGGGGGACCTTCTCCAAAAGGTGGAGGAATCTGCCAAAGGATACATTGGGCCTCATCACAAGTTGGGCTGTAACCCTTAAATGCGGTGGTAACGGTATTACTGCCGCATTTAAGGGCTGGCCCTATCACGAGTTGGGCGCTAACTGGGCTGTTTTACCTCCAGCCTTTCTCTGGAGGTGAAAAGCCCCTGTTTTCGGCTGTATTACCGCCGGCTGTATTAGCCCGCATAATTAGCACCAAAAATTCCCCTTTGGATCCAATGGACCCAATCAGGAATGGGGATTTACATTTAGGGCCCAACCCGTGATCCGGTGGTAATACCACCGGACCGGTCGGTGCTAGGGCTATTACAGTCGGCGGTATTACAGCCGGGAATACAGCCCAACTCGTGATGAGGCCCATAATCTTGATGGGGGACCTTAACCTGGCCTGGGACTGTAGGGTAGACAGAACAGCGAAAGAGGGTCGAGGTGGGGGAACAGTAGCCTCCCAACAGCTAAGAGAAGTTCAAGAGTCTGGGCTTGAGAGATGCCTGTAGGATGCTAGAAGGGGAAAAGGAGGGACATACCTTCCTCTCGGGTGTACACGGTACCCAATCCAGGATTGATTATATCTGGGTCTCAGCACACCTGGGAGGGCGAATAGAAGGAGTTGAAGTGGGACCCCTGGGGATTGCAGACCACAAAGTGGTATCTATGAAGGTGAACATACCAAACTATAAGTCGGGTATTTGGAAATGGAAGCTCCCGGGGGAAATACTTAGAGACCTAGTGAGGAAATAGGGGACAAGATTGTTAGGCAGAATCCTGTGCAGTTCCCTTAGGGAGCACTACAGAAGATTAGGACTACAGGTGAGAGCAATAAATCCCCTTTGGTATCAGTCTGTACCACAAAGATTTAGTTGGTAGCTGTGGCTGAGCAGTCAGACTTATCTCAAGAGGGAGATGAGCAGAATTCAGGGTTTACACAAAAGGGCCTACAGTACTAAGGAAAAAGGAAACACTGACCAAGGTTTTGTAGTAAAAAAGAATATATAGATTTATTTTATACACTTCTAGTTAAACACATCTATCACAGTTATTAAGCAAGTTAAATTCAGTCAAAGAAAGTATACACAACTCCCTAGTTAAATTGTATACAAGTTTAAGCAATAGTGAAAACTGAGCAAAACGGCACAGTGAAAACCAAACACAAATGGCACTCTAGCAATTTCTCACAAGGGAGGGAAAGCACAAGTTGTATAGAATTATCTTCTTACACCCCCTAGCAACACTCCCTATAAGTTTGCGAACCAGTTTAAGCAAGGCAGTACATCAGTATAAAGAATACTTAAATGAAAACTGAGCAAAATGGCATTTCACAAGGTTTAAAAGTGGGGAGAAAAGGTTAGTTATAAGAAGAAGGTGCACCAACACAGTTCTAGTTGAGAAGCAATCTAGAGAAGGCAGTTCTAACAAATTTAGCCAGAGTCAGAAGGCCTGTGCCAGAGTCAGTGGTACAGGGCAAGGGCTCAGGAGCAAAATGTTCTTGTAGCTGCAGTCAAGTCTTTGGTTAACGATTTTGAAAAGGTGGATGCAGAAGGTGAAAGACAATGTTAAGAGAGAGGGGCAACCAACCCAACAGGTAGGTAAAGGATTTCAAACACCTTTAGCACTACCACGCAGAAAGGGCAGCCTGGCGGAACAATGTACCTTCAAAATGAAGAAGTGGCTCCTGCGGTGGCGGTTGTTCCTGGTAGTTCCTGCAGTTCGGGGGAGCCAGAAGAGGAAGAGAGGCTGTCGTCGTGGAGGAAGGTTCGAGTTACTGCACTTCCCAGGGATGAAACCAGCCGCGGTGCTGCCCGACGAATAAAAGGTACGCTCCTTTAAATCGCGGTCCGGGTGGACGGGTGCCTGGCTATCTGGCCTCCGGGTACAGGGTACTGGTGATTCGACCAAGGCAGGTACGGGAAAGCGATTGGCAAACTGGTTGGCCCCACCAGCTCAAGGGAAGAAGGCTCTTTCAGATGAAGATCTTCTCTCGTCGTGTGGAGAAAAGTGGTGAGACGCTGCAGCAGGGCTTAACCGGTGGTTCAGTCATTGCAGATGTCTTTGGCTTCTCTCCTCTTTGGCTTCTTAGTTCCAGTGGCGATGTCTTGGTCTTCCAGTCCTCAGGACCTTGCTTTTATGCAAAAAGAGCCCCATTCATACAGCCTAGCTGTCACTGACACAGTGGAGTGCTCATCTTGGCGGAGACCCTCCAGCCTATCAGGATAGTGTGCGACATGGGTTGCTGAGGCAACCCTGTTCAGGGGTCCTACTCCCCCTCCCACACAATGGGCCCACCCCAGACTCAGTGGCGCCGAAAGGAGGGCTTCTTGGTAGAACAAAGGATCCCCGACCTGGGTAAGGAGTTTAGAGAAAGACACGAGAAAGAAGTTATATTAAAGTTCTGGCAAATAAAGCCTATCAGAGTAAAGTTAATATTAAAATACACCGAAGGTATGTTAGAGGCTGTCAGAAAATGTGGCAGCCTCGAACAATTGGAAAATCCCATAGGAAAATATTTGCGGTTGAATATTTACGGTAGTAACCACTGCCACCAGCCAGAAACTTTTGAGAGAGGGACTGTACAGTACCCTCTCGAAAATGAACCCAAGGGAAAAACAATTAACCCTTCCCCGTACCTCCATAGTAAGATGGGTTGTACTGGTTTAGTTCATAAAAATTGACTAGTAAAGTCAATGGGGACTTTATATGCCCTGGGAGACAGTAGTCAGTCCCAGGGTATGGAGTCTATGTTTGGGGGTCGCTACGACACCCCTGGGTCACTGCACGGAGGGTGCTGTGTAACCCATGTGAATAAAGATGGTTCCTATAGAGGTGAGAAAAACCCCATAGACATTAAACACAAAAATAGCCTAGAACACACATTGCAAAAATGCCTAAGAGTGGGAAAAAGAGTCTCACTCTTAGCAGGAGAAAAAAACAAACCCTTCAAATCCAGCAAAGCTGCTGGGGGACTCTATAGGTAAGGGAAATTAGCCATAGAATGAGAATTCTCCCTAACAAAGATTAGGCCTTTTTTCCAGGAGAACAAAAGCTCGGAGACGAGCGCTAATACAAGGTGGGATGCGTTCAAGGCGACTATAAAAGGGGAATTCATAGCGCACAAGGCCAAAGAGAGAAACAGATTAGGGCACTGGAGGACCAGCTCATAGGGGAGGTTGAGGAAGCTTGACAAAAGGTAGCCGACTCCCCTATAAGGAAGCGCTGAGGGAATATAGGGTGGCGGTGGGACAACTGGAGCTTCTGAGGACGAAAAAGAGAAAGCGCTATGCTGTTTATGAGGCAGAAATATTATGCCAAAGCAAACAAGGCTGATACCCTCCTGGTCCGGTTACTGAGGGAAACCCATGGGCAGAATACCATAGTAGCAGTAAGGGATGAAGGGGGACTGAGAAGGACCAGAACGGAGGAAATACAGGAACCTCTGGCCAGTTACTATAAGCTCCTATATATGTCACAGAACCTGCAAACCCAGAAGCAGGCAGACTTCTTGGAGGCCGTACAGCTACCGAAAAATCCCCATAGTGGAACAGGAGCACCTAGGGCAGGAAATCACGATAGACAAAGTACATAGGACAATTGTGGACCTTCCCCGGAACAAGGCCCCTGGGCCTGATGGCTTCACAGCCGCCTTTTATAAGACGTGCACCCAGATATTAAGCCCCTACCTAGCACAGCTGTTCAATACATTTAAAACCTCTGGGTCGATCCGCGCAACAATGGAAGAAGCTAAAATCACACTCATCCCAAAGCCCAAAAAAGACCCCTTAGAGTGTTCCTCATACAGGGCCATCACGCTCATAAACCTAGACGCGGAAATCTATACCAAAACCCTAGCAAAGAGACTGGAAACGCTGCTTCCCACGTTGGTACAGCCAGACCAGGCGGGTTTGTGCCAGGCAGACAGACAGTGGACAAAATAAGGAGAGTGGCGCATTTAGTAGAGAAAGTGCAGAAAACAGGCACTCCAGTGGTTTAATTAGCACTAGACGTCGAGAAAGCGCTTGACCGGGTGGAGTGGACGTTTTTATTAAGAGTGATGGAGAAAATGGGGCTTGGGGGGGAGTTTATTAAAATGGTGCAAGCAAATTACAGAATCCCTAAGGTGTGATTGGCAGTCAATGGTTCCATATCGAGGCCAGTGGTTTTAGGCAGAGGCACCAAGCAGGGGTACCCACTTTCTCCCCTCCTTTATGCATTATATCTCGAGCCCTTACTCCAGGCAATAAGGGAGGAAGAGAAGATACAAGGGATCCCTTTCGGAGGAGTCCAGCGCAAAGCAGCGGCCTTTGCTGACAACATGCTACTAGCCCTCATGAACCCCAAGGTCTCGATAGAAGCTTGTGAAAACCTACTGGTCAGATTCGGGGAAGATTCAGGCCTGAAAATTAATTTGGGCAAATCAGAGTTGATGAACATCACAGTGGGGAAGGAAAGGGCTGGGGAACTGAAAAAAGCATCCCAATTCCTGTAGAGCCCGTACGGGATCAAGTACTTGGGGGTCAAAATCACCCTGTCCCTTTCGGAGTGGTATGCAGCAAACTATCCTCCCACGCTAAGAGCAATTAGGCAGGATTACCAGAGATGGAAAAGTCGTAGGATCTCATGGATGGGCAGGATGGCAGCGGTAAAGATGATTTTGCTACCAAGGTTGCTCTACCTATTTCAGGCGATCCCCTTGCAAGTGCCCCAGGAGCTTTTCAGGGAACTAGGGAAGGCAACCAGGGAATTCATTTGGGAGGGAAAGAGAGCAAGGATAAGCCGTAAGCTTTTGGTGACACCGAGAGGGAGGCAAGGACTGGCATTTCCCAACTTTCAAAAGTACCACGAGGCAGCTCTACTGCGGGTGATGAGGGAATGATTTTCCATGGGGAATGCCAAGCAATGGAAGCAAATTGATAGGTCGGTGGCTCAGCACGACCCAGGGGAGGTCCTATGGCTCCCACGGCAGAGCAGGCCCAAACATTTATATATGAGCGCAATCACCAAAGCACTAGTGGATACCTGGGACAAAGTGGTGCAGAAGAAGGGGATCACAACCTTTCCATCCCCATTCACCCCGATCTTCAACAACAAGGAGTTCCTACCAGAGTGAAATCCTTCCAGGAATGTAAACAAGACTTCAGAGTTGGGGTGGGGGAGAGACAAAGGTGCTTTCAAATAAGACACTGGGTTATGAGCGGGGCAGTCCAACAAGCCGCCACTCGTCAACTTACTACATATGAGAAATATCTGGTGACTAACGACGGGGCCAAGGGCCTCATATCAGGGTTATATAGACTATTAGACAAGGCCTCGCCCATGAAGAAATGGCCATATATGACCCACTTGGAAGGGATGCTGGGTAGAGAGATTGCGAGTGAGGACTGGGAAGGATTATGGAGGAAAATCCCAAAGGTGGCGAGGGCAGCACAACTCCAGGAGGCCTGGTACAAATATCTGTATGGGTGGCACTACACACCGGCACATCTCCATAGCATATACCGGAGGTCTCTAGGGACTGTTGGAGGGGCTGCGGGGAAGAGGCTACGGCGACCCATATGTAGTGGGAGTGTCCAAGGATTTAGCAATTCTGTACGGAGGTTCTCCGAGCACAGGCCCAAGCTTTCGGGGATGGACACGAAGGGGAACCCAAACACGTCCTACTAGAACTGAAGGAAACAGTGACTGACGGGGAAAGGGAGAAGGCAAGAGTAGTCCTAACATTGGCGGCAATGACCCTCATAGTTCAGAAGTGGAAGAGCCTGACAATCCCGACAGAACATGAATGGCTCTGAAAATATGGGAACTGACATCCCTGGAATGGGCCATGTATGCCATGAACAATAACCTACAGAAGTTTGCATTGGAATGGGGAGAAACTGACCTTTCTGAAAGGAGACTTCAGAGCACAATGGTGTCCCCAAAGATTGAAACTCTTAGGGCCTCATTACATGGTAGGCGGAGGATCAAGGTGCTATTAGCACCTTGGTCCATGCCGGTAAAATACCGGCACCGCCTTGGTGGAATGGGGAATTACTGCCCTATTCCAAGGTTGGCGGGGCGGTAATTCCCCCTTCCCCCATTGCCCTTCCCCATTCCCATTTTTGCCCCATAGGGCTCTATGGAAATGGGGAAGGCACTAATTACGGTGCCGCAAATTGCGGTACCGTAATTAGCACCCTGGTCCCTTTGCGGGTTGGTTTTTAACGCCTGCTAAACAGCAGGCCTTAAAGTACCTACCCGCAAAGGGACCTCGTAGTAAGGCGGTAAGGGTTAACGGTCACCGGTACCATTACCGGTGACCGTTAACCCTTACCGCCTTCCGTGTAATGAGGCCCTTAGACTTGAACTAACGATCACGGAGAGGCTCAAACAACAAGAGAAGGTGACCTCCAGATGCCCAGGGGGGAACAAGAGAGAGGGAAGGAAGGGTCGTGGGGGGGAAATGTTTAACCTTTTGTAAAATCAATAAAGAGAAGTAAAAAAATGTAAAAAAAAGAAATCAAAGACTGTGCTATTGACTTCACCAAATCTTTTGCAGAACTGACCAAACAAGTATCCACAATTGAGCCCAGAGTTGAAGAAACCGAAACATCATTATGTGAACAAGGATACGAACAAGTGGGGCTGGCTAAACGCATGGAGGCAGTGGAACAACAGATGGACTGCGTAGTGGCCAGACAAGAAGATGGTGAAAATAGATCGCAAAGAAACCACATTAGACTTAGAGGCATACCAAAGACGAATTTGAAATCTTATCTACAGGAGCATGTCCAAGCACTATTTCAACAAGTCTTGGGCGAAACAGACAGAGTTGATCTTTCTGGACAGGACACACAGGATATATAATGCATACCAGCAAAAGAACAACCTGACCCCAGATGTAATCACTAAGGTGCATTTTTTCCATGTGAAAGAGCGGATAATGAAGGCGGTCAGAGGAACGGAAGTGATTAGATTTCAGGACGCACGCATCACATTCTATCAAGACATGGCACAGGCTACATTAGTGAGACGGAAGAGACTCCGGGTGGTGACCAGCCGGCTATTAGAGAAAGGAGTCGGATATAGATGGACCTTCCCCTGTGGGATACGATTCGAATAGCAAGACAAGGCGTACCATATCGCAAAACGGGAGGAAATGACAGACGCGTGTACAGACGAAGCTACTTGCTCAACAGACTCGCTACCTGAGAAAGACCTGGATCAACGGACAGGCCGCACAAACAAGAAGGAAGAGTGGGTGCCCTTACCCAAGGAGGAGGGGAAGGGGTGTGAAACACAGAGAGGACACCTAAACGAACACCTAATTAGGCAAGGTGAATACATACAAGTAAGATAAGCAACTATGATGCGGGGGAGGATATGAGTTATGTTCAAACTGTTTGTAAAATCCATAAAATAAATGAATGGAAAAGGGAGGGGAGGGGGTGCAGGGGCAGTTAAAGGCCCTTTTGGTCCAGATACATGGACTGTGTAACAGAAAGTTTACAAGTGCATGTGAAGCACAGGTTGGGAAAGTTAAGGGAAGTTAAGTTATTTGAAAGAAACATGGGGCAGGAACATGACTCAGCACATAACACTGGGGGAAGGATACAGGGCAGACATGGATTAGAGGCTCACACATGTTCGACTATGGCTGATATGAATATTGCAACCCTAAACACCCAGGGCCTAAACTCTCCAATGAAGTGCCGCTCCATAATAAAATGACTGAGGGACTTACAAGCATCAGTGGCGTTTTTACAGGAGAATCATTTATTACCCACAGATGAAATGAGAATGGCGCATCGAGCGTATCCCAGACAATATTTTGCATCAAGTGGGACCAAGACTAGGGGGGGTGGCAATCTTACTGGGAGCCGCACTCTTGTTTAAGAAACATTTCTGCTACATAGACCCGGAAAGGAGGTGTATTTAGTCATTAAAGGCACACTGGGAACACAGATTATGTTCTGGTAGCGCTGTATGGCCCAAATGATAAACAGGACGCCTTCTTGAATATAGTTTTACAGAAAATAGGTAGTTGGTGTGAGGGCCAGGTAATAATTGGAGGGGACTTTAACTGTGTTATGAACCCCAGCTTAGACAAGACGCCCCCCCTCTAATAATGACCACAGGAACCGACAAGCCCTGGGGAAATTCTTCCGAGACCTTAAACTAATCGAAACCTGGAGATTTTTCCATAACAATGATAGGGAATACACACACTACTCAGCGGTGTACAAAGGATACTCGTGTATAGACAAGATCCTAGTTTTGGCTACTTTGATATCTCAAGTAATAGCAATTAATATTAGCATTAAATACATTTCGAACCATGCCCCAGTCATATTGCAATTTGAAGCACAGCCAGACAGTACAATGGGCAAAAAACAATGGAGGCTTAATGAGTTCATCCTAAAAGACATTGCACTTAGGGCCCATATGGAAAAAAACAATAACCAACTATTTTAATGAGAATGAAACTGGGGAGGTGGATTTGCGGGTGGTATGGGATGCAGGAAAGGCAGTAATAAGGGGAGAATTCATTGCACAGGCGTCTGCATATGCCAAGGGCAGGGAGGTAACCCGAATTGAACTGGAAAGAGAAATACAACAGGCCTAAACACAACATAAGACTAAACAATCCCAGAAATCATTACGAAACCTGAGAAAACTGAGGGCACAAATGGAAGCACACATAGCAGAACACTCAGCACAAACCCCACTGAACACCAAACAAATCTACTACACCCAGGCAAGCAAGGTTAAGAGATTACTGGCTGCAAAGCTACAGAAGAATAAGACCCGTAACCATATCACACAGCTACAAGATGAAGGGGGTAATCTACAAGTGGGGGAGGATGATAAAATGGGAATCATGGAAAGGTTTCACACAAACCTGTTACAACGAGAGAAGTTAGACCCGATACTCCAAACATCCTACATTGAGAATGTGAACCTGCCACAATTGACCGAAGAAGAAAAAGAAACCTTAGAGAGCCCCATTATAGCAGAAGAGGTCAATGAAGGTATAGCTAAGTTACCTGCTAATAAAACACCAGGGCCAGATGGGTTTGGTAATGGCTACTACAGGACCTTCAGAACGCAATTAATCTCGCCCATGACAAGATTATTTAATAAAATCAGGGAAGAAGGGACACTAACAGAAGATATGAGTAGGTCCATCACTGTGCTGATCCCCAAGCCAGGGAAGGATAAAACCAAATGCGCCAACTACCGCCCGATTCCCTTCATGAATAGCAACGCTAAAATATATGCGAAGATTGTGGCAAGGAGGCTGGCGCTGGTAGTACCAAAGATCATACACGAAGATCAGGCCGGATTTGTGCTGGGCAGGCATACACAAGATAACATCAGAAGGGCTATAGACTTGATAGACCTAGGTACAAGGATAAAACAGAAATTCTCGATAGCGGCACTAGATGCAAGGCAAGCATTTGATAGCTTGGATTCGGGGTTCCTAGAACGAGTGATTGGGAAATTTGGATGTGGACCGGCATTTAGATGAATGGTATAAGTCAATTTCCTACTCCCATTCACAAGATTCACGGTAAATGGGAAACTTACAGAACAGATTGACGTCCAGAGTGGGACCCGACAGGGATGCCCACTGTCGCCCCTAATTTTTGCCATGGCAATGGAACCGTTTGCAGCCACAATCTGACAGGATCCTGAAATTCTGGGGATAGAATCGAAGGGGGAATGCACAAACTAGCCCTTTACGCAGACGATATCCTGCTATTTCTGAAAGATACAAAACAGACTCTGCCAAGAGTGATGAGTAGATTACAAGAATTTGCGGAGGTCTCGGGGTTCCAGGTCAATTTTAACAAATCCAAAGCCCTTAATATAACGGAAGACCGGAATGAAATTCGAGAACTAAGCATGGGGCACCCACTATCCTGGGAAGATCAAGAATTAGAGTACTTGGTGGTAAAACGAACAAGAGGTTATGAAATAATATATAGGGCAAATATCCCCCTTCTCTGGAAAGCGCTTAGAGAGGACCTACATAGTTGGGATGCACAGGAACTCCCGTGGTTTGGTTTGCTAGGATAGCCACGGTTATATTGATAATCATACCCCGGCTACTATATGCCACTAGCTCTCTTCCTGTAAACATACAGGCCAAGTTGATAAAAACTCTACAAAAGATAAGCTTTATTTGGTACACAAAGAAACCCCGAATTCAGAGATCGGTTCTCCTCTGGGCCACTGTGGACCGGAGGATTGGGAGCCCCTGATGTGAAAAGGTAAATTTTAGCACCCCACATCGCACCCATGTTAAGGTGGTTCAATCCAAAGGGTGGAGTAAGATAGAACAAGAAGAAACCTCTATCCCTTTAGCTGCGTTACAATCTTTACACAACTGGAATAGAGCAGCGGGGGGGGGGATGAACTGCTAAAGGCAACAGCAGACTCGCTACAAAAATGAGACCTAGCAATGAAAATGGGGAGAATCACCCCTGGATTGGGTCCGCATAATCCGATGTGCCATAATGCAGATTTCATCCCCCAAATAAAGGCAACCTATTCGGACAGATGGAAGGGACGTGATTCCCTGAAGCTAGACGACTTGTACCAGGATGGCAACCCACTCCTTTTTGAAGAATGCAAGCACAAATTCCACAAAGGGGAGGGAGAGAGGTTCAAATACATCCAGATTAGACACTGGATCTCCCAGAGGGAAGTGAAGAGAGCAGGCACACGTACACTGTTAGGTTTGGAACTAACTATGCACAAAGGGGTAACCACGAAGGGGATCTCATGGATATTCGAGCTACTAGATAGTACACAATACACAGACGACCTATCATACATGCCGAAATGGGGTGTGGATTTAGGGGTGGACATCACGGAAGATTAATGGGGGCAGATTAGGAGGAGGGCTCAGAAAGGGTCCAAATGTACAGCCATAAGGGAATCGGCCTATAAGATCTGACACAGATGGTATTTAACACCTCAAAGGCTGCACACGATGAATAGAGACCATTCTCCCCAGTGTTGGAGGCAACGCAGGGAAATGGGAACCCTGGGACACATGTGGTGGACATGCCCAAAGCCAAAATTGTTTGGAAAGAAATTCTAGCTCATATTAAAAAGATCACAGGGACACTTACCTGATTCACCAGTAGTAATACTTCTGAGGGCAGAGGTGGAAGGGGTATATGCGGCAACAGGAGCTGCAGCACTCATCACACATTTACTAACAGCAGCCTGCATGACCCTGGCCCAAAGTTGGAAAAAAAATGGAAGGTCCTGTGGTAGCCTACTGGGGTCAAGATCTGGGGGGTATTGGCAATGGAGAAAGTGTGCGCTCTTAAAACTGGGACTTACCCAAATTTTTAAAGACCTGGCTTCCTTTCCATGAATATTTCAGGGAAAGGGAGCATTATTTTCACAAACCACAAATGCTCAGAAATGTGAATGTAATGTGCACCCTTGGTGCTGTGCCACAATATAGACAAAGGAATATGTGCCCGTCAGACTGGATAAGAGATTTGAGTCATGTTTACTAGCTTATGACAGAAGAGGTGGGAGGGTAGGGATTATATTATTTGATTATGTTGTTAATAATTGGTGAGGCACTGTTAGGCTCATGGTTTGTTAGTATTAAAAAGACAAAACTCAATGCACTGAAAGAGGCCACTACCTCAGATGCTCCCCGAACCCTAAGAGGAATAGACTTGAAGTTACAACAATTAATGTAAGAGCAAGCTGATGTATTGATATGCTGAATATTGATGTTAATGCATTGACTATATAAATAAAGACATTAAAAAAAGAGAAACAAAAAAACGAGGGAGTAGTTCTAAGGAGGAGTGAGTATAAGGGACTATTAAGATCAGAGAGAAGACATTGAAGGTTGGAGGTAGGTGGTAGGATAGAGAGAATCATTGTACAGAAAGAGGAAAGGGACATGGAGGACAGAACGGTGGAGTTGGGAGGAGGAGCATAGTAGGGGGTAGGGGAAGACTAGTAAGGAGATAGGGTAGGGCTTGAGTCTGACTGATTGATTGAGTTATTTGTATAGTGCTGCTAGACAAACCAAATCGAATATCAAGGCAGTTGTTGATCTAACAAGAATAGCTCTGTTATGCATCATCATGTCATCAGAATTGCTCTCCCCCTTGATACTATGTTCTCGGGCTTATTTAAAGAGATACGTTTAAAAAAAATCAAAATAAGGACAGAGATTCCAATTTCCTTATCTCTAATGGAAAACTATTCCATAATTTAGGTCCAAGTACTGAAAATCTTCAATCTCCTCTTGACACACATCGCGTTGGGATTCTTTACCGTAGAGGCATACTTCAATTCTGATCCCAAAAAAGAAGGTGACGGTGCACATGTGTTCTCTCCTATGAGTTGCTTTGGCCCGAACAGGATATTCTCTGTCTTGTTTGGGTTAAGTTGTAGCCAATTAGTGGACATCCGCCCTCCTACTTCTTTTAAACAACTGCTAACCCATAAGAGGGAATCTTCTATATCATTTAACTTGAGGAATGCCTAAGTGTCATCTGCGTATGACTGAAAACAAACCTCATGGCTTCACAGGATTTCCATTATGGGGCGTAGAAAAAGGTAAAACAGCAGTGACCTGACCCCCGACTTCACGCGGTGTTGTTTCTCTGATAAAAAGGCGATATGTCATTTAAGGGAGCTTGCTGAAGCATTCCCTATTTTCTTTAGTCGGTCAATGAGAATATTGTGGTCCACTGTGTCAAAGACCGCAGAGAGGTCTAACATTATGAGTAGGGACAGTTCTCCTTGGTCTCCCACTCGCAATAGATAATCCCAGACCGTGACCAATGCAGTTTCTGTTCCGAGTTTTGGATGGAACCCCCGATTGTTAAGGGTCTAATAAACATTCTCTTTCGATATGTTCCTGTAACTGCATTGTGACCACTTTCTCCAAGATTTTTCCAGGCCAGGGAAGACCTGCAACTGAACGATAGTTCTGCAAATTATTGGGATCTAAACTTGACTTTCAGCAATGGGGAAATTATGGATAGCTTCAGTTCATCGAGAACTATCCCCTGACTCAATGACTCATTTGCAAAGCTGGTCATAAAAGGAGCTATATATGATGCTAGGCATTTTGCCACACAAGCAGAAAGGGAGAAGAGCCTGTCATTTGTAGGTTTGAAGGCGATTGGTCGGGTACAGATGGTCTCCTCCGACAATGTGTTAAAATAGAACGGAGTGCCGTTTAAATTGATCCCTCCCTCCATTCAAATTCTAGGGTCAGGGTGGCTAGAAGCCTCTCTTGCCTCGGTTTCCCTTTCCTGTGTAATATTCTGTTGAATTGATGTAATCTTGTCCAGGAAAAAGTTATTTAATGTGTTGCCCTGCTCCACTGATCTTCTTTCCCGAGGAGTGCATTTTCTGGACGAACAAAGTTTGAAATAACCAGAAAAAGTTCTTGTGCATGGTTTGCAGCTGCGTCTATCTTTCCAATGTAGATTACCCCTACTAACTGCGCAA
This sequence comes from Ambystoma mexicanum, assembly GCF_040938575.1. Classification (NCBI taxonomy): domain Eukaryota; kingdom Metazoa; phylum Chordata; class Amphibia; order Caudata; family Ambystomatidae; genus Ambystoma; species Ambystoma mexicanum. The sequence goes on along the minus strand of NC_090940.1, from coordinate 471,510,926 downwards.
GGAGTATTAATTCTATTAAAGACTAGGAGGCGAGCATTATGCTTCAACTTCTTATTTATTGCTCCTCAGCAGTTTCAACAAAACACAAGAAAAACTCTGAAAAGTATCTACATGCCACTTTTCTTTTCTTGAAACTACACATTTCACAGTCACTGTAGTTCAGTCCTTCACAGTCCAGCTATGACACCTTCCTGTCCCTGGGCGCCTCCTCTCTTTTACTTGCTCTGAACTGTCTTTTGAACTTTTTGACCAAGTCCCGCCAACGGGGTGAATAACTTCAATCCACGACAGCTGCAATCTCGCTGCCTCCTCCTGAACCGCCTCCTTTGGCCTAACTCTCGTCGTTTGTTGACATCTGCATCTTAACTGTTCTTCTGCTCATCTCTAGGGAGCATACAAATAACACATTAAGGGTGGCGCCCATGTACTGTTGTAATCACTATATATCACATATATACATAAACAATACATGACAGGGTGGGAATTTAATGCTCGCCTCCTAGTCTTTGTTTGTTTAATCAATTTGTAATGCGCACCAAACGCTAAGGTCATAGGGTGCAGCAGATACAGAAAATGCACAGCTTAGGTTCACAAGATGTATGTACAAAAATACAGGAAAATTAAAATTAAAATGCACAATTACAATACAAGATTAAAAGGACAAGGAACAGGGGGTATGTACAAAATTACAATACAAGAAGTAGGATTAATATACATGATGAAGGTATGCATTTGTTACAAGGTCTTTACACATCAGTGGATTTGAGCCAGTTGAAAAGGCGTAGTCTGAACTTTGTATGCAGTTGGTCTTCTCTGATGTAATGTGGCAAGGAGTTCCAAAGTTGGGCAGCTTTGACGGTGAAGCTGCAACCACCAACTTTAGAAAGCTTAAATCTAGGTGTGTTCAGGCAGTTGGAATTCGTTTGTCTCATAGGTCTGGAGGGTGCTGTTGGATGTGAAGGGATTTGCTTTCATTTTTACGAACATTCTGCCTTTGTGAGAAACGGCATTGCGAGCCGCCTAGGGGCTCTTGCCTGCATCTGCTTGCTTCCTGGAGGAGGCGGAGCTGCCACTGGACACGTGATCTATCACGTGACTCACCACGACCTTAAAGCACTGAGGCTTCCGCCCGAGTGGCGAGTGCTGTTGGATGTGAAGGGATTTGCTTTCATTTTTTCGAACATTCTGCCTTTGTGAGAAACGGCATTGCGAGCCGCCTAGGGGCTCTTGCCTGCATCTGCTCGCTTCCTGGAGGAGGAGGAGCTGCCACTGGACACGTGATCTATCACGTGACTCACCACGACCTTAAAGCACTGAGGCTTCCACCCTCGCGGCGTTAAGCCCGACAGGGGTAAAGTGGTAAAGGGTGCTGGCTGTTGTGCGGCTGTTCGGCGCGCTGGGGCCGCCTTACAAAAGTAAACGGAGTCCGGTAGAGTTTGAGGAGTCCGTGGGTTCCGGGACTCCCGTCTTGGTTTTCCCTGCGGCCTCCCCTGCTCCCCGCACATATTGTTTTGCTGCTAAGGCTACAATGCGAACCAACGCTACAATGGCCTCGGCGACAGGTAAATCTATGAGCGCTGCCATAAAGACTCGAGCCCAAAGGAAGCGTGCGCGTGAGTCTGCCTGCAACGACTCTGAACGCTCATGGCTCTCGGCGGAATCCTCGGAGGCGCCTCGCACACCTGTCCTGGTTCCTGCTGCTGCTGAATGCGTACAGTTTACGAATGAAGCGGAGCATCTGATGCAGTCAGCCGCGTCCTTGGTCCCTGCACACAACAACGATGAAACTATAGTAAGTGTTTGTGTGTCTACTATCTCGCAAGTAAATTCAGACTTTCCCATCCACGTTGGGCACACGAGAGGGTCCGTTGAGGGTGTGTGTCCTGAGTCCGTGGTCGAGTCATCTGTAACACAGCACATTATTGACACTGTTATCGTCCAGCCTAGTCCATCCCAAATGGACACCTTCCATGACTCCCCATCCCGCTCCCCGTGTCAATGTAAATATGATGAGCCATCTGATAAACGTGATAACCAATATGAAGCACAGAAAATCCCGATACCGATGTCTACCTCGGCTTCAACACGTGGCTCTGCTGTACTTCCAACTTGTGCCGCACCACATGACAGTAGTACAATGCAACATGTCTGTGGCACTGCGCAAATGCCTCCTTGTTGGCCTACTGGTGTAACGTCTGACGTTCAGGTTCTTCAAAAGAGCCCAGGTGCATGCGACGCAGTTCGTGCTCTAATGCAAAAAGAAACAAGTAGCGGATCTCCGCGTATAAGATTCTATAGTGCACACGAAAAGCTGCTACCGTCGCCTGTGACGCCATTGAACACAATGCCCGAAGCTGGTCCCTCTGACACAGCGTTCACATTCGACGAAGTGGATAAACCAGATCAAAATCTGGAGTCAGAATCATTCTCTCGTGGTTCCTTTGCAAATGCTGAGTGGGAGAGGTTGTCGGTTCAGCAAGAAAAAGACCCTACCAACCGAAGAAATTCCTTGGAAGTTGTGAATAAGTTGTTAATGGACCTCAAGCATTTGAATAAAAACAGATCGAACAACTCGGCATTAAAAAACTTCATGCCGGGTGCTACAGCCCATGTGGGGACATCCACTATTTCTGTGGTCGAGGCGCCCCTATCTGCACTGCGGGATAAAAGTCCTCCGCGGAGCTTATCTATGGCCAAGGTGAATCAAAGAAGACACAGACGCTCGAGCTTCTCTCCGAGCATTCAATGCTCACAGAAGAAACTTACCACAGCAAAAAGTGCTGACCCCATTACACTGCAAAATGATATAGCGCCGAATTCGTACCAACGTATGGATAGACCTTCGATCATGGGTTCTCATTCTGACGCTACGTCAGATTCATTTTCATCGGACTCATCATTAATGGAGCGTCCTTTTCCAAAAATCAGACGCCTTCCTTTGAGTAAAAGACGATCTACAGGCCTCCCAATGGATAGCACTGGAAATGAACGCTCTTTACCAAGCATGCAAGAGCTTCAGACGCTTATGTCATCAACTACTCTTGCTTTGGCTCCATTTTTGAAAATGTATGAACACATAAATGACAACATGAAAGATCTAACAGCTTTAATTTTTGGCATGAATACAAAGATTGTTGAACTGGAGAACTCTCAGACGACTCTAAAGAACACATCTCTGCATACTGATAAACAGGTGGAATTGGCGTTAGGTGCATTAATAGACAGTAACAAAAACGCTTTTCTAGATAGAAAATTATTGGCTGAAATGGCAAAACAGGCTTTACACCTTTTTCAGCTAAAAATCGATAAGCCTGGCTATATTGGAACTCCCGATGATAGAGGATTTCTGAGCTCCCGAACTCCAGACAACCCTGTAGTTTGTTCATCTGTTCGAATTCCACTAGCTACATGTGCCCAAATTGCAGAGGTCACTGCTATTGAAGCAAAGAGAAGTCTAAATAAGTTGGCCTGTAATGAAAAAGTGACTGTAGAAGTTGGTCAGGATCAATACTCGTTGCTGCCGGCTCCATGCCTTTTAGGTCCGCAACCGGATGAGTTGGCCCCCCCCGCCATTGATCCAATTCCATCTCTATTGACCAATTCACAGGCCATTATTGTGGAAATTCAAGCGGCAGCGAATTTGCCTCCTCAGGACCCTCAATTGGCTACCTCCTCTAATCAAAATCTTGTTCCAGATCCCACTAAAGAGGTGTCCAATGCTGCACAAAAACATGGAAATGACGCTGCTGTTGCAGTCTATGACATTTTTAAGCATCCCACGAGTGACCCCACTACAGGTCTGAAAGCTGGAAACTGTAGAGGCAACGAAACCAAAAAACCAAAAAACATGCCAACGAAAAAAAGGAACCGAGGAAATGATTCCAGGAAACTTTTGCGTAACATAAAAACGGTGAATGTAATTGTTAATAAAACAATCTTAAAAGGGACAAAGGATGCACCAGATCCTCTGTTAAATGCTGCTTCTAGCGACCTGGATACGGCCGCAGAACCAATAATCAACTTATGTGGCACATCTGAGGACCTGCTAAACATGTCTGTATATGAAGATGCAGTAGCTGAGGACGTGGAGGGGGCTGCTGAGCTTGACACTCTACCGGCTAGCCCACTTGATGTATCCAAGCAGTATGGCAACACAGCCGGTCCTTTGAGTGCTGCCTGTCCTCAAATGATTACCCAGCTTGACACTGGATCAAATCCGTCTGGCCTTAATTCTACTCATCCACAAGTGCCAGCCTCGAAGTCGTCCAGAATTGTATCCCTAGGTGAAAAAACTGGGCCATCCACTACTTTCACAGATGACACGGACAATTGGTCGCAACCCTTCATGACGCTGGCGGAGAAACGTCGCAAGACGTGTGACCCATTTAACAACGGCCAATCCAAGACGGAAGATCCAGAGGCACAAGTTCCCTCTGCCCCTTGTATCAACCTGCCATCTTAGGTAGTCGCCAAGAATGACTCATCAGGCTCTAATTCTAGGGGTATTCTGCCCAAGTCACTGCAACCCAAGGCCATTGGGGTTTTGCAAAGAAATTTATCACTGAATAAACAAAACAACAAATGAATCCCTTAAGAGCAAACATTGGAAGAATGAGCCTTCTCACCACCAAGTACTTCTAGAACGTATCGACTCTGCCGATGACTTGATAATGAATCGGCATAATGTGTTATGGCTTTGTCATCTGGTACTGAGCCTGCGGGCAATAGAATCTGGCGATTTAAAAATTGTAGAATTTCTTGAAGAAAGCAAAAATGATGCAGTTATTCTACATGTCCAGTCTTAATTGATAGCCGATACACTGCTCCAAGCCGGACCGGTCTTAATGTCCCTGGGCTTTGACATTTCCTTAGCCCCAACACGGATTCCAGAAGAAGCATTGAATAAAGCTGCAAACTCGTTGGAGGTTGGAAGAGACTATAAAAACCCTTCAGCTCGTTCTTGCGAGAGGGTCACTGCAGCTTCTCATTTAAGATCTTTCCCCCCGGCACAGAAGACCAGTAAGCCCATGAACGAGACACCTAGCCGAAATAACATCAAGATTACAATCACAGGAGCCAGTCAAGCACTTCACACCGAAGATCTGCTAGGGTCTGATACGCTGCCGAGGGCGCAAGGGAATGAGTGGGCTTGGATTGCTGAAACTTTAAACAATATCATGCCATGCTAACGCCAGGTCCCTAAACACCCTAATAGCAACAAAACCCTTACTTTGGGATCCTGAAACACAAGGGGCTTTAGTCATCTGTTTAATACCACCTGGGCCGATGATTTGGACCTTATTTGTCTACAGGAGACATGGCTACGTGATAAACCCATTCTGGAAGGTTTCGAAATTGCCTATACACCAGCCCTCAAACAGACTAGGGGAAGACCAATGTCAGGCCTTCTGGTAGCCGTCAGGATTAATTCAGGTCTTCGGATCCTGAAATCAATTGACATTTCTCCATATATTCAAGTGACCACGGTCGGGGTGGGCAGCACGGCTGCTGGTGCAGCAACCAACATCTGCATCTTTAATCTGTAGTGGAACCACGCGGCCAGTGGAACCATAAACTTCATAGACGAAGTCACCAAGGCGTTGGACGAGCAGATGGAAGCCTGCCCTCCAATTAACCTGATAGTCTGTGGAGACCTCAATATCGACTGTTTTGACCATCAGGACACACCAGGTCAAAAGAAGACTTCTAACAACTTAGAATTTCATTTGGCAACGCAATGGTCTCTGGAAATGGAGTTACGTGACTTGATGTTGCTGAACGGCCAAACGTTAGGCGATATTCCTGCTGCCCCCACGTGGAGAAGAGGTGACCTAAGTTCAACCTTGGACTACATCATTGTATCCAGTGGGATTCACACGAGAACGTCCAGCCTGTCCGTCCAAACAATGCAGCATAGTGATCATGATATGGTGGTACTGACATTTGCGGCAACTGACAAAAGGGCTCAAGATCGCTGGGCCTTTCCAACTAGAACGGTAGGATTCGCCTAAACCTAGACCACACTGAGACAGGTAATATCTTGAGAGGTCTTCAGACTTCTGAACTCACGGAATACAGCCACCTCCTAACTCAATACCAAGAACGCAAGAACCACATGGGCAATAGTCTTTTCGTTCCAAAACATAAATTTGATCTAGAGGTACAACAACGGAAACGCCTCTTACGTTGGCAGATAAGATCGGCCCACAAACAAACACCTAGTGTTGCAAATGGGCTCGTAAGAAATTTCAAACAAAGCTATAAGAACTGGCTTAAGTCCCATAAATCTATTATGCTGCAGAATGATGCGGAGCTGATGCTATCAAAAATGAAGAGCTCTAACGCTGTTGATTACTGGAGATTGATAAACGACAACTTCACTCCTCAACATGCTCTCCAGGCAAACCTGGTCTCTGAGTCTGAGTGGGTATCCTTTTATGCCAACCTCTTTTGTAACAACAATGAGGTCGTTGACTGGAGTCCTCCAGTGTTGCCACTTTGGGACTTGGTCTTTGATTATGAGGATATATTGAGAGTCATTAGGAACCTGCACAACTCTAGAGCCCCCGGACCTGATGGCTTAACGAACTTTACGCTTAAACTCCAACCTGAATTATGGACTACCTTTTGTGAGCTATTATTCAAAAGAATTGTCAACAACTGCAAGTCCCCTTTGTCTTGGAAATCAGCAGTGATCATACCTATCTTCAAAAAAGGCGATCGTCGGAATCCCAAGAATTATAGACCAATTGCACTACTTGACGTGTTGGGCAAAGTCTATGCCACTCTCCTCCAACAAAAACTGACGGAGTGGTTAACAAAATGTAATCAGATGGATCCTAGACAAACGGGATTCGTCAAAGGCTTGGGTTGCGGCATTAACCTCTTAATACTAAATCTATTGAAAATGGAAGCTTTGCGATCTAATTCCAAGATCTATCTCGCCTTGGTGGACTTGTCTCAGGCGTTCGACAGCATTAACAGAGAATTACTCTGGTCTAAATTGACCAAATGGAATTGCCCTGCAAGTCTGCTGGCCGCTATTCATGAACTCCATACGAACACGACCATCAGAGTCTGTCTAGATCAAAAGGGCAACCTATCTGTACCCATCGACACCTCCCGAGGTGTCAAACACGGTTGCCCGCTTGCGGCAACTATATTCAATTTGTTCATATCCGACATCAAGGACGTATTTAGTGACCTACGCACTTTCCCGCCAAAACTCCACGGCTCCCATGTGGACTATTTAGTCTATGCAGACGATATCATTCTGATAGACTCAACCCCCATAGGTTTACAGCGCAAACTAAATGCCGTGGAAAAATACCTAATAGATAACGGGTTGGTTATCAATAGAGGGAAATGCGAAATAATGGTCCTTGAAAGACTGCAAGGATCCAAGTCAAACCGGCAGAAATTCAATTGGTATGTGAACAAAGAACCCATCAGACGCGTCTTTAACACCAGATACTTAGGAATGCAACTAAGTGCCAGCAGAAATGACGCTCCCTGGGTGGACTCAGTGAAGAAAAAATGCCGTCAACTGGCGTGCCAAGCAGTCATAATCAACAAAAAATTTGGGAAATTTACTTTAAAACCGACGTTAACCTTCTTTCAGCAGAAGGTGGTACCGTCTCTGATTTATGCTGGCGAAAACGCCTTTTGGTGTGGGTTTGAAGTGTGGAATTCTCTAGAAAACATCTTCTGGACCAGGGTTCTCCATCTACCCAAAGGCACCTCCACTGTTTGCATCAGATACGAACTTGGCTACATATCCATGCAAGCAAGAGTCGCTTGGAATCTTCTAAGCATTTTTAGGAAAGTAAACCTTAACATCGTATTGCCCCAGATAAAGATTCTACACAGCCTACAGTTCGCCAAAGCACCTACAATTGCATTTCAATGGAACAAGATATGTTATGATGTACTTAGCTCGTATGATATTACGATGCAACTGCTGCTCGAAAATCCAGATGCCGCGAAACTAAAGCTTTGGAGAAATGACTGGATCGAGACTTGCGACAAAAGAGCTAATTCTAAATCCATGCGTGAAGTGCCGGCCGAGGCAAGAGCATATGGATACGTACCTCCATACTTAGCTTGCTTCCCGGACCAGTGGGCCCGGGTCGCTTACCTTCAGTTTAGGCTGAATGCTATGACAACTAAAGAGCGTCTTTGCTATTGGTCTCAATCTTCGGACTCGGACCTTGTGTGTCGATTCTGTTCCTCCACAAAGGAAACACTTAAACACCTAATCATAATGTGCCCCGAGTTTGAGACTGAGTTAACATCTTCAGCCCAATAACAATGAATTTTCAGTGCCTCACTCGTGATGACTGGTGGAGAGCTCTGTTTGATGGGTCAAACAGAGTGTTGTTATATGCTTTGGTTTCGTTCCTTCGTGTTATAAAAGATCGTCTACACGATAGCTCGGTGGATCCGTTCGTTGGGAGGTCTTGAGGTCCGCACCCGAGTCTATGTTATGGGAAATAGATGAAGGGAGGAGGCCTTATACTGATTTGAGATGAATGTATAAATCTTAGCTTGGTTTTGTCCTTTTTTCCTTTTCTTCTTCCATTTCTTTTTAAAGGTTTGTAATACAACCAATAAAAACAAAAAAAAAATATGTCTGGAGGATATTCTTCTATGGAATCTGTCCATGAGATAGCTAGGGGCGGCATTATTCAGAGCTTTATGCGTCAGGCAAGCAGTCTTTAACTGGATTTTATTGTACGTAGAGAGCCAGTTATTTTGACACCTGATCATGGATATGTGTGCTCTTTTGGCCACACCAAGTGACGCTCTTAAGGCATTATTTTGAATTATTTGTAGCCTATGTATGATGGATTTGTTGGCACCAATATAGAGGGCATTGCAATAATCGAGCCTAGAAAGTATAAGGGCTCTAGCCAGGATGATGCAATTGTCATTGGAGAGAAACGGTTTGCCATTTCTAATGAGTTTACAGGTGTGGGCTGTGGTGGACGCCAGAGCATTCACATGTTTGGAGAAGGAAAGTGCAGCATCAAGGTAGAAGCCGAGAGTCTTCACCTCCTTGGCCACTTTAATAAGGTTACCATCAATTACAAAGGATGAATAGTCCTGTCCTAATTTCTTGAGTTTGGCATGGGTACCCAGGATGATTAGCTCTGTCTTGTCATCATTCATGCACAGACCATGTGTGGCCATCCATGCCTGGATGATGAGGTACACTCTTTTCACCAAGTCCAAATCCTTGTCGTAATCCTGGGAAGTGGGAGGAGAATCTGGGTATCATCTGCATAGTTAGTGTAGGTGATACCGAGATGGTCCAGATCATCGAAAAGGGGCTTAGTAAATATATTGTACAGTGTGGGTGAGACGCATGAGCCCTGGGGCACTCCACAGGTAATGGGGATAGGGTCTGCTGCTGCTGAGTGGGAGAAGACTCTCATCGTCCTGTCATTTAAGAATGATTCGAGTCATGCTATAGCCTCTGGAGAAAAGTGGGCGGCTGAATCGAAGTGGCTACATAGGACCTTGTGGTCCACAAGGTTGAATGCCGCGGATAGGTCAAGCAGTAAGAGGAGGGCAGTTTTACCTTCATCTCTCAGCTCATCAACCTGCAACATCAAGTCTACAAGGGCAGTCTTAGTTCCATGCTGGGACGGAAATCAGATTGACATGCTCCTAGGAGTTTGTGCAGTTCAAGATATCTCTGGATTTGAAGGTATGCAATATGCAACCTTGTCCAATATTTTTAAGAGAAATGGCACTGTCGTTATGGGATGGTAATTGGTCGGTATAAGTGGATCAAGTGTTTTTTTTTTTTTTTTTTAGGAGAGGGAGTACCCATGATTGTTTAAGGTTAGAGGGGATGGTACCGGAAGTAAAGGAATCGTTAATGAGTTTAGAAATGAATGGTGCAAGATATCTTGCCCTCTCCTTAATGAGCTGAGCAGGGCAGATATCACACTTGCAGTTGGAGGGCTTGATGGAGATAATAACTTGTTCTACCTCAAGTATAGCAGTTTTGGTAAAGTTAAAGCGGGTGGAGGGGCTGGGTAAGGGTTTATTAGGAGGTGTGTCATGAGTCATTTTAGCAGTGTGAGAGGTGGGTTAAGGGAGGCTTTTTTTGGGCTATTTTGTTTTGGAGGGTGGTTACCTTGTTGGATAATGCCTGTTGTATGTCTGAACACCATTTTCTGTTCTTGGTGCAGATGTCAGGAGTGGGGATGGGAGGACTCCAGTTCCTTAAGTATGGTGAAAAGTTCTTTCATACTGGAATTGGAGTTGGAGATGCAATGGTTATAAGAATTGCTTTTGGGCAGGATAATTTATTTTTTATATTGAGATGAAATTTCAGTTAGTTTAGTTTTATTCACTTCTGAAGGATGTAGCCTCCATGAAGTCTCACATGTCCTCTTAAGTGATTGTAGTTCTTTCAACTGGGGGGTTAACCATTTGTTCAGGTGGGGTTTTGTCTTGCTCAGTCTGAGTTTAGCAACAGTTGTGCTAGAAAATTCAATGTAGCTACTATAGGTGCTGAAACGGGATGAACATTTCTCCTTCTATACCAGCGTGACCACTTGGCCCAAGCCGCGCCGTAGCTCCTCCTAGTAGATGGAGCCCCAGGATTCTGCAATGAGCTTTGAATCCTGCGCCGAAATGCCTGGCAGTGCCCAGCGTCTCCTGATATTCTGCTCGCTATGAGCGGGAGAGTCCCTCTCACTCTCAGAGGATGACACGACGCAACTGGGTCCGTGAGCAGTCGCTCTCCTTCTGGAAGAACCCGCAAAATATCCGCCGTTATCTCCATTAGCATTGGGAACCACACCTGCCTATTGTTTACTTGAAACATCGGACCATTCTTTACAGTAAGTTGTTTCTGAGAGCTGAACAAGTGATTAAAACCCTTGAAACTTTCCCCAAGTCTGCTAGTTATTAAGGCCGTGTGTGAGACGTTGTGTCATCGTGGGATCATCAGCCTCGATACAGAGGTCACCCTTGGCCTAGAGAATGATATGGTATGGTATAATCACTTATAAAGCGCAACATTCACCTTGAAAAGTCACAACGGCGCTGAACAAGATAACATTCAGAATATAAGAAACTTTGAGAGACGATCCCAAACCCCCTAGCTTGAGCAAAGAATGCCATCATCATGAAAAGAACAAACATGTTTTTAATTTAGGTCTAATGTCTAAGTGTTTTAAGATGCCATGAAGGCAGCAGGCAGGGAGTTCCAGAGCTTTGAAAATTAGTGCCCATACCCCATCTTTCCAGTCTGAATTTGGGAGCAACAAGAAGACCCGCCAAGTCAGAGAGGAGCACTCTGGAAGGTTGATACCATTAAAACATATTACTCATGAAGGCCAGGGCCAGGTAGTAAAAAGCTTTGTGAGTAATACAAAGGGCCTCATCAGGAGTTGGGCGGTGCAGTAAAAATGCAATGATAACGCTATAACTGCTGCATTACCACACCGCAAAATCCTGAGTTTGAGGGAAAGTCAGAGGATTCACCTCCAGCTCTAAGCTGGAGGTGAATGCGCTGACCTCTTCCCCTTTTTGGCACAATTACCACAGCGCATTTACCACCGTGGTAATTGCACTGAAAATGCCCCATTGAGTCCTATGGACTCAAAAAATGGGGACTTACACCGTCACCGCAACTTGTGATCCAGCACTAATACTGCCGGACCAAGTTGCGGTAACGCTAATTGTGTTGGGTGGTATTCCAGCGGATTTACTGCCGGGATACCGCCCAACACCTGAAGAGGCCTAAAGAGCCTTGAATTTTATATATTAGTCAACCGGGAGCCAATGTAAAGAGTGAAGGGCAGAAATGCAACTGAATCCTCGCGTCTGCATTTTGGATCCTCTGTAACCTCTGAATGGATGGCTGAGGTAGTTGTAAATAAATTGCGTTCCAGAAGTCTAATCTGCTTGATATAAAAGTTTCAACAATTGGATCCTATGTGGGAACACAAAGTAATCCAGGAATCTCTTTAGTGATCGCAAGTGGAAGAAGCATGCACATGAAACCCAGGAAATTTGGGTATCGAGAGATATCGACTCATCCACTCACACCCCCAAGTTTCTGACCTACATGACAGGGGTCGGGCAGGTACCTAGCGACCAGTGCCAAAACCGAGAGAGCCAAGTCGATGCTGTCTTCATGTTAAGATCTCAGATTGGACATAGCAGAGGAGCTCACCAGCATTTCAGTTCTTTTAAGGTTAAATTTAAGCCGATTTTGATTTATCAACAAGTTGATCTGTTCCAGACATGCCTTACCGTTGTCCCCTGGGTAACCTCCAGCCTCTCTCACATGAAAAATCAATTGTCTCTCAGTGGCATAGATATGCAATCGAACTACAAATGATCTAATATGGTCCGCTAGGGGTCTCATGTAAAGGTTAAACAAAAGGGTTGCTGTTGGTACTCTTGTTCAGAGAGGAATTGCCAAAGCATTTCGGTGCTGGACTGCCCATGTGGGCGGGACAAAGACTGATGTGCAAATGGATATTTCCCATCTGTGAAAGGTACAGTGTGCAAAAAGCGTGTGCTGCAAACTCTCATCTCAGAACAGGCTATCATGCCATGTTCTTTCTGGAGTGCAGCGCCTGCTACCTTTTTGAAGTATTTACAAGGAACTCGGGGTTGAGCACCCTGAGTTACCTAGGGGCAACCAGACGTCGACTCCCTGCTCAGTGTGCTCAGAGAGGCACAGCTTCACCTCACTGATGAGGCCCAACAAGGCTGAAACACGTGTATGGGGTTGCTGTTGGTACTCTTGTTCAGAGAGGAATTGCCATAGCATTTCGGTGCTGGACTGCCCATATGGGCGGGTGAAAGACCGATGTGCAAATGGATATTTCCCATCTGTGAAAGGTACAGTGAGCAAAAAGCGTGTGCTGCAAACTCTCATCTCAGAAAAGGTTATCTTGCCATGTTCTTTCTGGAGAGCAGCGCCTGCTACCTTTTTTAAATTTAAACAAAAGCAGACTCAAAGCAGAGCCCTTGGGAATGCCACAAGTCACCAGTTTAACAGCTGATTCGAACAACGATAATATACGATGAACAGAACTCTGTCAGTCAAAGAGAAGGAGACCAGGCTAGGGCCTTGTCTCTGATACTGCACTCGCTAAGGCAGGATAAGAGAAGGGAATGGTCGATTGTGTTGTCGAAAGCCACATCGAGGTTCAAGAAAATCAGTACCCCCAAGTCTCTGCGATCGACCAGCTGTCTCAAGTTATCCATTGTTACCACCAGTACCATTTCAGTACTACAACCAGGTCTAAAACCGGCTTAAGATATATCCAGTAGTTTTTGCACTTCTATGTAAGCCTGCAGTTGCTACCATTTCCAGTAGTTTGCTTTAGTACGGTAGCAGAGAAATAGGCCGATAGTTGCAGAACTGATAGGGTCTAACAAGGGTTTTTTGAGCATTGGGATTTCCTATGCCCTTTAAAGTTGCGCTGGAACTAAGCCCAGATCAAACAAGCTGTTTATTGGGAGGCAGAGATCTGGAGCGATCACAGTTCGAACATTCTTTAAAAGCTTTCTCGGACACAGGTCATGTGGTGAGCTGGACGGCTGGCGAGCCCCCACAACTTCTAGTAAGAAAGAGACAGAACTGAATGAAAAAAAACAATTCTGTGTGAGCTGTCCCCGTCTGCAGCAATCCCACCGAAGAGACATGACTGACTCCCTGTTCAGTCAGATTTAATTCACATTTTAGTAATTTTTGTAGCCTTCTAGTTGTGGCTTGTACACATATTTAGCCTGTTTACCGTATTTATTTTCCAGGCCCTTTCGAGGACTCTTTATTTCTCATCGAACCAGGGGCTAGAGTGTTAAACGCAGTTTTCTTCTTATTATTTTTTTTATTTTTTTTGCAACATAGATATTTTATTAATTATTTAAACAAGGTGAACAACAGACATCAGCATTGGCAAATCATAGTACGGCACAATTCATTTGTTCATAGCTCTCAACCATTTCTGTTGCAAAGGCGGGTGAAATCACCCGATTTTGTTTTTGGCGGGTGAGACGCCCATTGAAATGAATGGGCGTGCAGGAGGCTTGGTGGTGAGTCAGCCCTTTACAAGGCGGGTGACACCCGCCAAAAGCGTGTGAGTTGAGAGCTATGTTTGTTGCATGGCGTGGTGCTCAAACTGTTCGGGGATTAGGGATGTCCCTCCTGGGAGCGGTGCATGCGGTCCCTGCGTGGCAGCAGTCCCTCATCTCAGAGGTCAGTCCAACCAACAGGTGATTGGGGGCATGTTTGCGAGTCCAGGGAAATGCTCTGCATGGTCCATGAAGGGGGCCCATATGTTCCGGAAAAGGTTTATGGTACCCATAGGGAGTGCTGTAATCCGATCCGCTGTGACAATGTCCCAACACTCAGCCCACCATAGTGGTATGGAGGGTCCCGCGGGATGCTTCCAAAGTCTAGCAAGGGCTATCTTGGCCACTGTTAGCAGTTGAGTATGTAGACGAGCCATGTTGCCCGACAGGGGCATGTCCCCGTCCCCTGTGTCCCCCAGCAGAATAATTCCAGGTTCCCATGGGATGGGGAGACCAGTGATTGATTGAATATGGCTCAGCACACCTCTCCAGTAGTGTGCTGCTTTCGGGCATTCCCAGAGGAGGTGAAATAGCGATCCCTCTCGGGGACATCCTCTCCAGCAGTTCGGGGAGGGGGTGGAGCCAGATTTATTCAGCTGAGCCAGCATGATCTAGTACCTGTAGCACACCTTGTACCCTCCCTCCCTGTTGGTGATGCATTGGGTACTTTTGTGAAGCCTTGTCCATATTCTATTCCATGTTGCCAAGTCCAGAGGGCGCCCCAAGTCTTTTTCCAAGTTGGTCATGTACCTTTCCTTTGCTTCTGGGTTTGATTTTTCCAGGAGTTTGTAGAGGGCAGAAGTTTTCCCCTTCGGAGGAGTTGTTATTAGTGTGAGCTCTAGGGGTATTAGGTTTCTGGAGCCTCATTCGTTAATGACTCTCTGGGAGATCCAATGGCAAATCTCTGAGTAGTGAAATCTTTCCTCCTCTGGATTTTGAACTTTACTTTGCAGTCCTCGAACGAGAGGGGATGACCTCCGTCAAGGAAGTCTGACATTTTTCTGAGGCCGCCTGCCTTCCAGATGGCAAAGCTGCGGTTACAGAGATATGGGAAAAATCCCGGGTTGTCCCATAATGGCGTCAGTGGGCCGAGTGAGCATGTAATTCCCCATTTCCTGGTGGCTGCTTTCCAGCTTTCCACCGTATTACATGTTGCTGGTAATGGGTTTAGGGCAGGGGGGGCTTTCCAGGTTTGAATGTGTGGCAAATCGGACAGGATTGGCTTACACCATGCCTCCTCTAGTTGCAGCCAGAATGGTCGATCCACGGTGTGGGACCAAGTGAAGGCATGTGATAATTGGGCTGCTCGCTGTATCGGGATATATCCGGGGCTCCCAGGCCACCCAAGTGTTGACTGCGGGTCATCATTTTCTTTGGAATGCGGGGTCTTTTCCCCCTCCATATAAACGTCATGATTTCCTGCGGTACTGAGTTAAGGTCCCCCTCTGGAATATGAGTTGGGAGCGCCAGGCAATGATATTGTAGCCGGGGGAGCAGGTTCATCTTTACTGCCGCTACTCAGCCCAGCCAGGAGATTTTTTGGTCATTCCAATGCTTCAAGTCCGTCCGGAGGTCTTTGAATAATTGTGGAAAGTTGTGTTTATAGATCTGGGCACTGCCTTTGGGGATGCAAACCCCCAGGTATTCAATCGTGGACCCGGCCCATGGGATGGGGCGTTCGGGGCTGAGGATGTCCCTCTGACGCTTCGTTAGATTGATCAGCAATGCTGAGTACTTAACATAGTTCACCCTAAACCCGGAGACTGCCCCAAAGGCTTCAAGCTCCTCTAATAGAGGTTGCTGGATGTGTCCGGATTGGCAATGGTTAAGAGCACGTCGTCCACATATAGTGCGGTTTTGTATTCTGTCCCTCCCACGATGATCCCTTTGATGTTTGTGTTTTGTCGGATCCTCTCGGCAAGTGGCTCCATAGACACAGCAAACACCAGGGGGGGATAGAGGGCAGCCCTGGCGTGTGCCTCTAGATATGGGAATGGCCTCTGATTTTATGCCATTGATTCGAAGCTGTGTAGATGGGATTGCGTAATTGCCATAGTCAATTTTATGAAGGTGTGGCCCAGCCCCATACGTATAAGAGTATTTCGGATGTAGTCCCAATTTACCAAGTTGAACGCTTTATGCGCATCTAGGGAGATGATCAGTAGCTCTACCCCCATTCTATTGGCAGATTCTATAAGATTTAATGTTCTCATGATATTATTGTGTGTGCCTCTGCCCGGTATAAATCCTGTCTGATATTTGGATATTAGTTTGGGTAGAACCCCTCCCAGTCTGAATGCTAGCACCTTGGAGTACATTTTCCCCTCTGGGTTTATAAGTGTTATTGGCCTGTATGAGGTTGCTTGCTCGGGGTCCTTCCCTGGTTTCTGGATTAAGATGGTAGTGGATTCGGCCATATATCTTGTCAATCTCTGTGTTCAGGAAGGAGTTGAATAGCAGTGTTAGCTGGGGGGCTGGGACGTGTGCATATGTTTCATAGAATTTAGTCGTCAACCCGTTCGGGCCTGGGGCGGTCTTCTTTAAGGATTTTATAGCTTCTAGGATCTCTTCTGAGGAGATCGGGGCCTCCAGGGATTCAATGGGGCTGGTGACAGACGGGGAGCGGAAGGGTTGGAGGTAGTGGTGCTGCTGGGCTATCTCTTCTGGAGACGAGGGCGGGCCTTGCATAATGGATCAGGGATGGTTCACTAAAATCTGTTATGTCTGGGGTGGTATATTTGACTTTCCCGCCCAGCCCTCTGAGGCGAGCAATATTGTTCCTGCTGTGACTTCTGTAGTTTATATGCCAGTATACAGTTCGCCTTGTTACTTTTGTGATAATAAAATTGCTTCTTGTACGCGAGTGCCTTAGCGTTGCGGTCGGCCCAGTGCATCTCCCGAGCTCTCCTGGCCTTTTTTAGTTCCCTATCTGCCTGTCTGGAATATTGGGCCTTCAGTTCCTTCTCAAGGGTGGAAACCTTGGATTCCAGGGCCGATGTGTGGAACTTGTAAATCCGGAATTGTTCTGCGGCAGAGCTGATGAGTACTCCTCTTATTACCATCTTCATAGCCTCCCATACTATCCATACTGTGGTTTTGGGGATGGCGTTTTCCTTGAAATAGTTGATCAAGGCGTCTTCCACCTCGTACCTAATTGCCTGGTCTAGTAGAAGGGAGTCATTAAGCTTCCAGTATTTAGGGGGTGTGTTGGGTGCTCCCAAGATCGAGAGGTCGGCCGAGACTGGTGCGTGGTCGGATACCACGCGCGTGTGAATTTCGACCTTACTTAGGCAGGGGAATAGTGCACTCGTAGTTAGCAGGAGGTCGATTCTGGAGTGTCCCCCATGTGCGTTTGAGTAGTAGGTGTAATCACGGCTCTCTGGGTTAGCCACTCTCCAGGCGTCAACAGTGCCTGATTCTCTTAATAATCTAGCTAAGGCCAGCGCCCGGGTGTAGTCTGAATTGGACGGGGGCAGAGTCTTATCTCTCCCAGGTCAGGAACTGTTAAAATCGTCCCTGATGAGAAGGTCTCCTGTAGTGAATGTTAGCAGTGTCGGGAGCAGCTCCAGTAGGAACTTGTCCTGGTTTGTATTAGGGGCGTAAATCCCCTCGATGGGGATTGGTTGCTCAGCAGTTTGTCCTTGTAGGAGGAGATATCTGCCTGTCGTGTCCTTTTTGACTGACGGATTGTTTAGAGGCAACTTGTCGCTTAAGAGGATCGCCACCCCCTGCTTTTTCTCCCCCCCTGAGGAGGAATAAGCCTGTTTAAAGCGTTTAAATTTGATTTGGTGCTCATCAGTTGTCAAAAGGTGAGTTTCCTGAAGAATTACTATGTCCCCATTTAGTGCCGCTAACCTGTTCTCCACCGATTTTCGCTTCCTAGGAGAATTAAGACCTTGGACATTCCAGGTCAGGATACGGACATCCCTAGCGTTGTCCAGGCCCATGTGCTATGGGAGATAGCTTAACTTGGAACGTCAGAGCTGTGCTGTTAGAGAGGGCCCTCTGAGGAGTTCCCGTATATGCATGTCGGTGTGCCGTGTCTGATGATGTCTGTGTGCATAACTTAGTTGTTAACTGGGCGATCCAGGAGTCGGAACTGTTCCCGGTCCCCTTAACTATGCCCCTCCTCAATCCCCCGAAAAACATTAGGGATGAGACCATAAAGCTCATCCGTGGGGTTCCTGGCCAACCCTGCCGTCTACTAATTGCTGTTTGAGAGTAATGGGAATTACATCTGGAACCCTGGTGGGGACAAGAAACAACTTGGTCTGTGCTCCGGGCCTAGGGAACGCTGGATTAACGTTAGTGTATTATGCTCCCAGATGCGAGTGAAGGGGGCCCTCCCATGGGTGTAAGATTGTCCCTACCAAGCTGGGTCAGGGCTCTGGGCACTGAAGGAGGAGTACTCAAGTGCCATGGGGAAGTGCAGTGAGGTGTGGTACTAACCTTCCATATAGACAAAGTGGTGAACGTCGGGTCTAGCACAGTCAGCTTGGGTCAGGACGCTTCCAGGTACCGCAGAGCCTGCAGCGTCTGCTGGCCCGTGATCAGGGACCGGATGATGGTAACCTGGTTTACCTAGCCCAAATGAATTTGGGCTAGGATGTCCGGTGGGGCCGTTTTTGCTTGTCTCGGTGCAGTGCTATGGACTCTGTCACTTTCTAAGGGGGAGCTGTCCGGGAGTGTTGTTATAAACCTGAACAGGTCTTTGATGAAGCTCTCGAGCTCGGGGTCGGTTATTGCGGTGGGATTCGCTAGGTGGGGCTTTCCCAGCTCGGCAAGGTGGAGTGGGTGCTGCTTACTGTGGTGCTGGTTTAGCCTCCGCTTCTCCTGACGAGGGGCTGACTGCTCCCTGGGGTCCTTGGCTTAGTAAGAGGGTTTGTTGTGTTGCAGGAGGTGGGCCCGCACAGGGCGCAAGCTGTGATTCAGACGCCCCTACCCGCCCCAGCAGCCCCACCCTTAGACCTCAAGTTGTCCACAGCTGAAGCTGCTGATTTTGCATAACGTGTCTTGGTGATGGTGATCCACGGGCTCCTTTGATGGCGGATCGGAGTTTCTCCCTCTTTGTGCCTGCGTAGCTGTGGTGTGCCCCGGATAGTAGCTAATTCTGGGAGTATATTGGGGTTGCTCTCCAGTGCATGTCACCCTGGTTTTGTGTCTAGTCCCCTGCCAGTTTAGTTGCATGTGAGCCTCTGCTCCGTCTTGACTTCTAGTCTCCCCTCTGGGCTGGCTGTGCAGGCTATTGTATCCCAGGTGCGGCCGAATTATGCATCCATACATTGGTATTATCAGTATTTCAACCTCGGGATGAGTGTGCCCGCGGTGTGGTAGCTCTCCTCACCTCTGGGCGTTTTCCAGCTCGGTCGGTAGGAGCTGTAAGCTGGTCGCGCTCCCAAACCCAGACCCCGCAGGATGATTGTGATGCTGGAAATGCATCAGAGGGACAGGGCCTCTGAATCCTTGTCCTTTTCTGCCTTTTATCGTGTGTTCTGTTATGTTTTCTGCCCAGGAGTCCATTTGGGACTCCTGGCAGTGCAGCTCTCTCTTTTGGTTTGGTGAACAGACCCATGGGATACCCTTATGGCACCCATGGGTAGGGGTACAACCCTGTGCCCCTAGTGTATGTTTTTGGGCACCTGTGGGTGGCCCACAGAGCAGGGTATGGGCTGGTGGCAGCTCCATGCTGAATTAGACAGGTGCTCTGGGCGTCCTCCATTTTGAGATACCCAGGCCCTGCCATTGGGATCAGTTGATTCCTGATAGAAAACAAGATGGCCCCTGTGGCCTCTTGCTTTCTATTGCCTGTTGTCTTGTTTTTCCCAAAGTCCTGGGAAGCCCTGACTCTGTCCCTTCCCCCTGACTGGCTGTTGGGTGGAAGTTCCATATATGGTGTTGTTGTGAAGGCCCAGCTAGACTGACTGGAGCCTTCCCTTTGACTGTATGTTGTGGGTACCTCCTGTGGGTGGGACCTGGGTGAATGGAGTGTGTGACCAATATACACTTCTTGTTGTGGTTGTCTGGTTTCTGGCATGTGAGACAAAGACTGAGAAAGCCCTGCCCGAAACTGGCCTGAATGCAGTGTGTAGTGTTGAATGGCTGGGTACTTGTCCCAATCCACATTCCTTGTTGTGAGTGTCTGAAAGGGAGGAGTGTGGCCTGAGTGCACTGTGTGCCTGATTGGCTGACTGACTGCATGAATGCCCTTCTGTGTGATTGGCTGCTGTGTGTGTGCCAGCAGTGTGGATGAGAGACAGGATAGTATATCTGGGGACCTCTCACCACTGGAAATTGTTCAGAAGCATTCAGAAGCTGAGTCTCCACTCAAGAGTAACTGGATTTGCTGATCCTCGACGTCCAGCTGGAAGAAGAAGACTTGCTGTGGCATTTGCTTCGACGGAACTGAAGGTTGTCGAAATCGTCGAGGACTGACCCGAGAGAGGACCTGGCTAGGCGCCCTCTTCCCGTGCTCCGAGGGACCATCGAGCACCGCTGAATCTTCGCCGAAGCGCCCTGGAAGTCAGACCCTCGAAAGGCTGCCGACCCGAGACGGGACCGCCGAGGAGATCGAAGTGAAGCACCCGGACATCGACGCTGTCGAAGTCCATTGCCGTCGACCAGGGTTCGCAGGTCTGTGTAACCGCTGGAGACCCGTCGAAGTTGTGTTGCCCCGCCGTGGGAACCACTTGACGCCGTGCCGCCGACGACCGGAGCCGTCCGCTCCTTGCCTAAGAACATTTGCCTTGAAGGACTCCCTCGTCCGCATCGTCGGCCGCTTTGTCCCGCCGGAGAAAGTCGAGGACGACCAATGCGCCGAGGAGAATCCGCCGGTGGGTTTCCCGCCACCTCACGACCCCAAAGACTCGAGCGACTCGACGCCCTTGCTGGGCCACCGTCACCCACAATCTTTGCGGTCCAGAACTAGTGTCGCGAGGTGCCCCGCACGCCTCTTCCTCGCAGGACGCCGACGTCTCGACGCCGACGAGCACCGCTCGGATCGAAGCCTGCCGCCTCATCGACGCCGTTCTACCTTGTTTGTTGTCGGACGTTCGACGCCCCGTGTCTCCCGCTTGAAAGGGAAGGCATTCAAGAAGGGCCGTCGATTCCCCGACACCGAACACCGAGTTCCTCGACGCTTCTCGACGCCTCTCGACGATCCGTGACTCCTGCTTTAAAGGGGGTCATTCAAGAAGGATCTGTCGACGCCTCTTCGAAGAACTCGACTCCACCAGGTACATTGGGGGGGTAAAAACATTATAGGAGAGAAATAGACTATTGAACAATATATGGACTGGGCTGGTGTTATATCTCTTTATTTTACAGGTTGCCCAGGTGGGGGGATCTCCACACAGAACTGTGTCCAGTGGTAGGGGCCAGTATTCTGCCTATTGTTTCAACCCTCTGTTATCTCTCCTCTCTCTATTGCTGGTTTCCTTCTTATTGATCTGTGTGCCATTTTAACAGTATTGTGAATGCACTTTAATGAGGTCTAATATTAGTGGTACCACTTTAGAATTGTAGATATTTACCATTGCTGATTTTCCTGAGCACAAAGTGCGTTATTGTGATAAGTGTACATAACCCTTGAATATTAATTATATAAAGACTGTGTTTTCAGTAATACAGTGTGTGGACATTCCTTTGTGGGGGCTTGGGGATACACTGTACTTAAGAACCAGCCTGCATCACCTCCTGAGAAGCTAGGCCTTGATTGCTCGTCCATCGTTACCATATTAGAGAATCTTGGCTGGGGTCCTCTGTGCCTCCCCTCTACCATATAGAGAGCGGAAGTACAGACCCCCCTACCAGTCTTTACAGCTGGTGGCAGCGGTGGGATGCTTATGGTTTTAAGACTCAGTGTATAACCGTGCCACTTACAAAATATCCGCACTTTTGTTAGATTAAGGTTCGGGTGTGTTCCAAATAACTGCATTACAAGCAATGGAGTCCATTGCAAATGGTAAATTGACTCGGATGAGCTTAGAGGCTCTCCAGAGTGCTTGTGAAGCCAGGGAGTTAGACTTTGTGGATAAGATTAGGGCTGAGCTGATAGCTGCCCTGGTGGATTACCAGACTGATGGTGAAACTCTTGAGGAAGGGGGGGATGCAACCAGTGAGGACTCTGCCCCTGGGGTTGTCGCTGAATCTGTTTCTGGGAATGCCACCATTCCTGCTGCCTCTGTTCCAAACCCCAGCAATTCCATGGAACTTGAGTTATTAAGGATGAAGTTAGCCTTTGAATATCGCAAGTTGGAAATAGAAGCTGAGCTTAAGAAAGAGGAGCTGGCACAGCAAGTGGAACTCAAGAATAGGGATCTTGCGCTCAAAGAAAAGGACACTGAATGTCAGAGAATCCAGTTAGAGAAAGCTCGAGTGGAGACTTCAGCTAGACCAATTGAGAGTGGCAGGTCCCCAGCCACCAAGTTTATGAAAGATTTGGTTGGTGTGTTTGTGGAGGGTTCAGATATCCTCCAATGGATTGAAGCGTTTGAAATGGCTTGTGCAATTCATGATGTAGATAAAAGAGATTGGGCTAAGTGTTTGTTAAGCAGAGTGCCTCAAACTGGATATGACTGTATTCTGAAGCTGAGTGTGGAAGAAAGGGGTCAGTATGAGTGTATGAAGTCTGCTTTGATTGCCAAGTTTGGCAAGACACCTGCCCAATACCTTAAAAGGTTCAGGGAATTTAAGAAAAGAGAGAATGTGTCTTGGGTTGACTGGGTGAGTACTGCGCACATGAACATGATGGGGTGGATTGATGGATACAAGGTGAAAACTTTTGTTGAGTTGTCCCACCTCTTGTTTTTTGAGCATTTTTCTGAAGCCTGTTCACCAGAGCTGCGTCAGTATGTGGCTGACCAGAACATTTTGGACCCCTTTAAGCTGGCTAGGTTGGCTGACAAGTGGGTCTCCCATCGGGTGTCCCCTAAGGACCCCAGTGGGAAGGACAAGGACAAAGAAAAGGGGGCCTCTCAGAAAGCTGAGGAGTCCCAAAAGCAGTCACAGTCGGGTAAACCAAAACCTTCCTCTCCTAAGACCCAAAAATCTAGTGGGGATAAGTCCTCTGTGGGTGGGAATAAGAGTAGTGGTCCACCTGCTGCAAAGCAGGTTCCCAGTGGTTCCAGTACCGTACCCCGCACTCCTGGCACTTGTTGGGATTGTGGGGCTCTGGATCACAAAAGGGGTGACCCCAAGTGTAAAGGTAAGGCACTTGGAGTACAGGCTGTCAGCCTGACCTACCCTTACCCCGTGTCTGAGGTGGAGGCCACTGTCCTCCCCTCCTCTACCGGAATCACCTTTGGTGCTCCGGTAGAGATTTCCTTAGTGTCCCTTGGGGCCTGGGACCAGTACGCAGAAGTACTGGCGACTATCCCACAGAACACCCGTAGGTTTTTGAGAAGTGTCCTCTTGAATGGCCAGCCTTCTACTGGTTTGAGAGACACTGGGGCAAGCATGACAGTGGTGGACAGGACCCTGCTCAAGCCAGAGGACTATGAAGGTGCTCCTCTGCAAACCACCAGATTAGCTGGTGGGCCTCCCAAATTATCACCTGTAGCCTTAGTCACACTCATGATTGGAGACAAGACAGCAAAGCTTCCTGTCCTGGTTCAGGACAATGTCCCTGCTAACATTCTGTTAGGTAATGATCTAGTGGAGTTGGGGTTGATCTCGGATGGTCTTCCCCTGACTGCTGCTGCGGTCACTAGGTCACAGGTGACACCGGGTCTGGCTGTGAGTCAGGTATCCGAGCCAAAGGCGAGGCCTAAGGCAAGAAGAAGGAAGACCAAGAAGGCCACCTCTGTGGAGGGAACACCTTCTCTTCCTGCTGTTCCGACAGCACCCATTGGGATCCATACTCCGGACGGGCTGGGTCCAGTGGAAAACCCAAACTCATCTCCTGTGGGAGAAGAGACAGAAGACTCTCCTGTGGGAGAGGTTCTCAACCCAGAGGAGCACCCTGACCTTCAATGCTTGTTAGCTGAAGGGGGACCCTCCCGGGCAGACTTCTGTAAAGGACAGAGAGAGTGCCACTCTCTCGAGGGTCTGAGGAAACAGGCCCTGTCCCAGGCACAAGGTGAAGTGCCTAGGACATTCAAGGTTTATTGGGAGGGTGAGCTCCTTGTTAGTGAGCCCACTAAGCCTGAACCTGGTGCCCGCAAGAGGTTGGTGGTACCCCAGGTTTACAGGCCCTTCCTACTGCAGTTGGCGCATGAGGTGCCCTTGGCTGGTCATCTTGGGACTAAGAAGACTAAGCAGAGGCTCTCTGCCCATTTCTACTGGCCAAGGATGGGGGTAGAAGTGGAGTCCCACTGCAGGACCTGCCCCACTTGTCAGTTGTCTGGCAAGACTGGAGGCAGGATCATTGCCCCACTGCAGCCATTACCAGTGGTTGGCACACCATTTGAGAGGGTGGGCATCGACATCGTCGGTCCCCTTGACCCTCCCACTTCAGGTGGACATCGGTTCATCCTGGTCTTGGTAGATCATGCCACCAGGTACCCTGAGGCAATACCCCTTCGGACTGTTACTGCCAAGGTGGTTGCCAGGGCTCTCCTGGGCATTTTCACCCGTGTTGGATTCCCCAAGGAGGTTGTCTCTGACAGAGGATCCAACTTCATGTCTAGTTACATGAAAACCATGTGGAAAGAGTGCGGGGTAACCTACAAGTTCTCCACCTCTTACCACCCCCAGACCAATGGTCTGGTTGAGAGATTTAATAAAACTCTCAAGGGCATGCTAGGTGCTTTGGAAGAGCCCCTAAGGAGGAAATGGGATCTCCTCCTGCCATGCCTGCTGTTTGCTTACAGAGAGGTACCTCAAGAGGGTGTTGGTTTCAGCCCCTTTGAGTTACTCTTTGGACATCCCGTGAGGGGGCCCCTCGCCTTGATCCGAGAAGGCTTGGAAGCCACCCCTCCAGGTCCCGCCAAGCAAGTGGGGGACTATGTGTTAGGCCTCAGGCGGAGGATGACACAAATGATGGGTCAGGCAACAGCAAATCTCAAGGCCAGCCAGGAATTGAACAAGTACTGGCATGACCTTAAAGCTTCGCAAGTGGATTGGACTCCGGGACAGGAAATCCTTGTGATGGAGCCTACCAAGCCTAGAGCTTTGGCAGACAAGTGGACTGGACCCTTCAGGATCATCTCCAAGATGGGCGAAGTCAATTATCTGGTTGACATGGGAGCCTCTGGGGTAGCCCCCCAGGTATTCCATGTCAACAGGCTCAAGCCTTTCCACAGACGAGCGGAGGTCTCATGTCTCTTGCTAGCTTCAGGGCAAGAAGAGGATGAGAGTGAGCCCCTTCCTGATTTGCTGCATAGCAACCCTCAGGATGGCTCAGTGGAGGGAGTACAACTCTCTCCCGATTTGACAACGGAGCAGCAGAGGGCCTGCAGGGCTTTGCTCCAGCAGTATGCCTCTCTGTTTTCACTGACACCGGGCCTTACACCGTGGTGTAAGCACGAAATTGACACTGGTGACAGCGTGCCTGTCAAGAGCAGGAGCTATCGTATGTCAGATACCGTCAAAAACCACATCCAGGCTGAGGTCGCCAAGATGTTGGATCTGGGTGTTATTGAACCCTCAACCAGTCCCTGGTCCAGTCCAGTGGTCCTTGTCCCCAAGGCAAGTTCCCAGGCGGGTACCAAGGATTGGAGGTTCTGTGTGGACTACCGAGGAGTCAATGCCGTCACCAAAACTGACGCGCACCCATTGCCCAGGGCTGATGAGCTCGTGGACACCATAGGTGCTGCCAAATTTGTGAGCACCTTTGACCTTACCTCAGGCTATTGGCAAATAGCTCTGACGGACCATGCCAAGGAAAAGACGGCCTTCTCAACACCTGAGGGACTCTACCAGTTTAGGGTCATGCCCTTTGGGTTGAAGAATGCCCCTGCCACCTTCCAGAGATTGGTCAACCATGCGCTCAGTGGGCTGGAAGCCTTTTGTGTGGCTTACTTAGACGACATTGCCGTCTACAGTTCCACCTGGGAAGAGCATTTGACACATCTGGATAAGGTGTTGCAGGCCTTGAAAAGGGCTAACCTCACTATCAAGGCCACCAAGTGCCAGATAGCTCAGGGGAAAGTTACCTATCTTGGTCATGAGGTAGGAGGGGGTCAAATCCAACCTCTCTCCAGTAAAGTACAGGACGTACAGAACTGGGAGACTCCCACTACTCAAACCCAGGTGAGAGCCTTTTTGGGCCTCACTGGGTACTATCGCAATTTCATGGCAGACTATGGAACCATAGCTGCACCCCTGACAGCTCTAACTTCGCCCAAACAACCTAGGAAGGTTAATTGGACTGAAGACTGTCAGAGGGCCTTTGATGGCTTGAAAGAAAGTCTGTGTAGGGCACCTGTGTTGTGTGCGCCTGACTACAGCCGACCCTTTATCGTCCAGACGGATGCCTGCGACACCGGAATTGGAGCTGTCTTGTCCCAGTTAGATGACAAAGGGAGAGAACACCCTATCATATTCATCAGTAGACAACTCAAGGGTAGAGAACTTAGGTGGGCTACTGTTGAAAAGGAGTGTTTTAGCATAGTTTGGAGCCTTAGGCGTTTTAGGCCCTACCTTACGGGGTCTACCTTCAAGGTCCAAACAGATCATAAGCCCCTGAAGTGGCTTATGCAGATGAAGGGTGAGAACCCGAAATTGCTCAGGTGGTCCATTAGCCTGCAAGGGCTAGACTTCACCATAGAGCACAGACCAGGGAAGAGTCACGATAATGCGGATGGCCTTTCCAGAAGGTATGTTGACCGTCTGGATGAGGGTGTCTATCCCGTGGGAGATTAGACACCCTCCACCTCAGTCTGGGGGGGGCGACTGTGATGCTGGAAATGCATCAGAGGGACAGGGCCTCTGAATCCTTGTCCTTTTCTGCCTTTTATCGTGTGTTCTGTTATGTTTTCTGCCCAGGAGTCCATTTGGGACTCCTGGCAGTGCAGCTCTCTCTTTTGGTTTGGTGAACAGACCCATGGGATACCCTTATGGCACCCATGGGTAGGGGTACAACCCTGTGCCCCTAGTGTATGTTTTTGGGCACCTGTGGGTGGCCCACAGAGCAGGGTATGGGCTGGTGGCAGCTCCATGCTGAATTAGACAGGTGCTCTGGGCGTCCTCCATTTTGGGATACCCAGGCCCTGCCATTGGGATCAGTTGATTCCTGATAGAAAACAAGATGGCCCCTGTGGCCTCTTGCTTTCTATTGCCTGTTGTCTTGTTTTTCCCAAAGTCCTGGGAAGCCCTGACTCTGTCCCTTCCCCCTGACTGGCTGTTGGGTGGAAGTTCCATATATGGTGTTGTTGTGAAGGCCCAGCTAGACTGACTGGAGCCTTCCCTTTGACTGTATGTTGTGGGTACCTCCTGTGGGTGGGACCTGGGTGAATGGAGTGTGTGACCAATATACACTTCTTGTTGTGGTTGTCTGGTTTCTGGCATGTGAGACAAAGACTGAGACAGCCCTGCCCGAAACTGGCCTGAATGCAGTGTGTAGTGTTGAATGGCTGGGTACTTGTCCCAATCCACATTCCTTGTTGTGAGTGTCTGAAAGGGAGGAGTGTGGCCTGAGTGCACTGTGTGCCTGATTGGCTGACTGACTGCATGAATGCCCTTCTGTGTGATTGGCTGCTGTGTGTGTGCCAGCAGTGTGGATGAGAGACAGGATAGTATATCTGGGGACCTCTCACCACTGGAAATTGTTCAGAAGCATTCAGAAGCTGAGTCTCCACTCAAGAGTAACTGGATTTGCTGATCCTCGACGTCCAGCTGGAAGAAGAAGACTTGCTGTGGCATTTGCTTCGACGGAACTGAAGGTTGTCGAAATCGTCGAGGACTGACCCGAGAGAGGACCTGGCTAGGCGCCCTCTTCCCGTGCTCCGAGGGACCATCGAGCACCGCTGAATCTTCGCCGAAGCGCCCTGGAAGTCAGACCCTCGAAAGGCTGCCGACCCGAGACGGGACCGCCGAGGAGATCGAAGTGAAGCACCCGGACATCGACGCTGTCGAAGTCCATTGCCGTCGACCAGGGTTCGCAGGTCTGTGTAACCGCTGGAGGCCCGTCGAAGTTGTGTTGCCCCGCCGTGGGAACCACTTGACGCCGTGCCGCCGACGACCGGAGCCGTCCGCTCCTTGCCTAAGAACATTTGCCTTGAAGGACTCCCTCGTCCGCATCGTCGGCCGCTTTGTCCCGCCGGAGAAAGTCGAGGACGACCAACGCGCCGAGGAGAATCCGCCGGTGGGTTTCCCGCCACCTCACGACCCCAAAGACTCGAGCGACTCGACGCCCTTGCTGGGCCACCGTCACCCACAATCTTTGCGGTCCAGAACTAGTGTCGCCGAGGTGCCCCGCACGCCTCTTCCTCGCAGGACGCCGACGTCTCGACGCCGACAAGCACCGCTCGGATCGAAGCCTGCCGCCTCATCGACGCCGTTCTACCTTGTTTGTTGTCGGACGTTCGACGCCCCGTGTCTCCCGCTTGAAAGGGAAGGCATTCAAGAAGGGCCGTCGATTCCCCGACACCGAACACCGAGTTCCTCGACGCTTCTCGACGCCTCTCGACGATCCGTGACTCCTGCTTTAAAGGGGGTCATTCAAGAAGGATCTGTCGACGCCTCTTCGAAGAACTCGACTCCACCAGGTACATTGGGGGGGTAAAAACATTATAGGAGAGAAATAGACTATTGAACAATATATGGACTGGGCTGGTGTTATATCTCTTTATTTTACAGGTTGCCCAGGTGGGGGGATCTCCACACAGAACTGTGTCCAGTGGTAGGGGCCAGTATTCTGCCTATTGTTTCAACCCTCTGTTATCTCTCCTCTCTCTATTGCTGGTTTCCTTCTTATTGATCTGTGTGCCATTTTAACAGTATTGTGAATGCACTTTAATGAGGTCTAATATTAGTGGTACCACTTTAGAATTGTAGATATTTACCATTGCTGATTTTCCTGAGCACAAAGTGCGTTATTGTGATAAGTGTACATAACCCTTGAATATTAATTATATAAAGACTGTGTTTTCAGTAATACAGTGTGTGGACATTCCTTTGTGGGGCTTGGGGATACACTGTACTTAAGAACCAGCCTGCATCACCTCCTGAGAAGCTAGGCCTTGATTGCTCGTCCATCGTTACCATATTAGAGAATCTTGGCTGGGGTCCTCTGTGCCTCCCCTCTACCATATAGAGAGCGGAAGTACAGACCCCCCTACCAGTCTTTACAATGATGATGCAGGTTGACAGTGCATATGCTGGGGCGGTGGGGTGCCTAGGTCCACCTGGCAAGTGGCCATTTGTAATGTCTCTCAGGCCGCCGTCCGGCTTTGGATGCTGCAGAGGTGCTCTTGTTGCAAGCGGGAGGCCAAGTGCAGCTCCAGGGCGCCCCGGCCCAGAATGGTATGTGCGAAGATGAGGCGGGCCCCCCAGGTGCTGCTCCGGCTCCAGGCGGTGCGCCTGACTTTCACAGCTCAGGGCTCAGGGGGGGGTGTGTCCTTCCTCAATGCAACACCCTCTTGCTTGTGCAGCCGGTCATGAAACCGTGGGCCGAATGGGGAGACGTCATGCCCTAGCTGGCGGAGAGATGGCACCGGAGGGGGTGCTGGTGCTGAGAGCGCTGCGTGGGCCAGGGAGGTCTATGAGCACAACAGCGGGCGACTCACCAGTTGGGGGTGATCCTCAGCCTGCGGCTGCTGGGTGCTTGCGGCGAGCGGAACGGGATTCATTGAGAAGTCTATGCGGGGCATACAGCGAGTGATCCTCTCCTGGTCCCTCATTTCGGCAGTGTCAGATCTGGAAAATCCGGCGGCTTGCTCGTCAGTTCGCTCTATATATGGGCAGTTTAATATAAGTTCGGGTCGCCAAGAAGAGCGCGGCCCCTCCCCCTCCACAGCCGCGAGCACTCCAGTCGGCTGATCGCCATCTTGGTTTCTCCTCCACCGGCCGGGTTAGGATTTTCAATGTGAATCTTGACTCGAGGACAGAGTTTCGATGTTCCAGTCTCAGCAAGTCGGAGGTGGCAAGTATTCATGCCTCTCCTGAGAAGTTTACAGGATCCATTATGGGCTTCAGACTGCAAGAGTTCGCTTCGACGGGCAGGTTGGTCAGGAGTGTTCACGGAGCCATGCCAGTCAGTTGGCTCCTGGCCACGCCCTCACAGTTGTGTTTTTATAATAAAACTTTTCCAGAAGCTGAGATGGATCAGAAGGCACAGTTCCCGGAGTATCATAAAAAGGGCAACAGCCTCTCAATATTGATATTTTCCCATTTATGATAACTATAGGACAGCCATCCACCAGTACGGTTGGCTGGAAATCTTTTATTCTGATATTAAAGGGGATCTCAGCATGGTCTGTCCAAGGAAAGGGAGTTGGTGAATCTACTGCTATAGTTGCAGAGTTAACGAAGATGCAATCTAAAGTATGGCCAGCTTTATGGGTGTGAGCAGAACAAGTTGAGTGAGACCTTAGATAGATAAGGAATCCAAAAAAGTAATTGCCCATGAGTTCTTAGCATAAACAACCAAAAAATGTAAATCTCCCTCAATTATCATGCGTGAACAAAAAGGATTAGTTGGTGCCACTGCATCTGTTAAATTTATCTGAAAGTGAGAGTTGGTCTCTGGAGGACGATAAACAATTAACATATCTACTGAAGAGATTGCATTACAAGGACATTTCACATGGAGAATCTCAGTGGAATCTAAATCTAAAGAACCTTTAGTAATTATATTAAGAGAGTCTATAAATTATAGCGGTCCTCCAACTGTGTCCCATGGAACAATTTGCTGTAATAGCTAGAAAATCCACGGGGTGGGGGCCAAATCATTCAATGCTGCCATTGACTGCTCCACCAGCCAGGTTCCAGTAATACATAAAATATCAACATTTTGATCTGCTATTACATCATGTAAATAAAACCAATTCCTCACTGCCGAGCGTGCATTTAACAGCAAGGTTCTAATATTAGACATTTCCTCTACTGCCTCCAGAGCCACAGGAGGCAGAGAAATTGCGCCATAGGTGTCCGGAATACGTACAGGAAATAGTTGGTCTTGTACAGCTTCCAGTGGCATTCAGGATTCCATTTCACCTGGTTTAATGATATCCTTCTGACAGAATAAGCTCTAACAACCAACCGGGTGCGGGAGCCTTTGACAAAGTTTATCCAAAAACCTGTTTGCTGGAGGCCACGAAGAACAGTCCTCCTGGGCCAACAACAGCATTGGGGGACGATTTATCAGGGGATGAGCAGGTGTCATGGCTTGGTGGAGTGACGCAGAAAATAAATTTATATCCAGTAGCAACAATGTGGGCTTGGTCTGTGACACCAAAGAGCAGACCATAACCTCTTCCTGTGACAAATTCACATATTTCAGCAGCATTCTCGAGACTCTGGAGTTCAGAGCCATCCTCATTTAAGGGGCATGATTGCACCAGAAAAGCACCCCAGCCCCAACATTCCACAATCCCACTTCCCAACAGAAAAAAATTGAAGAGGGAAGGAAGACTAGAATACAATTCAGTGTATGGTGCCTCCAGGTACAACAGGCAAAACAGGCATTGCGTCAGTGCTTTGTGCTGATGCAAGACTTTTATGCCTAACTGGCGCTAATGATGAGACAGAGGACTGCATCGCGCACATCCCGTCAGATAATGTGGTGCAAATCAATGCAATACAGGTCTGGTAAAGCACTTGGAACGGATGAAAGTGCTAAAAGGTTTCCCCTGATCTAAAATATGGCATACAGCAATCAATAAATCAAACAACAACACGCAGTCACAGAACAATAAACACAGTATTACAATCAAGTGTGCAAGCGAACATGGGGACAGGCGACAAAACATAGGGATCAGGGGTTCTACCCACCTGGCAATAACACCAAAACCCAGAGTCCCAGGGCCAATATTCCACACCCTGGCGGGTAATGCATACATACCAGTGTAATGATTTCTGTGGGGAAAAGCATGTGTGGTACGAGGTGCATATACATACTGGATCCTTGCAAATGAGAAAGTGATGGTGGAGACAGATCTTGAGTAGATGTACCCAGGGATTTCATTGATTATGTCCTCCCTAACCACAGAAACCAGTGGATTTCCCCATATGAGTTTAACACTCAGCCACACCAAAAACCAAAGTAACATTTGAGTTTTCGTGGTCAATCGGTCTCCCAACCATTTTCAAATCCAGGCATCCAGTCCAAACATAGGCATTTATTGGATATAACAAACAGACTGTTACTTGTATGGCTGTTTACCCAATTATTTCCAAAATGTGTGCTTTATAAATGTCCCAGTTTAATTATTGAAAAAGCTTCTCGTGGGGACCCCAACCCTGAATCGATCTTGGTTGGCTTGGAATCCCGCACTTTCTCATCGCTCTCATAGATTCATGGGAAATATTTATGCCCCCTTAATGAAATAATTCACCAGCCGCTACCGGATGGAGATACCAGTTTTCTCTCTATCGGAGGGATTGAGAGGGACTTGCCAGAAGCCTTTAGTAAGATCAGTCGTGGAGATTAACTTAGCACTGCCCAATTTGTCATTCATATCATCTATTCGGTGCATCGGATAGTTGTCAAATTACGAGAGCGAATTCAACTTCCAGAAATCAATACAAAATCTCCACAATGTATCAGGTTTTAACAACTAAGACTATTGGTGGAGACCATGGGCTCTCTGAAGGCTCGATAATGTCAGCCTTAATCATATTCTCCACTTCCTGCTCAATTATTTATTTCCTAGCCTTGGGGTTTTCTTATAATATGGAAGAGGTTTTTGACCCTTCCCGGCTAATTGTAATTGTTTATTTATAACGTGCTTAAAACCCAGAGGTTTCCAGCGTGGACCCGGGGATCGAACCCGTGTTGCTCTGCATCGTCTGGCTTCCAAGGCGAGCGCATTGCCCCTGAGCTATCCTCCATAAAGACATCTGTGAATTGGTCTAATAGGTCTTCATTTTAGGTGGGAGTGAGTTCTGGTGTTATTAAGCTGTTTGTTTTGCACGACGTTCATAAACAAGGTGGCCAAGTGTTAAGAAAGATTTCTTAATTGTGGGTAATTTTCCTTCCATGTGGCAACCCCTAAACTTTTTGCTGTTGTTTTCACCATGATCTAGACTTTGCCAGAGAAGTGCAGCCTTCTGCCGCACTCCTCTAGTCTTTCGCTCCATTCTTACGGGGAAACTGACATGCCCTTAAGACAGTCAGTACCGGGAAACGTTGTTTTCCGTAGTTTCTTTATCATGTTGCAGCTTTCGCGCAACATGGCACAAGAGGGCACTGTAAGCTAAGTTACTGCTCTCTTGGGTCTCTAGTCTTCTACAGGCCCTAGATACTCTCTTTGGATTGTAAATGAACGGTGCAAGTGAATCACGGACGGGATTGGTGGCAGCGATCGTTTGTTTTGTTTTTGAGCTCCTTTTGGCGTTTTAAGCGCGTTTCTCGCGCTTAGCCCAAAATGGTGGCCTGGCTCCCAAAATGGCCAGACCACGAGGCTCTTTGTCCTTTCCGCTGACCGTCTTGCCCCCTTCACCTCCCCCAGGTCGAGCTGACCCAGGGCCTTCCTTATTTGGGCATGTACTTTCCCGCGAAACACAGATGCTTTCGCAGGCTTCTACAGGCCTTGTGTGTGCCTCCAGGATGGGGGCTGGGATGTCTGGTCCTAATACACATCCTGGGCGCCAGAGAGTCTAGGGTGGTGTGAATGCCTGGGACCCCCGTGGTCCGTGATAGGTCCACATATGGTGTGAGTGTTTTATGAGCGTATCTCCCATTGGGTCCCCTCCGTTTTGGCGTGAGGGGAACCGTGGATAAGAGGGGGCTGGAAACACCACTACCAGGTCGATCTCCTGAGTTTTCATGAACAAAGGAATACAGGAGCCAAGTATCCTGCAACCATGAGGCTGAACCGAGGAATCGCTGGTGGCCCGCTGAAGGACTGCTCCTCTGCACTGCTGTCGCCTTGTGAAACCTTTTCTACCCCGGATCGAACGAGAAGGCCTGTACTGGTACTTCGACCCTTGGAATAGTGGGGACAACTATTCTCGGCATCTTCACCATCTCCTGCACGTAAGCCTTCGGAAGTGTCTCTGGGCCATCCAGCAGACTGACCAGCCTACCCAGGAGTCTTGCTCTGTAACCGCCGTCAGGTTGTGTTGTATTACGAGTCCTTGTCACTCTCACACGATTCGTACACTTGGCATTCCCCGGTCTGAAGTGAGTAGTGTACATTTGGCTGAAATACACACGGCCGCTCCGTTGCCCTGCTGTGGTAACCAACTGTGCGGGTTCACTGCGTTTGGGACGTCCTCTACTCAACTTCTGCTGCTGCGGAATCTACACGACGTCGAGATGTCCCCTGCTCCTATCTGAACCTGCCAGCACTGAAACTGACGCGGAGAAGCCTGGGTCTGCTTGCATCGGGGACCGGTGAGTAGCATCGATAGGAACTGGTCGCCCTCCTGCAGTTGCCCATAGCTTTTCCCCGCTGTGTCTAACAGCACGCCTTTCCATAATCGCGCTCTGCTTCTGCCCACAGTGGAGGCTGCGCTTGAGTCGCAGAGCTCTGTTCATCTTCATTTGTTCACCGAACTAAAATGCCTGATTCCCTCGAAGAGACTCCCCTTCTTGCCCGTTGGCACCAGCGTGTGCAGGTACTTTTGAGCACAAGGCTCCACTCTTCGTAGGGCTTGGACTTCCTTTTAGTTAGGTGCCTCTGAAGGCGGACTGGGTCTAATTATTATTTGCACTGCCTGTTTTCCTCCCCATCTAGGTGTTCTACACATTGCGTGCGTCTAACTCGTTACACTAGTTTGTATTTGTATATATATTGTATTGGTTTGGTATGTGTTGGTTTACTTGAGTTTTATTGTGATTTCTCGCTACGGTCAATGTTACAAAGGCCTTGTAATAAATGTGTATATATTTTTAATATAACACCTGCTTGGAGTAATTTGTAAGTGTCCTTGCTTTGTGTGCTCATTGCGAGCTTTCAGTCACCCTCACCCCTCTTGAGACCTAGTCTTGACCGCCGCGATCACTACCCTGATTAGTCTGGCTTGTCCAGAGGTTACCCTGTTCCAAGAAACTAGGCTGGCCTTCCGAACTTCTGCCCCTCCAGGACAGAGTTCAGAAATCCATCTTAACACCAAGTCATACTGGAATTCTCTCTGGGATCTACCCTCCATTCCCTGGAGAGATTAATATGATACACTTGTGTTTCTGTCTCCAGTCGGGTTGGGAAACCAGGTAATTGCAGAGGCCCTATTTCTCCAGGATCTCATATAGTCCAAACCATTTTGACAGCATCTTGTCTGTAGTAGGCAATAACACTAAGACCATGTGGCCCACTGAAAAGGAGCGTGACACTGCCTTCCTATCATAGTCGGTCTTCTGGTTTTCCTGGGCTTGCCTTAAATGTTTTTTCACGATCTAACCGTGACCATGTGCCTCATTACGACCCAGGCGGTAAGTTACCGCCTGGGTCGTCCCCTTACCACCATGGCGTAAACTACGTTTACGCCATGGTGGTTGGCGGATTTACCGCCCCATTCCAAGGTGAGTGGGGCGGTAAATCCCCATTTCCCATTTTACCCTTCCCCATTCCCATTTTTGCCCCATAGGGTGCCGTAATTATCGCCAAGGTCCCTTTGCGGCATGGATTTCAACGGCTGCAAAAAGCAGCCATTAAAAGCCATCCCGCAAAGGGAACCTTGTAATCAGGCGTTAAGGGTCGGCGCCGTTTACGGCGCCTTAAACCCCTTAACGCCTGGGTCCTAATGAGGGCCTGTGTGTTGATTTAGGTTTTGTACCATTTAGGAAATGGGTAACAAAGCTTCTTTCCTCTCCTCCCACGTTTCTCTGAGCATATCAAGAACTTCCCAGGGCTCTCTGCCATAGAGCAACTCAAAGGGAGAATATCCCAGAGAGGCCTGAGGGGTCTTCCTTACAGCGAAAAGCACCTATGTGATCATAGTGTCCCAGTTCTTGCCTTCTGCTTCTACAAGTTTCATTAGAATCCTCTTAAGGGTTTGATTAAAGCGTTTTACAAGATTGTCAGTCTGACGGTGCTAGAGCGAGGTCCTCAGGGTTTTTATTTGTAGGATCTCCTTCACCTCGGACATAATGCTGGACATGAAAATTGTACCTTGATCCGTCAAAATCTCTTAAGGGAACCCTACTCATGAAAGGACGGTAATTAAGTGTTTGATTGCCATCTAGGTCGGAGGTAAGAGAGCTGCATTGCTCCCTGCTTTTTGGGTGCTGATTTATTTTGTTTTATTTAACTTGCTAGGCAAGGTGCCTCCGAGCGCTCTCTCTCCCTTCCCCCCTGCCTCTCCCCGCTTCCGGTGCCTGGGACCTAGTCCCTGCGACACACGCAACCTCCCCATTGCCATCCAGGCGGAGGTAAGAGTGCTACATTGCTCCCGGCTTTTTGTGTGCTGATGTATTTTGTTCATTTAACTTGCTGGGCAAGGTGCCTCTGAGTGCTCTCTCTCTCTCTCTCTCTCTCTCTCTCTCTCTCCCTTCCCTGCTCCCTCTTCCTGGTTCCCCACTGCCTCCATCCAGCCCACCTCACGTTGATTGGGCAGCACGGCCATGCTTCCGGTGCCTGGGACCTAGTCCCCGCGTCACACGCAACCTCCCCATTGCCATCCAGGTGCAGGTAAGAGTGCCGCATTGCTCCCTGCTTTTTGTGTGCTGATTTATTTTGTTTTAGTACCCGGCGAGAGTCAAGCAGAATTCAACACGCATTCTGATTGGCTCTCGCCGGGTCCTTACCCGGCCGAGAATCCTTAGATTCTCGTCCGGGATTCCAGCCGCCTTGTCCTCGGCGGGGGGCGTGGCAGCCCCTCAGCCAATGAGGAGGCTCAAAGCAGGGCCATCCCCGCTCCGAGCCTCTCCACGACTGGGAGGCTGCCTTCGTCCCCCACCGGGAACTCAGGTAAGCTTTTTCTTTTTTCTTCCCTTCCCTCCCTCCTCCCTGCCCTCCCCAACCCACTTACCTGCTTGCTCCTGCATCCCCAGTGGGGGACGATAGCAGCCTCCAGCAGTGTGGAGACTTGGAGCGGGGCCATCCCCGCTCCGCGCCTCCACACGGCTGGAAGCTTCCATTGACCCCCGCCGGGGACGCAGGTATGTTTTTTTTTTTCTTTTCATCCCCTCCCTCCCAACCCCACTTACCTTCTGCTTTTTTTTTGGGAGCGGACGCGCTGGGAACACTTGTGTTCCCAGCGCGTCCGCTCCCGATGGCCGCCATGGAAAGGGAAAACGGACTCCATTTTCCCTTTGCATGGCATCCATTTTCTTGGTCGTTTTTTTTTTTTTGTCCTGTCCCGAAACGCTGCAGCGTTTTGGGACAGAAAAAAATGCTTTTAGTGCCCCGGTCACGCACATAATGCGGGCCGGGGTACTAAAAGCTATATGACCCTCGCGGCGGGGGCATTACCGACTCAGGTAATGCCCTGGGGCCTTCGTTAAGGCCCTCGCTTCGCTCGGGCTTATAACTATGGGCCCCGGGGCATTACCTGAGTCGGTAATGCCCCTGCCGCTCGGGTCATATTGCTTATTTATTTAACTTGCTGGGCAAGGCGCCTCTGAGCGCTCTCTTTCTCTCCCTTTCCCGCTCCCTCCTCCCTCCTACCAGCCCACCTCAGGTTGATTGGGCACTCCCCTCCTCTTAAGTTCCTCCTCCCAGGGCAGCCCCCTGCCCGGCAGCCCCTGCGTCTAAGGGCCCCTAACGCAAAGGGCAGCTCCCACTGTAGCGGCTCCTGTTGTGTCTGCAGGTGTCCGCAGGGGACGCCAGTTGCCAGGCAGTCTGCCAGGTAGTCCCTCTAGCTTCCCTGCCCACCCCCGCCCCCTCCCCCTTTGTACTTTTAGACCCGGTTGTGTTTTTCCCTGTGATGTTCTAATATGCACTGTATCAGTATTTAAAAAATTGCATTGTGAAAACTAGGCCTTTTTCTCCCCCGTTCAGGACTCTCAAACTTGTCTTAAAATTTGCATTTTGTGAGCTCTTTAATCCTGAGTGTCGTCATCTTGCCCTACTGCTCAATTTGCTTGCCTCTCGCGTCCTGTCTGCCTACTGTAGTGTCCTTCGCTAGTGTCTCCCCCTCTCCCTTCCTCCCCTCCCCTCTCCCACCTACTCTTTGGTGCTCTCCCTCTCTCCTATCTTCTCTAACTGCTTCACGATTGACTATCCTGCTCTCCTCACTAAATCTGGTAGGAAGAAGTTTAAAAAGGACATCCTGGTCTCCAACCCAGGCCTCCCTATCGCTGACACCTACACGAGTGCCTCCTCCAAGGAAACTCTCAACGACATCCTCTTTGTCGTGCCTTCACCAGACCTATGGACCCTTCATATGGTATCTGTGCTCTCTCCTTTCTCCTCTTCTCCCATTAATGG
This sequence comes from Ambystoma mexicanum, assembly GCF_040938575.1. Taxonomy (NCBI): domain Eukaryota; kingdom Metazoa; phylum Chordata; class Amphibia; order Caudata; family Ambystomatidae; genus Ambystoma; species Ambystoma mexicanum. The sequence goes on along the minus strand of NC_090940.1, from coordinate 471,472,398 downwards.
TGGCACCTGTTGGGACGCCTTCCTGGCCTCCTTCCATTCCTCTAAGGTCATCATTAATGTTTACTCTAATGGGACCGTCCTGGTCCAAGGCCTTCACTTCTTTGATAGACGCTTCCCGCGCCTCATCAACTTACTTTCTTCTCCTGCTCTCCCCTCTCCGTAACTACCTCGCCTCCCCCTTCTGCCTCCTCCTTGGCAAGCTTGCCTTTCCCTTCCCTCTCTGCCCCTTCTCGGGCTCCTTCTACACCTTCGCAGGGCGTACCTCTGATCTGTGCCCCTCCCCGGAAGTCCTTTAAGGATGGCAACCTCTCACTCTGCTGTCAATCACTCCTCTGATATCTGCTGCCTCCTGGAAGAACTTGACCTGGATGTCCTCGGTATCAAAGAGACATGGTTCACGGCCAGCTCTGTCACTAGCTTTGACACGCTCCGACCTGATGGCCACAAGATCCTCTCTGCCGTCATGTCCAACCGCTCTTGTGGGGTTGTAGCCCTGATCTTCCCCGAGTGGATTCCTGCCTCTGTCACTCCTACGCAGGCCTAATCCTCTTTTGAATGCCTCGTCTGCAGGCTCGCTCGCTCTCTCTCTCTCTCTCTCTCCCCAGGCCATTCCCTTACTGTGGATATCTATCAACCACCTGGTCAGATCTCCTCCTTCTTCTCTGAGTGGGCGGACCTCTCCTCCTCACTCTTGGCCTCAACCACTCAACTCCTCGTTCTTGGAGACTTCAACATCCACCTGGATGCCTCCTGTCCTTTCTCGGGACTCTTTCGCGACCTCTGCAACTCTCTCACTCACTATTCTCCCCTCTGGCCCGACTCATTCTGCAGGGCACACTCTGGATGTTCTGATCGCCTCAGACCTTCCCCTTTCTATCCCTCTCACCACTCCTCTCTCCTGGAGTGATCACTTTCTCCTCTCCTCCCACCTCATCCTCCCTAGCCCTCAGGCCAAGCCACTTCCATCACTGCCACCCACCTTCTTGGTCATCCGACCCATGAAGCGCTTGTCAGCTGAGGCTTTCGCCGACACCTTCTCTCCCCACAAACCCGCCACCCCTTTGGCTGGCTCTCATCCTGACACAGCCCTCTCCACGCCTCACTCTGCTATATCTGATACTCTATATATCTTTGCCCCTGTCATGAGACTCAGCCTGAAGCCCAAAGCCAAGTGCAACGCCTAGTATGACTCAGACCTTGTCACCCTGAAACGCAAGTGCTGGGTGGCCGAGAGGACATGGCGTGCTTCATGTACATCCTCTGACAAACTGGCCTGCTGCAAAGGCAATACCAGCTCTCTGTCCTAACCAAGAAGAGAGCACATATCCAAGCCTGCATCTCTGTGGCATCTAACAACTCGGCCGAACTCTTTAAAATCTGCAAGGAACTGGCCAATCCTGTCGCAGTCTCTACCTCTCCTGTCTCTTCCCAGGCCCTCTGCACGGCACTGCCTTCTCACTTCATCTCTAAAACTCAGGACATCCTGTCCTCACTCTCCTCCTATCCCCCCCCGTCTACTCCCTGCTCTTCCTCTGGCCCTTCAGCAGCCACCTCTCCTCCCTCCTTCTCTGCCTTTCCCCTGTTCTCCGCTGACAAAGTTTCTAGTCAAGTCCGATCTATGAAAGTCTCGTTGAAATAGGTTGAACCCTGTTCCTCAAACTATCAAGGACGACATTGACTCCCTGGCTCCTGACCTGTCCGACTTCTGCAATCACTCCTTCGCCACCGGAGTCTTCCCATCCCCCTGAAGCATTCCCTTGTGCACCCTCTTCTTAACAAACCCTCAGCCGACCCCTCCTGCCCGGCTGACTATTGCCCAATCTCTATCACTCCCTTCCTGGGCAAGCTCCTGGAGAAACTTGCCATCCCCCAGCTTAGTCTCCACACTGAATCTGTTGGTTGTCTTCATGACCATCAGTCTGGCTTCAGAGCTGCCAGAAGCACAGAAACTGCCCTCCTGAACATCCGTGAAGACCTGCTCTCCAACCTTGACTCTTAACACCCCTTGCGTCCTCATCCTGCTTGATCTCTCTTCTGCCTCTGACACTGTGCCATCCTGCTTAACCGTCTCCGTGATAACCTGGTTATCACTGGTCTGGCTCTGGCGTGGCTGACTTCTTTCCTCTCTGACCAACCCTCCCAGGTCCAACTGGGGTCCTTCCTCTCTGCTATCTTTTTCTCTACCTGTGGTGTCCCCCAGGGGTCTATCCTCTCTTCCTGGCTGTTCAACCAATACCTGGCACTCCTTGCCCACCGCATCACTGCTCTCTGCCTCAACTTTCAGCGCTATGCAGATGACACCCAGCTAATTTTCAAGCTACCCTCGGCCTCCTCCTCTCCTTCCCTCATCTCTGACTGTCTGTCCGCTATCCAGGAGTGGTGTGCTGCCAATGACCTCTGCTTTAATGCCAGTAAGACTGAGATTCTCCTCATCGGTACACCTGCTCCCTCCTTCCCTGTCTCCCTCTGGCCGGCCTCTCTTGGCCCTCTTCCTGCTCCCACCGGCAAGGCTAAAAACCTTGGGGTCATCTTCGACTCCACACTCTCCTCCTCTCCTCACATCTCTGACGTCTCTAAGAAGTCACACTACCAACTGCACCTCCTCTGAGGTATTCTTCCTTTCCTCTCCTTCGCCCAGAAGCTCACTGTCTCCCGAGCTCTGGTTCTCTCTAGGCTGGACTAATGCAACAGCCTCTTTCTAAATCTACCTGCTTCTACTCTCCGCCCTCCTCAAGTTATCCGGAACAGGACTGCAAGACTTGTCCTTGGCCTCAAGCCCAGGGATCATATCTCTCCAGGACTGAAATCTCTGCACTGGCTCCCAGTGGCTGCGAGGATTAAGTTCAAAACCCTCTGCATCGTACACCTCAACAACTTCAACTTTCTCTTCCTAAATATCTTCCATTCTCAAGCTCTTTGCTCATCCGCCTCCAACTCCCTCAGGGTCATTCGCTTCTCCAAGCAACGAGTTGGTGGTCGATCTCTTTCTTCGACCGGTGCCTCCCTCTGGAACAGCCTCCCAGCCACCCTTAAACTTGAGGAGAACCAGCCCCCGTTCCGGAAGCACCTTAAAACCTTTCTCTTCGCTTCTGACTTTTCACCTCCTCTCCTCTGCCGACCTCCTGGCTGCAACCGGAACTGCACTGGCTACCTGGACACTCTCTGATCTCTGGCCCAGGTCTCTCCCCCGCCTGCGTCACACACCTGCACTGCCCACCTGGCATCCCCCGCACTTGGGGGACTTTTTCTGTATCCCTACAGTCCCCCTACCAGCCCTTGACACCTGATATATACACTTACCCTTGCACTTGCCACTTGTTGGCTGTTACTTACTATTGTTATCATCTTTTCCCGTGTACTGCACTGTTCCTGCCCTCTTCCCATGCACTTGCGCAATCTGAATGACACCTGGCCTAGTAGGATCGTTGTCCGTCCTCCCTTTGTTCCCCTCCCTTGCCTCGTCACGCCTTGAAACACCTGTGTATAGGTGCCTTATAAATGCCATATCATATCATATCATATAAAATGTGATGGCTGGTGTTATTTCTCAGCTAAATGTCCTCAGGATATTTAGTGGCATAGCCAAGAATAACGAGGATACATTTATTCCCTGATTTTGATGGTTCAAAGGGTCTGTAAGAAACCCATGGTGGCAACAGTAAAGACAGACACAAGTGATCACAGTTCAAGGGTATTTATTAAACTGTATAAATGGGTGAGAAAAATGCCTAATCTAAACCTAAATCTAAGATGGAAACAAGCTACGACCAGCCAATAATAATAAGGCAGTCCTAGAGGCGTCTTGTCAAATAAAAAGGGCCTATACTAAAAAACGTATTGCCAATCCTGACCGCTAAGTTACAAAATGGTGTGGGATAATGTTCATCAGAAAAGAAAGAAGTGTTCACAAAATGATAAGTCAGGATGGTATAACTAGGGTCTCCCTTCCCCACGTTTTTAGCATGGGACAAGACGGGACTCTCAAGCACAGCACACTCCTGGGCTTCTCCAGCACGAGCTTACAGTTTGTTTCCAAAATATCAGGGCCTTCTGTGGCCAAGTCTCTTTTACACCAAGCCTCTTGCCTCAGAAGGCATGATGTACTATTAACAACAGACAAAAAGTTCCTTTCAGTAACATTCCTGTCAAGGGTGTTTTTCCCTTCACCTGTGGATCCCCATCAACAGAGCTCCAATTCTTTTTCAACGTTGACCTGCCTCAGTCGTGTTAACCACAGCCTTCCATTCAAGATCTCAGCAACTTGTAACATTCTAGAGTCTTAATGTCTTTTTAAACAACCGTTCATTGTGGACATCCCTCAGCCGATTTGACACTAGTCGACATAATGTTTACAGGGTGTTAGGTTTTGCTCTCGTTCACGGGCCTCCCTCAGCCGGGTTCACATTTGCCATTTTAACACAGTTCACTCAGTTGCAACACTTTGCGAGATTCACTTCCCTTAGCTTTTTCTAGCCCCCAGTCAGGCTTTCCACATTTGTCGTTCATACAGCGTTTTCCCTCAGCCGGGCACACACTCCTGTTTCACACTGCCACAACTTTGGTAATGGGTTAAGGACTTTCGATTGTACAAGGGATTTTGGTTCAACCCTTGTATGACCACCTTAACTTTGTATGCCGGCTTTTCCTAAGGCGTCTTGTTACTATATTATTCTCTAGAAAAGGGGACCAGCCAGAGTCTTTCGTGGTGCCGGACCCCTCTGCAGCATATCTTTCCCTCGATTTTAAAGTTCAGTAGTACACAAGTTCTTTGTTCATAACAAGTTGCCATTTGCAACCTTCTCTTGACACTGTACGGTTTACTATCGGTTCTCCCACCGACTCACCGGCTATGCTGTCCTTGTTTCTGGTCTCTGGAGTCAAGGACAGAACCACGGTAGCAAGTGCACCTCCCTGCCTCGGTTATCAGTGTGGCAGGGTCCTGTGCAGTGTTGACATCTGTTACGCCACACGTCAGCTGTAGTTCCTGGCCTTTCACGGAGGTTTTGCGGGCTTGGGTCGAAAAGGGCAAGGGCACTTCCCTGCTTGTTGTCCTTTCCCATCTCGCCACCTTTCTTCTTCGTTTGAACTCCTCTCCTGGAATAGCTGCTTCCTTGTGCATTTGTCCTTGCTCAAAGTGTGCTCAGGTGTGTGTAGTTATTGTCAATTGCCTGACTCTGCCTGGCCCTTGTCTTGGGAGATGTCAGGTAAACGGCTCTGGTGTTAGTCTGTTGTGTTTCATGGTATAAAAAAGTGGTTGTGTCAGAATGGGAGCGGGGGGTAGAGCTTCTAAGTGTCTACCAGTAGGATGGAAAAAGGTGTGAGAAGTAAGGGGGTACCGTGTCCCACTTCCATCCCCTGAAGACCCCCATTCAGGTGATTCTCCCCCACTGGTCCACCCCCAGGAACAGGATCCAATAGCGATGACCGTGTCCTGGCCACCTGGCTGACAGATCTCCGGGGACTAGCGGGTGAGACACCTTCAGGTTTCTCACGTGGTCCCACTATATCCATTGCGATGCAAGAAAGGGGAATTTCAATAATAGGGAAAGGTTTTAAAGGGATTAGTGGAACTGGAGTGGCTCCAGTCTATTGGCAAAGGAGACAGGTCAACACAACATTTTTGACATTGGCATATACCCATGGCCAATAGAACCTTGGTATTACCTGGGTCTGAGTTTACTCATTCCTTGATGTCCTGCCATTAAGTGGGAATGAGCTAGTTCCAAGACCAATCTCCGTTGGCTTCGGGCAACCTTGGTTTCCCTTCTGGAGTGACATCACCCCTATACAAAAAGACCTTTTCCTATGGGAAAAAAGGACCAAACACACCTCTGTCTTCCTGCTCTGAAATGACCTTATACAAGGTTTCAGTCAGTATAGGGTTGTTTCGCTGTACGAAAGCTAGGTCAGGCAGAAGACCTGCTTCCTCTATTTCCTGGGAAGCTTTATCTTTCTTTGGTGGATCTTCCTCCCCAAATCTTTGTGAGCCCCTATCAGTCTTGCACTGGTCTTGTGCTTTCTGAGGGATGGGAAATAAAGGCTTTTCCAAAATTCCCTGTCCAACTTTCTCCCCTTCCTTAACTGTATATGGGTTGTTCCCATGGTTGTGTAAGAGTATTCAATATAGAAGACTGGATTGGTTCACGGCGCACAGAGCAAGCGAGGGGAGACAGACTCAGGCAGCCCCTCAACTTGTTATGCGGGCCCTGCTTGTGCCCCTCATTGCTTTGTGGATTTATGCACCTCTTAGCCAGCCGCTTTAACTTCTTTCCTTATGATGTGAAGGCATCATGAAGCAAGTCACAGACAACAGATCCAAAGTTAAACAAAATACCTTTACTAACTTACCTGTCAGGATGGGAGAATGCCTCACTTGCCCTATATTAAGGTGGGATTTCGCTACCTAAAGAAACTAATGTTCATCTGTGTCCTTGAGTTCAACTTAAGTCAGTCTGTGTCCAAAACCCATGCTTGCCCTCACATCTAAAGATGTATAACGTGTAGGGATGTCAGCAACCACAAAAATAGTGTTCAAAATAACATTCTGAGCCTCTTCCAGCTCCTCGGCTTGTATAATAGCCCTTTTTTAAGTTCAAAGCACTTTCACAAACAAGACCACAGGGGTCCTTTCCCCAAGGGTAGCACACTCTCAACAAGGATGTTGGGGTTCCCTTCTCCAAGTTCAACACAGTTCTAAAATGATATTCAGGTCTCTTGCTTTCCTGTAAGTTGTCCACACCAATTTTGCAGTTCAAATAGGGCTTTCCGGTCTAGGCGCAGTTGTCGGACCACACGGTCTAGCCATCACAGGTCACGCAACCGAAAACACTTGGCACGTCATTATAGTCACTGGTTCATATAGTTCCTTGCAGGCACAGGCCTCCTCTTTAAACCTACACCATTTAGTTGCCTGCAGCACTTTTCCTCCTCGGCAGCCTTCCGGGCTCTGTCTCTACGTGACTTTAGCCACATTCACTTTGGGGAGACTTTCCTTGCCTCCCCAACACACTTTCACACTTTGCAATACCGTTGTGTTCCTTGTACTTTTCCTTTGGTTTCACATGCCCTGGTTACTGGCTTTTCTTTAATTCCTATTCTCACAGTATCCATTGACTTTCCTTATTGTCAAACTTGTATTTCACTTTGCTTTCATTCATACAATAGGTTCCATGTGCTTCACACAACTTTACTTCAGTTCAGTATTCAAAAATTGCAGGTAATATTCAGCAGCTTGTCTCTGGTTTCATAAAACTCTTCTTTGGCCTCCTGACCCAACAAACCTTCGCCTTTCTCTGATTGACATCCTCGCGTGCCTGAACCCATGCCCTTGGTGTGCCCCAGCGTGACTTTCCCTCACCGTCACTCACCGGTATCTGGCAACTCCTCTGGGTGCCTTTGGTTCTCTCCTTAGCATTAGCTCGCTCCCCGTCGTTCCGTCAGGGAAACTCAGCGAGCCCGGCTCACCCCTTCCGAAACCTTCCTGCTGTGTGCTGCAGCTCCCTGGAGTCTTCAGTGTCCCCCAGCTTCAGCGGGGGACAAGCAGCCTCAGAACTTGCAAGATTCTCGCCCCTCTCATGCCTGGTCAGGCTGCAGCATCTCTCTGCTTGTCCTGAAATGGTCTGCGCTGGTTCCACTGAGCAGGCTCCTTTCTCCACATGGGACACCATCTCCTGCATGCTGGGCTCTCTCTCCCAGCTGGACTCCAGCAAACTGGGTTATCTCTTCCAGCTGGATTCCTCGTCCTTCTGATTTCTTTCTCTTTATGTACACCTGTGGCCTAGCAATTGGCTCCAGGTGCAAGTCCTTTGCCTGACCCCAATTAGTGGGACTTGCCTGACTTGTGTACTGATGGTTCATAGCCCTCTTCCTCGTCTCAGTACAAGAGTGGTGAAATGACATGTCAGTGTGTACTGCACGTAGTCGCCTCTTCCTCATCCCAGTACTATAGTGGGTTAGAAATGGGGAAATGCTCTACTATAGCCTACAAAAGCCGGGGGAGGTGAGGGCTCGTTCTGAGAAGTAAAAGGGGGATACCATATCTCGCACTTGAATCCCCTCTGCTTTACCCTCTCCCTGGCGCCTCTATGCTGATAGTATCCTCTGGTGTTTTTCTGGTCATTGGGACAGTGGGAACAATATCCCATAAATACATCTGGGATTAAGGGTTCCTTCTTCAATGGAAATGAGGGATACCGCGTCCCACCCAAGGACACCTCATTGCCAATCCCCAGGACACTCCACCCAGGTGATTCTCACTCGCTTCTCCACCCCCTGGGTCTGGGTCCAAAAGTGATGGCCTTTCCAAAGGGCAGTAGATATGATGACACCCTCAGTGTTTTTTTTAAAAAAAACACTTTATTGACATTTTAGTAAACAAAGCACAGGGCTACATGCCTAAAAAAACAGGTCACTTTCCAATTGAGTGCAATGTCGTCCTCTCACAACATCTCTGCGAGGGCTCAGAGGCCTTTCCAAGTCTTGCAGGACAGTATTTCCCAGCCTCAGGGGGTACACCCTTGCGCTTCATGGGGAGGGTCACATCTGTTGTGCGATGTGCATTCTCCAAGACACAACATTTTCATCCCCTTGTTCCAGATGGTCCCCTCCTTCCCTGCATGCTTCCACATGTCATGTCAACATTCAATAACATGTCCTGCCATTTCACTTGATTGTGGCAGTAGATCTACGGAGGATACGCATCAGATGGAGGGAACAATGCCTGTTAGTGGATCCCAGGCAGTTAAATTCACACTCTTCTCATCCAACTCTCTGTCTGCTGCCTTATGCCACACAGCAGATTCAGCCAGGGCCCAGCTCTCCATGTCTGCCCGCCAAGCTTCCATTCTGGGTCTCTCCAGCGCTCTCCAAGCAATAGCAATCCTCCTCTTAGCTAATATACAAATAGGGTCCTTCATGCGGGTGAAGTGCTTAACGTGTTTCCCACTCCTGGGGTACAGGCAGGCGCCTGGTTCGTTGTCCCCTCTAGCAGCACTAGAAGCCACCTCCTTCCAGAACCTGTCAATGACTGGGTAGGACCAAAGCATATGAAAGAAGCCCACGACTTCATGTTCACATTTGGAGCAGGTCCTGACTCCTGCTTCCTTAAATTTTTAAATCCTGTGGGGGTCAGGTATGCCCTGTACAGTACGTACAGCTGAACAAGTTTGAATCTAGCATTCCTCAAAACCTATCTAGTGTTTGTTTGTTTGTTTTAATATTTGTAATGCACGCCAGACCCGAAGGTATCAGGGCGCAATAAGCATCCAGAAGGTTGTTTAGCTTAGGTTACATTGCCGTGCAGGTACAGACATTTTATGCAATAGATGGTAGATAAGGCAGTTTGTACAAGGTAAGACTAACGGGCAAACAGAATACACATTTACACAATATACACAGTTTACAATATACACAGTATGTACATATAAAATAATTGTTACGTGATATGAGTAAAGGGGAAGTCAGAAGTCATTTTCCTTGATCCAGTGGAGAGCTTGGCCCTAAAGCGAGGGTAGGGTAGATCTTCCCTCATGGGCGGTCGGAGGGAGTTCCAATATTGGGCGGCTTTAACCGGTAAGCTACTTCCACCAGTCTTAGTGCGTTTAAATCTAGGCACTGTTAGAAGGTTAGCATTGGCAGTTCTCGTGGGGCGGTTGGAGGATTGTCTCAAAAATCTGGCTATGTGGGGCGGCATTGTGGAGACATTTGTGGCTCAAGGAGGCTGTTTTGAGAAGGATTTTATCTTTCGTGGAAAGCCAGTTATTAGCTCTTCTGGTGTCAGAAATGTGGGCTTACTTAGGAATACTTAAGGCTGCTCTCAGAGCATTGTTTTGTAAAATCTGGAACTTACTAGTATTGTATTTGTTGCTCCCTAAATATAGGGCATTGCAATAGTCAGTTTAGACAAAACAAGGGCTCTTGCTAAGGTGATGTAGTTGTTAGAGGAGAGGAAGGGCTTGGCTGCTCTGATTAGCAGTTGATGAAGCCGTGGGGTTGACTTGTTTTTTAAAGGTTAGGGTAGAGTCTAGGTAGAATCCAAGGGTTTTGACTTCCTTGGCTACTGTAATGTTGTTGTCGTCTATTCTGAAGTCGGAATAGTTGTGGCCCAGTTTGTTAAGGTTCGCAGGGGTACCGAGGATGAGGAGTTCCGTTTAGTCATCATTCAGGCATAGACCGTGAGAGGCCATCCATGCCTGGATGATGAGGTACACTCTATTCACAAAGGTCAAATCCTTGGTGTAGTCTCCCGGCAACGGGATGAGGATCTGGGTATCATCAGCATAGTTAGTGTAGGTGATACCCAGGCCGTCAAGATCGTCATAAAGGGGCTTTGTGAAAGTGTTGTACAGGGTAGGGGACACACAAGAGCCCAGAGGCGCACCGCAGGTGATGGGTATAGGGTCAGCGTCTGCTGTAGGTGAGAAGACACGCATTGTCCTGTTGTCAAGGAAGGATTGGATCCAGCCTATCGCTTCTTGTGAGAAGTGGGCAGCGAAGTCCAGGTGGTTACACAGGATTTTGTGGTCCACTAGGTCAAATGCCGCTGAGAGATCAAGAAGAAGGAGTAATCCTGCCTTTCCACTGTCTCTCAGCACGTCGATTTATGCCTTGAGGTCAATCAGTGCAGTTTCAGTCCTGTGTTGGGGTCTGAAACCTGACTGACGTACTCCTAGAAGATGGTTACATTCCAAATATTGTTGGATTTGAAGGTAAGCTACCTTGTCTAGAATTTTGAGCAGGAAGGGGACTGTGGTGATAGGACGGTAATTGGTGGGTATGGACAGGTCAAGTGTTTGTTTTTTTGTTTTTTAAGTAGTGGGAGAACCCAAGACCGTTTCAGATTATTGGGTATGGTGCCGGTAGAGAAGGAGGTGTTAATGAGTTTGGAGATGAATGGGGAGAGATCATGCGCAGCATCCTTTATGATTTGGGCTGGGCGGGGGTCGCCATGGCAATTAGAAGGTTTGAGGCCTCTAAGATGGATACTTTATTGAAGTTGAAGCAGGGAGGAAGTTGTTGAGGGGGTGGCAGAGTGCAAAGGGGCGGTGGCAGAGAAAGTTTGTTGGGCTTAGGGGCAGGGCGGAGAATTTCTTTTTTGTAGTCAATCTTGGCTTGGAGGGTCGTTACCTTATTCGATAGGGCATTCTGAATGCTGGTGCACCATATTTTGTCCTTACGACAGGTGTCAGGGGCTTGGATAGGCGTTTCCATCTCTATAAGGATTTAGTACTTGAGTTGGCTTGTGAAATACGCAAGTTGAAAAAGGATTGTTTGGCGAGGATAATTTCTTTTTTGTAAAGCGTGGCTAGTTTACTAAGGTTATTTTTGTTACTGACAGATGGATCTTGTCTCCAAACGTGTTCACTTTTGCGTATTTCTAGTCTGATTGCTTTCAGGTGGGGAGAGAACCAGGTATTGACATGTTTTATAGGTTTACTCTTTCTGAGTTTCAGTGGTGCTATGGTGTCTAAAGATGACATCATTATTTTATTGTACTCCTCTACCAGAGTGAAAGGATCTGTGTGGTCGGGAATCGAGTTCAGAGTGGGAAGGATCAGGGGAGTGAGTTTCTCAGCTGTAATATTTCTTTTATTTCTGGTGGGCATGGCACGAGCTATGCTATTGTCAGGGGGTGAGGGTGGCGTAGCCCCTAAGTTGAAGGTTATCAGGTGGTGGTCAGACCAGAGCTGGGGTGTTTTAGAAGTGATGGAAGTCTGGCAGTTGTGCTCTGCTATCCAGTCGAGGGTGCTTCCTTTAATATGGGTCGGATGAGTCACTTTTTGGGTAAACCCCATTTCAGCAAGGGAGTCGTTGATTTGTGTGGCATTGAGGTCTAAAGGGTTGTTAAACCCTAGGTTAAAATCACCTAGGAGAAAGCATTGTGAAGAGTTTTTGAGGTTGTCAGATAAGATATTGGTTAAGTCTTCTTCGAACGATCCTAAGGGGCCTGGGGGTCTGTAAATGAGGTGGATGGTCAGGGTTTGGGTGTCGTGATGGGTAACTTGGCTGCAAGGGATTCGCGGGAATCAAGATTTTGAGGCATGGCGAGTCTCATAGCTAGGCTAGTTTTGGCAATTATGGCGAGGCCTCCACCTCTGGATTTTGTTCGATCTATTCAGAGGAGTGTGTAGTCCTCAGGAATAGCTAGCATGATCGCTGGGCCGGCTGCTGAGTGAAGCCAGGATTCGGTAATAGCGAGGAAGTAAATTTTTTCTACCTGGAGTAGGTTGGCTATTTCCGTGGCATGGACTACCATGGAGCGGACATTTATTAAGGCACCTCTAATGCTAGTCTGGGTAGTTTCCGTTGGTGGTGCCTGGGTGTTAAGGAGGTACTTCAGAGGGGTGTTGATGTCCTGAGTGGGCTGACTGTTAAACAGAGATGAGGGCTGTGTGTTGGTGGCTTTATGGAGGGAGTTTTTGGTATTAGGCTGCAGGCACCCACCCTCCCCCCGGTTCTGATAGATCTTGTTCTGAGAGGGCAGGAGATTTTGGCAGTAGGTTCGAATATTTTAGAGAGCCTAGCGCAGAGTTTGAGGTTTCTCTGATGGAGACTACATGGTCTGGTGTCCAAACTGAACTGGCTAGGAGTGTTGTTGCGAAGGGTCGCAAGATGGGGGGTTGTCGCTGCTAAAGGAGAGGTGGGTCTCATGGTAGGATTTAGAGTGCAGATTAGGTTTAGGATAATCCTCAGCAGGGCTGTATAGATGGTTGACAGATACATAATGGACCCTGTCTAGGCTATCAGCAGTGGGAGGGGTACCTGAGTGATGGCAGTTGTGGCACCAGGGCCGGATGGACCAATGGGTGGTGGCTAAGCAAGGGTACAAAGATGGTGTACTGGTAGGTGAAGCTTGATAAGGCAGATTAGTAGGCTGGCTCAGATAAAGTGAGAGTAGGCTGGATTGAAAATGGGCTATCTCAGACAGTATGGCATCAAATTGGCTAGTGCAAAATCAGACACAGTGCATGTATAGGTGGTTTGTAGGCCTAAGCGTGGGCTAATTAGACTAGGATACCTTGGCTAGGATAATGGTAACATTTACATGCAGTAGTAATGTGAGGCGAATGCGCTGGCTGTATAATAACAGTGTGGCATAGGATAGCCAGGGTTAAACAGTGAATGTACGATCGGCGCCAGGTGTGAAAGAGTTCAGGAGTGGTGGCTCGGCTGGGCACAAGGCCTATGTGCATGGAGCTACTCACATGTGGTTTTGCAGGATCTGGACAGAGTTTAATGGCGTTGGCGGACACGCAGTCACGGACAGGCCACAGACAGGCGAGGGGCCTTTTTCCTCCGGGCCTTTACCGAATGGGCCGTTTCTCGCCTTCCGGTTCGCCCTGGAATGACGTAAATGTTGCAAGTGAGCCAATCCGACTTCAGGGGCAGTGCGTGTATGTTGCTAGGCAACTGGTACACAGAACATCGTGGCGTTGGCCATCTTAGATATTTCTTCTTATAGATGCAGTCTCATTTCAGATTGCGTGAACATCAAGGTGCAATGGGCATATCAGCAAATATCAGCTGCTCGTGCATCAGAGGCACATGGGCTGATGTGATCAGGGAGTGCGCGCAGTGCCCGGTGATTACCTTATTCCAGGCAATGGTGTAGATCTGGTACCCTGGGGCTCCAGCCCTCCCCCCTTCTCCCTCAGGGAGCAGGGATCTCAGAATGTATACTAATGCGTGCAGCCATTCTGCTTCTGTGAGCATCCTACCAACGTCTCCCTTCCACCTCTTGTGCACCCTAAGCACTGATGCATTGCATGCAGACAGTAACAAATTGTACAGCCTGGGAGACCCTGCCTCCCCATGGTCACTAAGCAGAAACGCCAACAGCGGTTCCAAGGCCAAGACAAATTACATTGGTGACAGCAGGCAGCCTTGCTTCGTTACCCTGCGCAGCTTCACTCTGGCCAGGGGTTGTCTATATAGCAGCTCCACCCTTCTGCAGAACCCCTTCCCTATTCCAATCTGCTTTAGCGTTGTATGAAGCCAATCCCATCTTACAGAATTGAATGCTTTAATTGCGTCTAGGGAAGCTACTGCGCAATCTATCCCAGGTCCCTGGCACCATCCATCACATGATGAAGTCGTCTTAAGTTCAATGGAGTGCTCCTGGTTGGTACATACCACGTCTGGTCTACATGTATCAGATCACCGATCACCCACCTTAATCTATTAGGACACCCTCGGGTTTCTCACAAAGAGCAGCTGGGAACAATAATAAAGACTGCTTCGGCTTTTCTGGCCGCTTCCTGCCAATGGATATCTGGTATTTCCTGGGCTTGTTATCGTGCTACTAAACCACTACTTTTTAGTATTAAGTGTTTTTAAATTGTCACATTGCAACTATTTTTAAACATTATATCATTGTCAAATTGCAACTAACATATTGTATTCTTTTTTTTTCTTATTCGTCATTATTGCTATCTTCCTTATTTATTGCACTTGGCATCCGGCATTGCATTTGCACTTAGCAACTTGCACTTGGTATTGGGCACTAGGCATTTGGCATTCTCCATCCTAAATTATGTCTAAAAGGAAAGGCACCTCCTCCGTTTTGCCTGAAAATAGACAGAAAACTTTTTGAAAATGTTTGTCCCCATAAAGGACCTTAATGTACTGATTACAGAAAATAAGGACCTCGTACAAGACATTGGTTGTTTAGACACCAATGGGAGGGATGGGGCAAGGGTGGTTGGAAAAACAGACATAATCGATGTAGGCAATATTGCTTCAAACTGTGTTGCGGTAAGGGTTGAGATTGAAATAATAGCATGTGCCTTGGCCCCTCCCGTACCGTCTCTGAGTAGCCTCAACAATATGAATGTGCTAGGAAGAAGTAGACTATTAAAAGAGGCTAAGAATCCACTAAAGCCCATTCTGATTGGCAAAAAGGATGGCCAGGAGGGCGGGTGACATTTTATGTTGCCTGTTAACATTCTTAGGTATACCGGACTGATTGACTGCGACATCCGCAGCAAGTTGGGGCAGAAGGTCGCTGCAGCTGCGAGTATAGACTGTGAAAGGTTTTGACCCATGCTGAATCAATAGACTGGGTAGATGTGGGGATGAGCTGTCGCCGCCCATCATTCCATCCCAGAGTCCAGGGGAACCGCGCAGTGCTGAATCAATAGACTGGGTAGATGTGGGGATGAGCTGCCGCTGCCCATCATTCCATCCCAGAGTCCAGGAGAACCGCGCAGTTGTGCGCATACCAAAAGCACCAGGGGTGAAAGGTGGTGCCAAAGGAAAAATAGCAGCACCTGTCAGAGCAAAAGCGCTTTTAAATCACCTCTGTTTATTTGAGGGCAAGCTCCAAATGTCAAGTTCAAACATTGCAAGATAGCTAATACCGGAGCCCTTTGTTCAAAAATCCGTTTTACTGATGTCAAAAAGTTGCTGAAATCATGGGCACAAGACCACTCTAAAGATTCAACCTTCTTATGGGGGGGTTCCACATAACCACTCTAATGTAAGGATGCCTATCAAAACAATAGCAAAAATCTCCTGTCAAATTCAAGACAACTCCTAAATGGATGCAGTACCGACAAATTCCACAAGGCGGCGCCAGCAGTCTAAACTCTGACAGGAGAACTGAGTTCAATAGCTGACAAAGGGACCTGAGTCAGCTGGACTTCAAAGCCTGTTGGTTAATTAAAAATCTTAGCCACCTGCTGTTCCCAGAGGCCAAGAGGCTGGGAAACCTTAACACCTCAGAGATTCCCACACCAGGAGGCAGGATATCACATGGCCCTTCTGAGTGAGAAGGAGGGGTTTTCCTTCAGCTTGCTGGAGCCCACACAAAAGACTCTTGCCCTTGAATGGGGTATGTTAATTTTGAGTGTTTCCTGTCAACAGCCCTCTGCCAGCAAGGAGAGACATGTGTTTCCTGACCCACCCAAGCTTCTGGAGGCAGACCCAAACACTTTGGGGAGTTGAATTGAAGGCAAATATATGTTTCATAAAAATACTGATAACTCTTTGTAACCAGATGACAGAAATGTGCAATTTGGGGATCCTTAAAAGGAAAACTGTGCCCACAATTCAAGACCAAACTCCAATTTTTGTGATATTCTGGTGCAAAACCCTAGTAATTATGAATATTGCAGACACAGTATTTAAGCTAGCGACCTGGAAATTTACTGGCATATGTGTAGAAGGGGGGTGTACATTTGTATAATTTTTGATGAAAAACCAATGTTGCAAAACCCACTAAAATCGAAAATAAGTTGCCATTTTTGAATGCAAGCTCCTAGAAACGCCAGAGTCGGAACAGAGACTACCTTAAGCAATGTGTAATATGTACATGTAATGTCAACCACTTGTGTACCTGGGAAATATGTATTTGGATCAGAAATAGATTTGTGTGCACATTGACCAGGGGAGTGTCATTTCTGTAGGTCATAAAAATGACATCACTCTGACACACTATCCCTTCCCAAATCAGGGACCAAAGAATCTATTGACCTATCAAATTAAGAGAGGGGCAGGCTTAGTGAAGCTAGCCTCTCCACCCACTTTCTAAACACATAAAAGCAGACAGTGCAGGACAGATAGGGATTCAATTCCATTTGCTGCGGAGTGTGCTGACTGACGACTTCACATCCAGAGATCCAACACTTAGACTTCCAAGCTAAACAGAGACTACAGAACTTTGAACCAAGAAGGCCCACTGCAAGCAAAAGTATTTGTCAGCAGGCCTCAAAATCTTTTGCAACTGAACTCTTCAAATAGCCGGGCTGAGCTGTTTGATTCTGGCCTAGAACTCTCTGACAGAAACATCCAGAACCAGGAGCCGTGCTGTGTCCAGAGAAGGCAGAACCCGATCCAGAGAACCGGTGCCTAGCAAACCCAGGACAGCAGAGCAGAGCTGACCCAGACGCTGTGAGCAGAACCGCCCGAAGTCCAGTCCAGTTGACCCGATCCGTGACGAGGCCCAGTCCTTCTAAAAATATAGTGTGAGTACTGCCAGAACTGTGCGAAACCCAATCCCTTAGTTAAAACAATCTAATGCAAACTATTTTAACCTAAGTAGAACTGCCTCCTAGTAATCCTGTCATCTGTCATTCTAAAGCTGCGAGCTGTCATCTGTCATTCTAAAGCTGCAAACTGTCACCTGTCATTTTGAGTTTTACTTTAAATCCGAAAAACTACCTTTACTAAATCGTCCGTATCTCTGAAACCATTTGTCCTAGGAACGTGGTTTAACTTTCATTTAAAAGCTAAGATTCTAGGCTTTCCAACAAACCTAAAACTGACTACTCCTTATACTTTTGCCGTAATCAAGATTCACGCACTCACGAATTTTACCGCGATTTGCGATTTGGCCTGATTTCTTCTCCAGTAAAGAAGTCAGCAGCTCCGTGCTTTCCTTTGCTAAAATTAGTTTAACCTGCTAGTTACTCATAGAGCATTGCTGAGTGAGCCTGAACTAATATAAAGTAGCCATCACCTACCCTGAACCTCTAGAGGGAATTAAAAGCAATTTTAGCACCTTTTCACTTCCTTGCAAACCACATTAAAGTAATTTGCCTGTGTTTAAAACTCATACCTGTTTTTCTCTAAGCTTGCTGGGGGAACTGGAACTGTGTATTGCATTATAAAGTGTGATTTGTTGGGATTCTTGAAGACTATGTGCTCTCCTTCCATTTCTTATATTGCATGGGGGGGAGTGAATTGTCAAAAGAAAAAGTGATCATATTACCTTTTGCTAAAATCATAACAAGTATTTCTGTACTGCATTTTATTCCACCTTGCATTTCCTTGAAACCATCAAGCATTTTCAGCTACCTCATCCTCTATACTACTCCTAAGTAACCAAATCAGTGTACCACTGTAACATTATCCATTGTGGATCACGGTCATATTCTGAAGTGTGGTATCCATTATCAATTTATTTATAAAGTGTGATAGATATATATTGTTGAATTGTCCAAATAAACCGTTTAAATTTGCAAATCAAACCTACCTCTTGGCTCAGTGGGGTCAGGGGGATTCTAAGAGAGGGGTGTTATACAAGGGTTCATCATCCAGATTATAACTTGCCATAAAAATATATAAATAAGGGCTTCCCTTGGGCATCCCAGACAAGGCACTGACTTAGTGGGATTGCTTGATTGGAGTCACTTACAGAGTGGGGGCTCGTAGCCGGGATCTTCTGGGTTAGATTTACACTTGTGCAGCTTAATACAGTGTGCTAACTGATGGGATACATACATCCGGTCGGATCACCACGCTGTGGTACGCTGTGAAAGCACTCCTCAAAGGAACGCTCTAAGAAAACGGTCTGTTTTGCAAAATAAAATGCAAACTTCTGTAAGTCAGGAAGGAACTCAAATTCCAGAATGACAACTTTGGTAGATATGAAGATAGCTAGGGAGCACCTCTTACATAAACTGTTTGTGAGAGGTGAATGGTCTGAACAGGACCAAAATGTATGGTTGCAGGCGATCACACAACAGGTCACTACAACTGGGTCAGATATGTGGAGAGATCAGGGTCCCTTACATGTGGCCCTGAGTGAACTATATATGGCCCCTAAGGCCAAGGATGAGCACAACAAGATTGCTAGGGTAGCGGCATATTTATATTTACATATGGGAGCCATGCAGGACAAATGTGCTGAAGGCCAAGATCTGGCAAATAGGCAACAGATCGCGTTAGAGAAGGCCCAATCTGACCTGGTCTCTTCTGAGCAGAGGATGCACAGAAGCCAGGAGTCAGAAAATGAGAGCAGACAGTATCTCATTAAAATCAAAGAGGACATGTGTATCCTGCAACAGGAAAAGTCTGACCAGGATACCAGATTTCTGGCCTTGCAGAAGGAGTACCAAGAAGGTTTGGACTCCCTAGTGCAGAGCCAGAAAAATCTGGAGCAACAATTAGATTTCAATAGGGCATGTGCTGAACAGGTAGTCACCCTCAAAGCCACCTAGATAGGGAAAAGGCAGAGAGCAATAAACTGATCCTGAAAGACCTGGATACCCAGGCAGAGTTTGATCAGGAGCGCCAGAAAGCTGGTGCCCTTCAAAGGCAAAGGGACAACCTGGCAGCACAGATGCAGACTCTTAGTCAGGAAAGGGACACCTTAGGCCAGGAAGTCTGCCATTTAAAAAGAAAACTGAAGAAAATCACTTGGCCCTCCAGGGGCTGGGTGACCTCCAAAAAGAGCATCAGAACCTGTTAGAGCACACCAGGAGGGTGGAAGAGGCTCTGGCAAGAAAGGAGCAGGCCAGTAGGGATGGGACGCAGGAGTTAACCCTCCTGCAGCAAAGACTGGCCCAGTACTCCAGGACCAATCAGGAGACACAGAGAGAGAATGAGGCTCTCTGCGAGCACAATGATAGGCTCCAGCAACAGGTAGCCATGCAGGAGAGATTGATAGAGTCGAGTACGGCCTTGGTTGAGGAGCTGAAAGCCCAGGCTCTTGCATTGCAAAAGGGAGCAAGGGCTGATAGAGATGAAGTTCGCTGGGAAAGGGAAACGCCTGAGCATAACCTCAGGAGCCCTAGTACCAGAGGCCTTCATCTCTACCAGTCCCTGGACTCTGCCACCCCCATGTTCCCCGGCGCACATGAGCACGGGGCCACAGGGATGGCAGATTACTATCCAGCTAAAAGTATGGGGCTCATAGGCCAGTACCACCCAGGAATGGAGGGGCGGGCATCCGGGTATGGGCACCCAAGCACAGTGCAATTTAGTGGGGAACCCCAGGAGAGTAGGCCCACTAAGGGCATCCTGAAAACCTCTGCCCAGTTAGGTCAGTGAGGGTGGTACCCATCAAATCCTGGCAGCAAGGAGGGATCTGAAGACTCCTCTGAGCGTCACAGGACACAGGAGACCAGGTTCCCACATTCTGCCAGCCATTCCCAGGCTCGCAGAATCCGGGAAAACCTGGAAGATCAGACGGGCACCTCTCGGAGCAGTGCTTCTGAGTCGGAGGATGAATGGACCAGGGTTACCCGAACCAAAAAGGCCAATAAGGCAAAAAGGGCCTTGCTTAAGGACCCATTGAAACAAATAAAGGCAATAAGGAGTGTCATCACGCCTTATCATAAGAACGCCAAGTATTCTCTTTGGGAACACTTGGAGCTCTATGAGCAAATGATGGAGACTTTCCATTTGAAGGACAGCAGTAGCTGCATCCAGTACGTCAATTGGACATTCTCCTCAGAATACTCCAGTTTCTTTGCAGGGCTGGAGGACCAAAACCATTCAAGATGGTCCGCATATAGGGCGGCCATCTTGAAATATTTTTCTGTTCATAGAAATCCCCAAGAGGCTCGCAAGGCAGCCTACAATTTGCAATGTGGGGAGGATCAGGCCGCACAAGAATTTGTGCAAGAATTGAAGCGTGCCTTTGCGCAGACCACCAAAAGGGTGCGCACAGACAGCAAAGAGTTTGTCAATACTTTTTCCATGCCTTGCCCAAATACATCATGACCCAGCTAGTGAGAGATTTTCACAAGAAGAGGTCACTAGACTGGGTCATTGAACAGGCTACCCGGATCTATGAGGTGCAGAAGCCCATAGAAAATAAAAATAATGCGCAGAAAAACCCCAAAACCAACAGCACCCCTGCTGCTGCCAAGGTGGCAGAGGTAAAGGTTGCCCCCGTTTTAGATTTGGAGATGGGGGGGCCTAAAAACCTGCCTGCACCAAATAACTCTAACACCAGAAGGCCCTCGGGCCAGTCACAGACAGGGAGTCAAGGAGGTAGTCCCACAAATGGGGTCCCTCGCTCCCCTGATTATGTAAGTCCCCGCTAGAAGGGAAACCGACCCATCCTGGGTTATGTGTGGACTCTTCCAGCCCAAGAGGGGGGGGATCCGGCCAAGCACCTAACCCAGGGAATTTCCCTCCTAACTTCCCCCAGGAGGGCAGAAATTCACCAAACCCTGGGCAGAATTGTTTCCCCAGGTATCCACCCAACTTCCAGCCCCAAAATCATCCATCCTTCTTTCCCCAATTCCCTGAGCCCAGACAACCTAATCCGGGAGAGGGTAGGCCAAGGGTGGAGGGGTACCCAAATCTTCCCAATCCGGGGTATTACCAGAGAAGGGATAGCTACCCTTCCCGGGATCAGCCCAGGGGAGAAAATAGAGCCCCGTATCAGCCTGAGCGGGTTTCACAACTTGAGCACCAGGTTCAAAATATGGCACGGGATCTGGGTCACATACTGAGGGCTCAACAGAACCCTCAGATGAGCATGCCACCGCAGAATGCCCCAAACTCTGGACCTGGTGCTCCAGAACAATGACGGGGGCAGCATCCCGATAACCCACCGGTTCCCAAGGAGGAGGCTCAAGGGGAAGGGGGGTGTAAAGCCTTGGAGGAAGCTTCCTTCCCAACTTGTAAACAGCCCCTGGAAAACCAGGAACCGGAAACAAAATCTCCTGCCCCTGAAAGTCTGCCATCCAAGGAGCAGAGGGGGGGTAGGAGAAACAAAGGACCCAAACAGACCCACTTTCTGGAGGAGGTACAGGTCTTCCAATTTGAGAGAGAGGGATCACAAGAGGATCCTGGGGAAAGGATCTTCTCCTTCAGAGATGGGGGAACTCCTCCCAAGGGAAAATGGGTCCCAAGGAATGCCAATTCAGACTGGGGAGATGTGGAGACTGAGCTACCGCCACCCATCATCTCATCCCAGAACCGACAATACCAAAATCCCATGGGTCAAACCCATCCTGATGACTGCCCCCAAAAAGGGGGTGGCGGCCCAGAACCCGAAACCATTTCCAGATGCCAATTTTTTCTTTCAGATTCCCCAGGCTCTTCACACAATTCTGCCCAAATCTCTTCTCTCGCCATGTTCAAAACCAGAAAATTAGCCCACCAGTTGTCCAAAAATGTGCATTATCTGTGCCCCCTTAAGGAGAAGGAGGGAAGATACTATGCCCCGGTACAAGTACAGGGGAAGGGTACAATTTTTGGCACTGGTGGACACTGGATCCCAAGCTACCCTTCTGTCCAAAAGGGCCTTTGCTGAACTAAATGCAGGAAGGGGGGAGAATTATCGTATTCCTCTCACCTCTCTTCCTGGACAACTCCAGAACTTTGACGGGAAGGAAATTCCCGTCGAGGGGACGGCATATTTGGACATTAAAATTGGGCGTCACAGGTTGAAACACCCGGTCATAGTAGTGACTCCAGAGGGCACCCCTTGTTTACTAGGGAATGACCTCCTGAGAAGGTTGTCACCCCTAATAGATTGCGTGAACAAGGTCCTCTGGACCCAGACTAGCCGACCAATAAAATTAAAACAGAGTGTCAACCATGTTAGTTTAAATGGCACCTGCCACATGGTTGAACAAAGATCTGACCAAGTAGAATTTCACTTCCAGCTCGGACAAGGGGAATCGGTCTCGTCATGCCCGTTCCATGTCCCGGTCCTCGACGCGCTCGAGACTGCGTGAACCTGTGAAGTCTTCGAAGAAGACATCGACGCCTGTGACGCGAGGTCGTCGATGGACTCTCTCGAGGCTCCACCTCTGAGAAAGTCGTTGACGCCGTCGGCGCCCAGGATGTCAAAGGACACCCTCGGGGCTCCTCCTTCGAGGCCTGTGTCGACGCCGTTGATGCTGTCGGCGCTCCGTCTGACGTCGAGGCCGATTCACTCGACGCCGGCGCCGATTCACTAGACGCCCTCTGCGCCTTTTGAGGCTGTGGTGTCAGAGGTACCCCGTGGCACGGGGGAACCAACTAGTAAGGCTCTGGCCAAGGTCAAGCATGGCTTTGTTCCCCATTCTGTGCCTTCTTACCGCCATCTGGAGTACATTTCAGAGGTGGATGAGGGCTCTGATGATGGCATGGTTCCTGATACGGTGCCAGATGGGATTTGTTAGGGAGAATTCTCTGTTTAGGCTGAATTTCCTAACCTAGTGAGTCCACCAGCAGCTTTGCTGGATTTTTGGGGTTTATTTTTTTCTCCTGCCAAGAGTGAGACTCTTTTACCCTCACTCTTGGACATGATTTGATTGTGTCTCTTTGACTCTAGATGTGTTTAATGGGCTATGGGGTCTTTTACTCCATAGGGCTTCATGTGTTTTTGTGATGTGTGTTACACAGCACCCTCAGTGCAGTAACACAGGGGTGTCCTAGTGACCCCCCAGTATAGACTCCATACCCTGGGACTGACTACTGTCTCCCCGAGTATGTAAAGTCACCATTGACTTTACTAGTCTCAAATTCTGAACAGAACCAGTACAAACCATCATATTGTGGACGTACTGGCCGGGGCAATTCGATTGCCCTGGGGTCTGTTAGTCGAGGGGGCATGTCTCCGTCCCCCTTGATCAAGTTTTGGCTGGTGGCAGTGGATACTACTTTTTATATTCGACCGCGAATATATCCCTATGGGATTTCCCATTGTTCGAGGCTACCAACTTTAATTATTTAATTCCTATAGCCTCGAACATACCGCCGGTTTATTTATTTAATATTAATTCTCCGGTTGGTATTTTTTGCCAGAACTCGGTTCTAAAATGGCGTTTGTGTTCGCTTCTGTGACTCCAACCCAAGTTGAGCTCTTTGTTCCACTTTTTGGCGGGCTTCTCCCCAGAAACCCTCCAAAGTGGTGCCACTCTGTCTGGGGTACTTAGGAGGGGTGGAGGGGGATTTAGGCACCCTGGACTGAGTTGCCTAGGCAACTCAAGTCGCACTCCGTCCTGATTGGCCCAAGTGGTGAGCCGGCCGGCTCACCACTTAGCATGTTTGAGTGACAGCTAGGCTGAGTGAATGGGGGTTTTCTGCATAAAAGCAGGGCTTTGGGGACTGGAACTTCAGAAGTCGCCACAGGACCTAAGAATCCGACGAGGGAGAAGCTGAGCCGACCTGCTACGACGACACCACCAGTGGAGCCCTGCTGAACCGTCTGACCACTTTTCCCAACGACAGAGGAGATCTCCAGCCCGGAGAGTCTTCTTCCTTCGACAGGTGGGGATAACCAGTCTGCTTCCTTTTTCGCTTCCTGGAGCATCTCATGGCCGCCTCGCCTGTGCCAAGCACCCCGGCAACCGGGATACCACGGTTTACCACTACCGCGAATCAAAGGGTAGTACCTTTAACCGGAAAACTCCGCGGCTGGTTTCTTTTACCTGGCAGTGCAACGACCTTCATCTTTCCTCCACGTCGAGATCTTCTCTTCCTCTGGACGACGCCGCGACTTGCACCCGCTGCCAGGAACAACTGCCCCCGCTGGAGGATCCTTTCCACATAAGGTACCGTGTTCCGCCTGGCTTCCCTTGCAACCGACTGTACGGGGTAGATTTAGCCCCCGGCTTTCGACCCTGGGTTAGCCTGGGACACCCTGGCTAAACCTTTCTGAAACCTAACTAAAACCTTTCTGAACTCCCTGCACGACTTTTTAAGCCTGTTGTCATTGTGTGATCTTGGGTGCATTTGTGCCCTGCTCTCTCCAAGAGTGGGCCCGGCCTATGGACTTTGGCTCACAAGTAACTTTGGACTTTCCTGCCTTGCTTAAGAGTTCCTAAGTATTAGTGTGGTGTATTTTCCTACATTCTGCTTTTTTCCCTCCCTTTTTCGTTAACTTATTGGAGTGCCATCTATAGTTAAGCGCTCACCTCTGTCTGGAAATAAGTGGTGTTAACTAAGACTTGTCTGATAAGGAATAAGGGATGTATATATAATAATAGTAACTGTGTTTAGAGTGATTTACCATAATAGTGCTGGAGTGTTTCAATAAGTGTGTTTTTAAATAAATAATTATATACCTTGATACCAAAGCTCTGGTCAGTGTTTGCTTGTGCTATTGTATCTGAGTGGCTATTGTGTATACTTTGCATACTGCCTAACTCTTCTTGAGGGACGTCTGACTGCTCAGCCACACCTACCAGGTAAATCTGGGTAGTACAGACTGCTACCAAGTGGGTTTACTGCCAACACCTGTAGCCCTAAATATTTTGCACTGGTCCCCAAGGGAACTGCACAGGTTTCTGCCTAACACTGGTGTACAGCGGTGGGATTTGTATTGAGTATACATTTTAGAGTGCTTTAAGAGACCTTAGTGCAACTAACCACAAAGCTTAGCACTGAAAAAGTAATCTTTCTTACATGTCAACTATGGAAAATTATAGTCAAGAGTCCCTTGCTACAAAAACTGCTGATTGTTTAAGAGTTCTCTGTAAGCATAAGAATCTCCTGACTAAAGGCAAGAAAATGGAATTGATAGAAAAGTTGTTAGCTAACCAAAGTCTGGATGATGGTTCAGAGGAACCTACCATGCCAGAAACTGTAGATAACAGTATAGAGATTGATGTTGATCAAAATGTTGATAATCTTGAGGAAGAGTCAGAAGAGGAGGGTGAGGCTGCTGTGACTGTCCCCCCTAGGCCTCTGTCTGCTCTGCCAGCTGTACCTACTGGACCTTTACCAGGTCCCACACTTAGTCCTCAATATCTTGAGCTAGAGAAAATGAAACTTGAATTAGAATTCAAGAGACTGAATACTTCGGCTGAACAAAGACACCAAGAACTGAATCAAGAACTCAGGCTAAGGGAAATGGAGCTCAAGCATGAGCTAGAAATGAAGAAATTATCTGTAGACAATGCTTCTCTCTCTGACTCCTCTAGAAGCTTCAGTCCTAAAAGACCCCGGATGCCTAAGGAATTGACTGGTATGTATGAGCCTAAGTTGGATGTGTTGGATTGGTTGTCTCTGTTTGAATATAATCATGGGCTCCAGAACATCACAGGAAACGACTTACTCACCTGGTTGTTCTCTAGGCTTTCCCCTGTTGCAACTGATGTGGTAATGGAAATGGGGGAGGAGGATAAGAAGGATTATGAATGTGTGAAACTATCTTTGATAGCTAGATTTGGGAAGACCCCTTCCCAGTATCTTAAGAGGTTTAGAACCCTCAAAAAGCATGATGGTACCCCTTGGGCTACCTGGGTGAGTGAAGGGTTGAAAGACTTGGATGGATTAAGGGTTACAAAGTGAACACTTATGAAGGTATGAGAAATTTGTTTATGTTGGAGTCAATTTATGATGCCTGCTCTCCTGAGTTCAGACAGCACTTGGCTGATTCAAAGGAATTACATTCCAGAAAACTAGCTAAGGCTGCTGACTTGTGGGTTGCCAACTGGGCCACTCACAAGGATTCTGGGGTAACTCAGAAAAAGGATGAGGGGAGACAGCCTAAAAAGGACTCCAAAGAGAATTCCAATACTGCAAATTCCAAAGAAGGCCTCAAACAAAACCATAAGGGTAAGCCACAAGGGAAACCGAATCAGGCTAGTGTACCTTCTTGTCCCAGACCAGTAGGAGGTCAGAACAAGCCTTTATTCCAGAGAGCCTTTGGCTCTTGTTATGTTTGTAAGGCCACTGACCATGTGAAAGGAGATCCCAGATGTAAGGGTAAACCTTCAGGGATCCAGCTTGCCTCCTTAGCCTTCGCTCAAGAAGAGGAAGTCCCAATGTCAAGTGGAAACTTTCTACTGCTGGCTGATGAATCCATGGGAGTCTCAGCCAGTGTTTCTTTAGTTTCTCTGGGGTTGTGGGAACAACAGAATTTAGATGTATATAATTCAATCCCAGATAATACTAAAGAGTATTATAAGGACAGTGTCCAGGTGAATGGTCAGGAGACTCCTGCCATTAGGGACACTGGGGCCAGCATAACTGTGGTGGATGAATCCTTTTTCAAGGCAGAGGATGTTGCTAAGGCACCCAAATGCCTCACCAAGTTAGCTGCAGGACCTGTGCAGATGTGTCCCCAGTTACCAGTTCTCATCCAGTGCAATGATATGACTGTAAAGATACCTGTCAGTGTACAATGTGAGGTGCCAGAAAGGGTTCTGTTGGGTAATGACCTGAAAGCTCTTGGAGTTGTGTCACATACCCCCAGACCTCCTAGTAAAAGGTTACAGGAGCTCACTAAACCTGCAAGGGAGAAAACCTTGAGAGGTTCTTCTCAGGAGATGATGAAGAAAGATATCACTCCTCCTCCACTGGAGCAAACTACTGCAGTCTCAACCAGATCAGGAGCCAAGGGGCAACCCAAAACTTCAAGGAAAAAGCCAGCAGCAAGCACTCCAGTGCTTCCAACAAGGACTTCCCCTAGGTTGTCCAAGGTTACACCAGTAACTCCCCCTCCAGCTGAAGCTGAGAGGGTGGTTGAACCCTGTGTGGTTGAACTAGACTCTGAAGAAGAGCTAGTAGGAGGCCAAGACCTTATTGGAGATTTAGATTCAGCTGACCATCCTGAGCTGCAGTCTTTACTGGCAGAAGGTGGACCCAGCAGATCAGCTTTCCGTAAGGGCCAAAGAGAATGTCCAACTCTGGAAGGTCTCTGCCAACAGGCAACTTCTCAGGATGATGGGCAAGAACCTGGGAGGTACAGGTTACACTGGGAAGATGGCCTCTTCTACAGTGAACCAACTTAGTCTGAACCTGGACACTACAAGCGCCTTGTAGTACCTCAAGAAAACAGACAACAGGTCTTACAACTAGCCCATGAGATACCTTTGGCTGGTCACTTGAGTTTCAAGAAGACCAAGGAAAGGCTCTCTCTCTACTTTTATTGGCCAATGATGGGGGCTGAAGTAGATAAGTACTGTAAGAGCTGCCATACCTGCCAGACTTCTGGTAAGGTTGGTTCCAAGACGGTGGCACCTTTAGTGCCTCTCCCAGTTGTGGGAGTCCCATTTGAGAGGGTAGGGATTGACATTGTTGGTCCCCTTGATCCCCCAACCTCCTCAGGCAACAGGTTTATCCTTGTTGTAGTAGACCATGCTACTAGGTACCCTGAGGCAATTCCTATGAGGACTGTTACAGCTCCAGCTGTGGCTAAGGCCCTCCTTGGTATTTTTACCAGGGTTGGGTTTCCTAAGGAAGTAATCTCTGACAGGGGGTCAAATTTTATGTCCCACTACCTGAAAGCCATGTGGAAAACCTGCAGAGTTACTTACAAGTTCTCAACAGCATACCACCATCAGACAAATGGGTTGGTAGAAAGGTTTAACAGAACAATGAAGAGCATGATAGGTGCTTTAGAGGAACCCCTTAAACGAAAGTGGGACCTTCTACTGCCATGCCTTCTCTTTGCTTATAGAGAAGTCCCTCAGGAGGGAGTAGGTTATTCTCCCTTTGAGCTTCTTTATGGCCATCCGGTCAGAGGTCCATTGGCCCTGGTCAAGGAGGGGTTGGAGAGTGCTCCTCCCCCCCAAGCCAGTCAGAGTGACTGACTATGTGATAGGTCTCCGACGGAGAATGTCCCACATGATGGCAGAAGCAAGTGACAACTTGAAAGCTGGACAAGCTCTGATCAAGCATTGGCATGATCAGAAGGCTAACATGGTTGAGTTCACTCAAGACCAGCTAGTTCTCGTTATGCTCCCAACAAGGCAGAGGGCCTTGCAAGACAAATGGATGGGACCCTTCAAGGTTGTGGGAAAACTTGGAGAGGTCAACTATCTGGTGGAACTGGGCAAAGCCAGGGAAGCTCCCAGAGTCATCACACCACCCGCCTCAAAGCCTATGTCTCTAGACCTGAAGTAGGAGCCTTGCTTCTAGCTTCATCGGAAGAGGAGGAGAGTGAAGCTCTACCTGACCTCCTTAGAGGCTTACCTTTGGACGAAAAGGTTGAAGGAGTTAATCTCTCTTCAGATCTGACACCTGAGCAACAAGAGGAGTGCAAATCTATGTTAAATCAGTTTGCCTCCCTATTCTCACTTTCACCAGGCTTGACCCCTTGGGGCCAGCATGATATTCTCACTGGTGACTGTCTGCCAGTCAAAAGCAGAGGGCACAGAATGTCAGAACATGTCAGAACCCACATCAAAGGTGAGGTCAAGAAGATGCTTGATCTCGGGCTAATAGAGCCCTCTACTGGTCCATGGTCTAGCCCAGTTGTGTTAGTACCAAAGGCAGGATCCAAAGAGTTGAGATTCTGTGTGGACTATAGAGCTCTTAATGCAGTCACCAAGACTGATGCCCACCCTTTGCCAAGGACAGATGAGTTGGTGGATAGGCTTGGCGCAGCCAAGTACCTCAGCACATTTGACCTTACATCAGGCTATTGGCAAATAGCCCTGACAGACCATGCCAAGGAGAAAACTGCATTTTCTACCCCAGTTGGCTTATACCAATTCAAGGTTATGCCTTTTGGACTGAAAAATGCACCTGCTACATTTCAAAGGATAGTAAACCAAGTTCTAGCTGGGATGGAGGACTTCTGCATGGCATACTTGGATGACATTGCAGTCTTCAGCCACTCCTGGGAGGAACATGTGAACCACCTGGGACATGTTTTGCAGGCTCTTGAGTAGGCCCATCTGATCATAAAGGCAAGTAAATGCCAAATTGGACAGAGTAAAGTGGTCTACCTTGGGCATGAGGTAGGAGGTGGAGAAATAAGGCCTCTGCTCAGCAAGATTGAAGCTGTGCAGAATTGGACAACACCTACTACTCAAACCCAGGTGAGAGCCTTCCTAGGCCTCTCTGGGTATTACAGGGATTTCATAGAGAACTATGGGACCATAGCTTCTCCACTGAATGTAATCTCCTCTCCAAAATTCCCTAAAAAGGTCAAATGGAATGACGAGTGCAATCAAGCATTTGAAATCCTGAAGAAAGCTCTGTGCCAAGCACCAGTACTAAGAGCTCCTGACTACCACCAAACTTTCATTGTACAGACTGATGCTTCCAATGTAGGTATAGGTGCAGTCCTTAGCCAACTGGATGAGAAGGGTAGGGAGCACCCCATTTGCTTCATCAGCCGTAAACTGAAGGATCCTGAGACAAGGTGGGCAACAATCGAAAGAGAATGCTTTGCTATTGTGTGGGCACTGAAGAAGTTTAGGCCATACTTGTATGGGTCTACTTTTGTCATTCAGACTGACCACCAACCCTTGAGATGGTTGATGCAAATGAAAGGGGACAATCCAAAACTATTGAGACGGTCAATCTGCCTTCAAGGGTTTGATTTCATAATTGAGCACAGGTCAGAGTGTCACCATCAAAATGCTGATGGACTCTCTAGGATGTATGTCATCGACTAGAGGTATGAGGTTCATCCAGGAGTGGATTAAATCCTCCTGTCCCTTAGTCTGGGGGGGCGAGTGTTAGGGAGAATTCTCTGTTTAGGCTGAATTTCCTAACCTAGTGAGTCCCCCAGCAGCTTTGCTGGATTTTTGGGGTTTATTTTTTTCTCCTGCCAAGAGTGAGACTCTTTTACCCTCACTCTTGGACATGATTTGATTGTGTCTCTTTGACTCTAGATGTGTTTAATGGGCTATGGGGTCTTTTACTCCATAGGGCTTCATGAGTTTTTGTGATGTTTGTTACACAGCACCCTCGGTGCAGTAACACAGGG
Organism: Ambystoma mexicanum; assembly: GCF_040938575.1. Lineage (NCBI taxonomy): Eukaryota > Metazoa > Chordata > Amphibia > Caudata > Ambystomatidae > Ambystoma > Ambystoma mexicanum. The sequence goes on along the minus strand of NC_090940.1, from coordinate 471,442,061 downwards.
GTGTCATAGTGACCCCCCAGTATAGACTCCATACCCTGGGACTGACTACTGTCTCCCCGGGCATGTAAAGTCACCATTGACTTTACTAGTCTCAAATTCTGAACAGAACCAGTACAAACCATCATATTGTGGACGTACTGGCTGGGGCAATTCGATTGTCCCGGCCTCTGTTAGTCGAGGGGGCACGTCTTCGTCCCCCCTGATCGAGTTTTGGCTGGTGGCAGTGGATACTACTTTTTATATTCGACCGCAAATATATCTCTATGGGATTTCCCATTGTTCGAGGCTACCAACTTTAATTATTTAATTCCTATAGCCTCGAACATACCTCCGGTTTATTTATTTAATATTAATTCTCCGGTTGGTATTTTTTGCCAGAACTCGGCTCTAAAATGGCGTTTGTGTTCGCTTCTGTGACTCCAACCCAAGTAGTTGAGCTCTTTGTTCCACTTTTTGGCGGGCTTCTCCCCAGAAGCCCTCCAAAGTGGTGCCACTCTGTCTGGGGTACTTAGGAGGGGTGGAGGGGGATTAAGGCACCCTGGACTGAGTTGCCTAGGCAACTCAAGTCGCACTCCGTCCTGATTGGCCCAAGTGGTGAGCCGGCCGGCTCACCACTTAGCATGTTTTAGTGACAGCTAGGCTGAGTGAATGGGGGTTTTCTGCATAAAAGCAGGGCTTTGGGGACTGGAACTTTAGAAGTCGCCACAGGACCTAAGAATCCGACGAGGGAGAAGCTGAGCTGACCTGCTACGACGACACCACCGGTGGAGCCCTGCTGAACCGTCTCACCACTTTTCCCAACGACAGAGGAGATCTCCAGCCCGGAGAGTCTTCTTCCTTCGACTGGTGGGGATATCCAGTCTGCTTCCTTTTTCACTTCCTGGAGCATCTCGTGGCCGCCTTGCCTGTGCCAAGCACCCCGGCAACCGGGATACCACAGTGTACCACTACCACGAATGAAAGGGTAGTACCTTTAACCGGAAAAACTCTGTGGCTGCTTTCTTCCCTGGCAGTGCAACGACCTTCATCTTTCCTCCACGTCGAGATCCCCCTTCCACTGGACGACGCCACGACTTGCACCCGCTGCCAGGAAAAGCTGCCCCCGCTGGAGGATCCTTTCCACATAAGGTACCGTGTTCCGCCTGGCTTCCCTTGCAACCGACTGTACGGGGTAGATTTAGTCCCCGGCTTTCGACCCTGGGTTAGCCTGGGACACCCTCGCTAAACTTTTCTGAACCCTAACTAAAACCTTTCTGAACTCCCTGCAAGACTTTTTAAGCCTGTTGTCATTGTGTGATCTTGGGTGCATTTGTGCCCTGCTCTCTCCAAGAGTGGGCCCGGCCTATGGACTTTGGCTCACAAGTAACTTTTGACTTTCCTGCCTGGCTTAAGAGTTCCTAAGTATTAGTGTGGTGTATTTTCCTACATTCTGCTTTTTTCCCTCCCTTTTTCGTTAACTTATTGGAGTGCCATCTGTAGTTAAGCGCTCACCTCTGTCTGGAAATAAGTGGTGTTAACTAAGACTTGTCTGATAAGGAATAAGGGATGTATATATAATAACAGTAACTATGTTTAGAGTGATTTACCATAATAGTGCTGGAGTGTTTCAATAAGTGTGTTTTTAAATTAATAATTATATACCTTGATACCAAAGCTCTGGTCAGTGTTTGCTTGTGCTATTGTATCGGAGTGCCTATTGTGTATACTTTGCATACCGCCTAACTCTTCTTGAGGGAAGTCTGACTGCTCAGCCACAGCTACCAGGTATATCTGGCTGGTACAGACTGCTACCAAGTGGGTTTACTGCCAACACATGTAGTCCTAAATCTTTTGCAGTGGTCCCCAAGGGAACTGCACAGGTTTCTGACTAACAAGATTCTCTCGGGCCATAGCTAATTTGAGGACCTACGACAGTCACTGCACGATGCCAGTGGGCTGGACACCTCTCCGGAGGTGGAGTTTTGTAGGCCTGAGCCTGGCACTCATGCCGACTCCTCGTACCGGCGCCTTATGTCTAGGGTCACCGAGTACTTGGGATGGTCTGCTCCCCCAGGGGAGTTTCTTCAGGATGATCTCACGGACATCCTCGACCTTGGTCCACCAACTGACCCGGTACTGCCGTTTCATATGGCTCTACAGAGGAGGGTGGCGGCGGCTTGGACTGCTCCGGAGAGTCTCCCGGCAGTGGGCAAGTCTTTACCGCAAAATTACCGCCCAGCCAGTAGCGACCCCTGCTACTTGACCAAGCACCCCACTCCGGAGAGTTTGGTGGTGCAGGCGGCTACGACCCCGGCAAAGCAGGCGTCGTATCCTACCATCCCTCCTGATTCGGACGACAAATGTTTTGATGGCTGGGCGAAGAAAGTGTTTTCTTCAGGGGGTATGGCGCTTCAGGCGGCCAACTCTGTATGTGCCTTGTCTCGTTTCACGCACACTCTGTGGAACTGTATTGCCTTAGCGGCTGAATATATTCCCGAAGGGGACGAACGGGATGGTTTCCTTGCTATGGTCCAGGATGGCAAGGATGCCATGTGAGTCCGTTCAGTCGGGTTTGGACATGGCAGATTGAGTCAGCCGGTCCATGGCGGCGAGCACCGTAATACGCAGGTTTGCGTGGTTGCGGAAGTCAGGGTTTGCTCCTGATGTGCAGGCCCGGCTCCTCAACATGCCCTTTGATGGTGAACATCTTTTTGGCAGCAAGGCTGACGAGAGCCTTGAGAGGTTGCAGACCTCCAAAGCTGCAGCGAAGTCGTTGAGCGCTGCAGTTCGACAGCCTCCGCCTTTTCGCCTAGGGGACAGCAATGGAGGGGAGGTTCCTTTCATTATTACTCATCCTTTGGTAAAGCGAGAGGAGCTGTCAGTCAAAGGGGCCACCGTAGGAGTGCCAGAGGTGGAAAACAAGGTACTTGAGGTGCCAAGGCCGCTTGGCAGTTGCCTCTTTGCCCTCAGGCAACGCAGCAGCCGCTACCACTCAGTCATGAGGCCATGTCCCATGATTCGCCGGTTGGGGGAAGGCTGGCACAGCATCTTGTAGAGTGGCGTGCCATTACTTCAGATGTGTGGGTTCTGGAGATCATAACCCACGGCTACTGTCTTCCCTTTTGGCAGAGGCCTGACGACAATCCAGTACATCGGATCAGTGCTCGACACATCCCTGGGGCAGTGTTTTCCGCCCCAGGTGAGGGCTCTTCACATTCAGCAGATGGTGCACAAGTTTTAACATGCCCAGACGCTCCCGGCGTTCGAGTTCTTGAGGTTGCTCAGCCTCTGGCATCCTGCATTCTTCTGGTGCCAGTGGCTCGACTGCAGATGAGATCTTTGCAGTGGGCACTCAAGATGCAGTGGTCACAATCCTCCGGCAGGATGTCGGACCCAGTTCAGGTGCCGCCCTCGGTCGCCCAGGACCTTCTGTGGTGGGCCCGTTGAAGGCAATCTGATGAAGGGGGCTCCGTTTTGGCTTCCCTGGCCGGAGGTAATGATCGTGATGGACGCATCACTCACGGGATGGGGAGCTCATGCCAACAAGTTGACAGTCAGCGGTCGTTGGTCTCCGTCGGAGTTCAGACTCCATATCAATCTGTTGGAGCTGAGGGCTGTCAGGCTAGCCCTGAAGGCTTTTCTGCCGACTGTGCGAGGAAAGAATGTCCTGATCCTGACGGACAACACGGTGGCCATGCACTACCTCAACAAAAATGGGGGGCAGGGTCACTTCCTCTGTGCATGGAGGTTATGCAGCTCGAGTTCTGGGCCATCCAGCAGGAAGTTTCGATCTCGGCAGTTCATCTGGCCGGAGACGAAAACGAGACGGTGGACGCTCTGAGCAGGCAGAGCACGATCTCTCACGAGTGGGAGCTGGCTCAGGAGATTCTCCTGGAGATCTTCGCCCTTTGGGGGACCCCTCAAGTGGATATCTTCGCCTCCAGTGTCAACCGGATGTGCAAAAGGTTCTGCTCGCGGAAATTTCCTCCAAGAGGAGCCTTAGGAGACGCGTTCGTGGTGGAGTGGTCATTCCCACTACTGTACGCGTTTCCTCCAGTCCCCGTCATCCCGCAAGTACTGCAGAGGTTACGGAGGTTCGGTTCCCGGATGATTCTCATTGCTCCGGCGTGGGCCCGGAGGACGTGGTACCCGGACCTTCTCGACTTGTCCATCTGCCCTCCACATCGTCTTCCCTACTGAGACGATCTGCTCTCACGGGAGGGGGGTCAGGTTCTCCATCCAGAGGTCCGATCCCTAAACCTTCCCTTTTGGCTTCTGAAAGGTTGAGGTATAAGGATTGGGACCTCCCTGAAGACGTGATAGAGATGTTGCTCTCGGCCAGACGGCCAGCAACAAAGTCCCTGTACCGTTGCAGTTGGCGTAAGTTCTGCGACTGGTGCAGAGTTAAGAATGTGTATCCTTTTGCATGTGACATTCCCATGGTTCTGTCTTTTTTGCTTTCTTTGGCCCACAGGGGCTTGCAAGTGGGTAACGTTAAAGGTTATCTGGCGGCGCTGTCCATGTTTAAGCGCTCGTCTAAAGAGTGTTCCTATTTTAAAATTCCTTTAATTTCTCAGTTTCTGAAAGGGCTCACTAATGTGTTCTCTCCGTCACCTTTCCAGGTGCCCGGTTTGGATTTGAATCTTGTTCTCAAGCTTCTAATGGGTGCTCCCTTTGAGCCTTTGCACTCTTGTCCTTTGAGACTGTTAACTCTTAAAACTGTATTTTTAGTTGAGGTCACGTCCGCTCGCAGAGTGAATGAGTTACAGGCACTTTCAGTTAAGCCACCCTTCACTATGTTTCATAAGGACAGGGTTGTCCTTAGAGTTCGTCCTTCCTTTCTTCCGAAGGTGGTGTCGGAATTTCATTTAGGCCGAAAGGTTGTTCTTCCGGCATTTTATTCTCCCCCACATCCTTGTAAGGAAGAGGAGAGGCTCCATAGGCTTGATCCTAGGAGAGCGTTAAGCTTTTATATTTCACGCATGTCCCGGGTCAGAGTGGACGATCAACTCTTCATTGGTTACGCTGGAAAGCGTTTGGGACAAGCTGTGACGAAACAGACTTTGTCTCGCTGGATTATTTTGGCTATCTCGGAGTGTTACCGCTTGTCGGATAAGGACCCACCGGTCGGCTTGCGGGCCCATTCTACCAGGGGTATGGCTGCACCTACTGCCCTACAGAGAGGTGTTCCTATTCGTAACATCTGTAATGCAGCCACCTAGGCTTCAGTACATACTTTTGTATGTCACTACTCCCTCGATTCCATCCGTGGGCAGGATCTAGCCTTTGGCAAGGCGGTCCTTTACTCCGCAATTTGATTGGGCATTCTAAAATTTTGTTTTCTAAATTCTTTTCCCACCTCCTTGCATTGGTACTGCTTTGGGAGTCTGTCATAGATATGGAATATGTCGGAGGACTCAATCCCCTCGAAGAACAAGTTACTCTCTTACCTGGTAAGGTTCTTTCGATGGGATGGTCCGACGACGTATTCCATAACGCTCCCTCCCTACCTTCCCCGCTACAGAATTTCTTATGCGATTGCAGCTTACGTTTCCGCAAGGTTTTGTGTGTCTGACTGGCAGAAGACTGGTATCACACATTCTGGGGGGAAAAACTACAACTGAGGCTACAGGCGTCGTGCGTCCTACTTATAACATCTGGTGATGTCGGCCGTCAGAGGAGGTCCTCGAGGGTGGCGTATCGACATCATTGACGCAGACGCCGAAAGATTTTCCGAAGCAGCACAGCTGTGGTGATTATTGTCATAGATATGGAATACGTCGTCGGACCATCCCATCGAAAGAACGTTACCAGGTAAGAGAGTAACTTGGTCTTCTGCTGCATTACCTACTTGAGTACAAGTCAAAAGATAAGGTTGGTAGTAACAAAAATGTAATTCTGTAGGGGAGAGTGTAGTAAAATAAAAAAGTGATAGATGCAAGGCTTTGAATTAAACATTTCCACTACCGTTGCTCTTCGCAACATTCCATGGCATCATTCTGTAGTATGTCTGTGCGATTAGAGAAGGGGACAAGTCCTTATCAAATGACTTTTGGTGCTGCCACCAAAAGGTGCAGTTCAATCTGAATTGCCAGGCCATGTTGCCTCTCCACTGAAACACAAGCAACCACACGCATTTTTAGGCCCTGTGGTCTAGCAGTTTGGGAATGGCTTCTGACATTAGTGACAGGGCTTAGGCCGATATGCAAACAATGGTATGGAAGGCTGGCCAGAGCAATGACGGGGGTTCTAATTGATTCAGAGACTTTTTACCAATTAGGTACAACCAGAACGCATGCTGTGGAACACAGATCGGATGGCAATAACATGTGAGGAGAAACACACATCCTATGGGTGTGTCTGGTCATTTACCCACCTAACGACTGGCCGTGGATATGTCAATGCCTCACCACCAAAACCTAACCTTTCTAGAACTCTTTGAACAAGCTCTATCACAAAGTAACACCAAGCGTGTTGCTGTATAGGGTCTGCCAGTGTTATATCTAAGCATTCTTTTGAGTGTTTAATTACTTAATTGCTTCTGTAAATGATCCTCTGTTGTAGTGCAATTCTCTTTATGTTTTCAGACAGTTGATTTTATAAGCAATATATTTGTCAATGACTCTGTGACTTGCACTGAAGTCCTGTCTTAAACAAGCAATCACAAACCCAGCAATTTTGGCTTGCGTATAGGTATTAGCAGACATTTGCCAGGCAATGCCATCATATGCCCAGTTACTGCCACCATTTTCCAGCTGTTCCCATTTTATGGCCAGGTGGTACCCTTATGGCAGTGCTTGGCAAATGCCTATCCATGCCTAATCAAAAGCCTAAGCTGTGGGCTTTGGCAATGCATGTTGGCTTCTGTTTGTATCCCTAAGTGAATGTGTATATGCCCAGATGTGGGTGTCTTGCTTGCTACGCCTAGGGAATCAAGCTGCCGCTCACTGAGCTGGTGCAACAAGGTCCTACATGAAAATAAGCCTAGGTTGCAAGTATTGACCAGTTTCAGATCTTCTCATGCATACTTACCAGTGGGGCTCCGACCTAAATAGAATGTTTTTTTGTTTGGAAGTCTAGTCTACTCTGACTTCAAACTGATAAGTACTGACTTGATAACCTCATTCAGTTTGAGTTTAGAGTTTGCATGCAAACAGAATGTGTGTTGTGGGGTTTGTTTGGAAAGTATAATGTAAATCCTGGGTGCTGGGTGTTTAGGAGGTGCCGGAAATTAAACGTGAAAGCCTGTAAACTAACAAAAAAGAAGAGCGTTTTCTATAATGTTGCGGGCAAAGTATAAAAGGTGTACATCTTTTATAACTAAAAGCAGCATTTAACTATTTTCTAAAGAGTGCAATCAGAGGTGGATTTAACATTTGGACAAGGGACAAATGCCAATGCCCCCCCCCACCATGTTCCTCCAACAGTTATTAACACAAAAGTATAGGGTGTGTAGTAATATTGCGCAAAGGACACTATGTTCTAATATTCAAGTTTTAGAATTAGTTGTATCGCTGCAATATCTTTGAGTGTTCAGAAAACAGCCATCCAGAAGTATGAATGGTGATTTATTGTGATCACAGCCAAGATGGGACCTGCCTGACTTTAACACCTGGAATAAAAGCAGGCAGAGTCCAAAGGAATCCATTGTGGATGGCTCCCACAATTGTTAATTGTGGAAGTGATTTACACTTTTCCAGACACGTAATGGTAAAGTAAAGAGCAAAGGCGATTTTCGCCTGTGTTTTACTCTTTACTCGTCCAGCACTTGGTGGAAACAATTAAAATTAATGAATGGCCCCTTTTGCAAAAAAGTGCAAACATGAAAATTCTGATCTGTGCAATTTAGGATTAAAAACAAAATGCCCCCCCCCCGCCCCCAAATCTTTTCATCAACATGTTTCTACAATGATGAATACATTGTCAGGTTTGTGCATCATGTGACTTGTGCATTTTTAAAGTAATCTGTATAAAATGTAGTATTATTTTAGGTATTCAAAGCCCAAACATCAACACATATTTTTACCAACTTGAGTTCGGAAGATGTGTGGTCAAGTAGCTACATTAACAGCTTGGCTCAAATTATGTCTTTAACACTTGACCAAAGTGTGTGATCCTGGGCATATTTTTTAATTTCACTATGCCTTACCTGTTAAAATTAGGTGCCTCTAGAAGTGATTCAGTTCGCATTATAAGCTATTCCAAAAAGCCTCATTCATGGTTTAATAGATGGGCAGCACAGGGATTAGGACACACGCACATCTAAGTTTGAAAATAGCTGAGCCACATTTATTGAACACAATTGTGTCATTCAATAGGAAATCAAAGTAAACACATCATAGAGTCATCATGGACAATTGCACATTATATAACCAGTATGTACCAAACAATGATGTACAGGGGCACACCCCACCAGGACCGATACCAGGAGGCCACAGATCTCTCAACCAGCACTGTCTGCCTCCTGATGAAGCCCTTACAGCGCTAGCACTCCCTTGCACTCTCAACTCAATTAGAATGTGCTGCAAAAATACAATAAAAAATAACATTTTGTGGGGGGCGCTGCTGAGCATCCGAGGAAAATGGCTGCTTAGCTTGGAAGCTCCGCCTTGACCCACCTGAATCCTAATATTATCGGCTCTAATCCTAATTGTTTGCTGCAAACATTGCCAGGATTTTCTTGCAGTTATTCCCTGCTACGTGTGGCCGCTTTTTGGAACGAAATCGGTGCCTGCAAGCCTCGGATCCAGCTCTGGTGTGCGGCTTCCCTGCGGAGCCGCGTTGGACTCTCCCGGCGATTCGCGCCCGCCCGATCTACCTGCTGGAGGTGTTGGAGCCCCGGACCCTGTGACACCGCCGCCGGCGGGCCCCCGGCTTCACTTCCCTTTGGAGGGGATCGGTTCCCCCTGCTGCTGCCCGTGTGGGGGGGGCACTGCTGGGCTTCGTCAGCCCAGCCGCTGTCTATCGGCGCGGCACGGCGGCCTGTCACGGCTGCCTGTCGGTCGCTGGTGCCGCGGCGAGCCCCTCCGGGCCTGGGTATAGGTGCGGCTCCCCGTCCGATGGGCTGGAGGCTGCGTGAGCTGTGCCGGCGAGCCATGCTTGCTACTGCTGAGGGCCTTGCTCTGGACTGACATGCCGTTTGGGTGGCCCCCCCTCTCCGTGCCTCTCGCGGCCGCGGCTGGCCGGCGGGGACCCCCGCTCTTCACCACTGACGACCACGCTGCTCGGGGGTCCCACTGAAGGTGCGGCTGCCACTTGGGGGACGCGAAGGGCTTGCCTCCCCGAGGGCTACAAGGTGGGTGTTGCGGACTATGCTGGATCCTTCTGCCTTTTCTGGCACGTGCCTGCTCTCCCCAGCTGCCCATACTGTGATCAGCGCACTACCGCCAACCTGGGTGTACCTGTCCACACTTCCTCCCAGTCCTTTATACCTACGTGACTTGGATCCCTGTGGCCCATCTGCGCTCCCTTGCCTTGTCCGCCCCCCCCTCCGCCACGCGTAGCTCCACGTGTCGTGGCGTTGTGGTCCCCTTCGGGGAATTGGCCGCCCTTGTGGTGCTGCTGGAGGGGGAAATCGCACCATTGACTCTTGCTGCGCTGGTGGGAATGGAATCGCCCCTTGTACATTGCTGGTGATACTCTAGCCAATATACCTCCGGCTAGGGGGCCCTGAACCTAGGGGCGCATCAGGAGCTACTGTTCATGCAGTGCATGCCGGCATCCCCCCCGGTTCTGTCCCGGGTCTACAGTTCCCTTGATATCAGTGCCCGCTCACAGGCTGCTCATTCCCAATCAGTCGGGACGAACATTTGTACAATTGAGCTCATTTCACTGCATGCCATACTCACAAACCAACGGCTGCCCTCACCCTGGGCCTCTTAATTCACGAACCCTACGCACCGGACAATTTGAGGGCTGCTTCTTACCACTACAATGCCCAACAAGGTGCGGGGTACCAGCAAAGTCGGTGCCATGGACAGGTTCACCAAGACTGAGCCTAGAGCGGACCAAGCATCCTCCTCCATACTGCAAGACGATGTGGATACTCTACCGGATCCCCTCCACCCTGACTTGGCTACTATGATGGAATCCATGGCCAAAAACCTCGCCTCCTTCCATGAAAAGTTGGACGATATCAATGCGAATGTTGCTTCCTTAAGAGCCAAACTCGACCAGCACAGGGCCAGGATCACCGAGACGGAGCAGAGAATAAGGACAAATGAGGACAACGTCCACACGCTGCAAAACACAGTCACAGAGCTCGTCCGCGACATGAAGGAGGTCAAGGCCAAGTGTGATGACCTTGAGTCTAGGTCGCGAAGAAATAACATTTGCATTGTAGGAGTACCTGAATCGGCGTTGAAGGGGCGGATGGAACTCGCGGTCGAACAACTCCTCAAAGACCTTCTAGACAATCCTGAACTGTCACCTTTTTTCACGGTAGAAAGAGCACATCGCTCCCTAGCGCCCCGCCCTAAGCCTGGAGATTTCCCCAGGCCAATCATTGCAAAATTGTTAAGCTACAAAGACAGAGATCTCATACTTCGCCTGGCCAGAGAGAAAGGGGAACTGAGGCTAGGCTCACAAATCATTAGGATTTTCCCCGACTTCTCATTAGGGGTGCAGACGGAGCGACGCCAGTTTGCAGGTGTGAAAAAAATGCTAAGAGACAGGAAAATTGAGTATGCGATGCTTTTCCCTGCCTGCCTCAAATTCACTTACTGTAACAAACTCTACTTTTTCACGGTCCCGGAAGAGGCAGTTAAATTCATCGAGGAACCAATGGTTGATGATTAGGATCTGGGGCACCGGGCCTTGACGGTGGCCTTGCGGGTCGTGGCCAAATCACAGACTGCTCTCCGATGGTTCAGCTTTGTCCCCCTCCCTGCGCTTCATATAGCCCCTGCATCAACATCTTACGATCGCTGCTTGCGGATGGAATACATCCCCATTTGGCCTGTTGACAACGACATTATCTGGGCCTGAATTTTGATAAATTAGCCTCACGGTTCGTAGCCGGCTTACGGCACTATTTGTTTTGATATTGCTACCTACTAATATGTTTGCTTCATTGTAACCTAAGTTTCATCAAGCCATTATGAAGATTTATCGTTATGATATACATTAATATAGTGGTTCAGACGGCGGTGGCAGCCCCCACTGCAGATGCAATGCCTTGTAAGGCTGAATGTTTACGTTTGAGCCCCTGTTGGGCTCTGGGTCTGGCGTGCCCAAGTCGGGGAAGGCACACGGTTGGTCATTTTCAGGGCAGGTACTCTCACACTACTAGTTTGGAATGGGCGGTGAGGGTGGGGGTTGGTGAAGTTGGGGAATGTTTCACGAAAATCGGCAGAAAGGTTACGACTAGACTTGGAGAGAGGCGCGTGTACACCTCCTCTATACGTTTGTTTACTGTCAGAGACGGGTTCTTTGCTTGGGATGTTCCATAAAGTGTCACCATGACCATTAAAATAATGACATGGAATGTGCGGGGTCTAACCAACTTCACGAAGTCCCGTAGGATTACAGCATATGCACAAAGACACAGAATCAAGGTACACCTATTGCAGGAAACTCACACACTCAAACTTCTATCATCAAACCTTGCGCAGACCTGGGGCCCTAACAGATTCTATACTCGATACTCTACTCAGTCCAGGGGAGTCTTGACTCTTATCCACAAATTGGTTAAATTCATGCTCCACACAGCTCACATTGACACAAATGGTAGATATGTGATCCTTCATTGCACTCTGGATAATGAGGAATGCCTGATAGCCAACTCATATGGTCCCAATACGGATTCCCCCGAATTCATAGATGCAATAACTGATATCCTGGCAAGATATGTAGAAGTCCCTATTATATGGGGGGGGGATATGAAACTTATACTTGACAATGTCCTGGATAGAACGACTACCTCACGCAGGGCTATCTCGCGTGCTGCTAGACAACTCTGCACACACATGGATACCCTAAACCTACACGATGTATGGAGAACGTTCCATCCCCAGGAAAGAGACTACACTTTCCATTCCACGGTACACAATAGTTCTTCAAGAATTGATATGTTTCTATTGTCGGGTGGCAGATGGGTAGGGTGACGAATGTTGAGATTCTATCACGCACGCTCTCAGATCACTCTCCTGTATTGTTACAAATTCAGCTGGGTAGGACCCTCTCCGCTCGACCCCCCTGGCGCTTTGAATCTAATGCACTATCTGACATTGTGTTAAACGCCTTTTTTCAAAATAACAATACACAGGACACCACCGAGGGGACCCGCTGGGAGGCATTTAAGGTGTATATTAGGGGGATGTGTATCTCTAGGGAGGCCGGGGTTCTTAAATCCATAAGGCAGGCCCTAAATAACTCTGAAACGAAGCTTAAAGCACTGGAAAGGGAACACGCTTCTGCGCCGGCCCCAGCAACCCTTGCAAAAATCAGAGCGGAACTAGAGGTCTTCAAATCTCATGCCCTGAGCGAGGTGCGGTACTTTGTTCGCCCTGCGGCGGCCCGAAGGTATAGTGAGGGAGACAGGCCTGGGAGGACCCTGGCCAAGCTGGTGCAGGCGGAAAGGGGTAGAACTCGGATAGATAGTATTCTTGATGAGCAGGGCTCACGACACTGGTCTGACCAAACAATCATCGACACTTTTGCAAGCTTTTATGCCACTCTATATGGCCCTCAGCCGGAGCACTCTGCCCAAGATCTGGACGACTTATTAGAAAGCATCCCTATGACGCTTATCTCCCAGAACACTAGGGAACAACTAGAGGCTCCATTCACCTTAAATGAGATAGTCCAAGTCATCTCTGACCTCCCCAGGAACAAGGCCCCAGGTCCAGACGGACTCACATCCGAGTTTTACCAGGAGCATGTTGCTATTCTGGCTCCCATACTTTACGGGGTCTGGGCTGAATCACTACGCCTAACCACCCTCCCTCCCTCCTTGAGAGAAGCCCTGATCACCGTCCTCCCCAAACCGGAAAAGCTCCCTGACGAATGCGGATCATATAGGCCCCTATCGCTTATTAATACAGATACGAAGATTTTCGCCAAAATAATAGCGAACAGGTTCCTGCCATTCATGCCCCACCTAGTCCATGCATATCAAAATGGATTTGTTCCCGTCCGCTCTACAGCGCTTAATATCCGCCGTATATTCAATGTGATGGCCAGAATTGACCCAGACACGGACGCAGTTGCAGTCACACTGGACGCCCAGAAGGCGTTTGACATGGTCTCATGGCAGTACCTATGGGCCGTGCTGGAGAAAATGGGTGTCGGACCAAATATGATCGCCTACATAAAACTCCTGTATACAGGACCTATGGCCAGGGTGCTGGTCAACTCCAATGTCTCCTCCCCCTTTGCGCTACATAGGGGAACCCGCCAGGGATGTCCGTTCTCTCCTATCCTGTTTGCGCTCGCAATTGAGCCCATGGCGGACCATGTTAGGAACAGGCACACCCGCAAAGGTATTCATATACAAGACACACCGGAAATCATCTCACTGTACGCTGATGATGTGCTTCTATATGTTAGAGACCCCTCCACACATCTGGACCCCATCATCCAAGACATAACTAGAATTGGCACGTACTCTGGCTTCACCATCAACTACTCTAAATCAGAAATTTTCCCTCTCACTGGGGCAACCCCACGGCCATCGTGTGAATTTCCCCTGCACTGGTCCCCTGGGGGTATCAAATACCTCGGCCTGCAAATATCACTAACCAAAGCCTCTTTACTGGCAGAGAACTATGAAACTGCGGCACGGCTCATCGAGTCCAGAGTGCTCAAATGGCGTAATCTTCCGCTGTCCCTCGCGGGCAGGCTATCCCTAATTAAAATGATTGTGGTTCCCAAACTCCTCTACATCTTCTCCAATGTCCCAGTGTGGCCCGGGAAGTACTATTTCAAGAGACTCCACTCGGCGTGTGCCCAATTTCTCTGGCATTCTGGGGCCGTCCGCAAGAAGTGGCAACATATGACCTTACCCTATGAAAAAGGTGGTTTTGCAGCCCCTGACCTTACACTGTACTGGAATGCGGCACAAGCCCAACATGCCACACACTGGTACGCACACCTCAACCCGCCCCCACATGTCAAATTAGAGAAACTGGTGGGTGATGGTAATAATATCATGACCTTGATATTGCACCGTTCATACCAGACAAACGCCCCGGTGGATCCCGAGGCCACCACGATCAGAGCATGGAATAGCATTCTGGGCTCAAAACAAGAGCATCGCCCGTATTACAAATGGCTTCCCATATGGCAATTCCCTGGACTCGCCCCCACACACGACCAGCACTTTGTCCGACACTGGGGGAACCTGGGCTACTGTGCATTAACTGACCTATATCCCGATGGTAAATTCATTACTCCTCTAACATGGCGGCCTGAACACTCCAACTCGCCGCTGGAGTTGCTACAATACTTCCGGCTAAGAGCAGCAGTCCGTGAAATGTGGCCCTCTTACCCAGATGAGCCGCCGGACTCACCTGAGTTACATTACATTTCAAATTCTGCGGGAAGTAGAGGAATTATATCCTCTCTGTACAAAATGCAGCTGGGGAAGCTTGTGGACGTATCCCCTAAGGCACGGGGGCTTGGGCTGTAGAGCTAGAAAGGGAAATCACTGATGAGGTCTGGAACAAAATGTGTGCACACACACGCAAGGTCTCTCTGAACGCTAGATTCCGCTGCATACAGTACAAACTCCTTAACAGACTGTATTACATACCGCTCAAAATCGCAAAATTTTCTCGCACCTCGACCCACACATGCCCAAAATGCGCCTCTGAGGAAGCAGATCACATACATATGTTTTGGTCCTGCGCTGCACTGGGTACGTTCTGGCTGGATGTGACGAAAGCGCTCTCAGAAATAGTTGGGTCCCCTGTGGACCTTGACCCATTGGCTTTGCTGTTTGGGGTTTGGGCTGGGGACGGTGCAAAAAAAATGTCAAAATTCTTAAATGTGAGCACTATTGTTGCCAAAAGATGTATATTGCAATGCTGTAAGCGGCGATCCCCCCGACTCTGAAAATGTGGCTGAAAGCCCTTGCGTGGGTACAATCATGTGAAGAAGAGTATATTGGCTCGCTACCCATTCCATCTTGCCCCAAAAATGTGTGGTCCGTATTCTGTAGCTATTTAAACAGCAGAGACGAGGTGGAATGGTGCTCCGCCCCCCTGCCGGAGCCGCCCGACTCACTGTGAGGACTGAACACTTTGTGATCCCCTATGCCATGGTGCTTCCCCCCCCCGATGCAGTGATGTTTGTAAGTGATTATGATGTAATGCCTAAATGTAGTTGATGACTCCTGTCTCTTTTTTTTGTAAAACGTACTGTACCTGTCCTAACCTTCTGCCAATAAACAAAAGTTAAAAATAAATAAATAACATTTTGTTTAAAATGTAATTTTGGACATGAATCATTGATGGGAGACATTCAGAGTGGGATTACTGTAGGGGTTTAGCTGGAAAGGATGGGGGTTGTGGAATGGGTGGGCAAAGGTAAGATGTGTATGTTATTGGAGGATATGTTGTTGTCCTCGAAATATTGTTAAGATCAACAAGACTACCTGTACTGATTGGACATGGTATGTTCTGTTCTTGAAATTTAAAGAAGTTTGAAAATAATTTAATTTTGTAGGAAACAAAATCTCCTATTGCTTGCTTCAGTATTCTGGGTGGGGGTCTATCTTTCACAACAAGATGGAGGGACACAAGCATCTCTTCTGGGGCCTGCTGGTAGTAGCCACAGTGCTCAGGGAGATATTGTTGGGAGGACACCATCTCGGATGGTAGAAAGACTGGGGACCTCACTGCTCAGCCCTCTCAGAGGAGAAGGAAGAGGAGGAGGAGGAGGCGGCATCTCCCTCAATTCTCCCAAGCCAGTCCACAAATGGCATGCTGGGTGCTGGTGTGAGTCTGTGGGTGGGACGGGAGGTAAATGGGAACGTGCTTAGGGCAGCTGAAGGAAGGTGACTGGACGGTGAAAGGTGATGAAGGATCAGATATAACAGAAAGGGGAGAGCAGATGGGAAGGGAACATAGGTAGATTGTTGTTGCAACACTATTTTCCTTGCTTTACTTTTGCTATGTACAGTTTATCTGGGAAGACATTTTCTGCTGGATCACAGATCTGGGAAATTTAGATCAATAGCAGCACTTTGTTGAGGGTACTCCTAGACCCACACCCAATGGAATGTGGGCCCCCCTGATCACAACCTTGGCCCACCCAGATGAAACTTCCTATAGCCGGGCCTGCGTAGCAAAGTCTTTTGACTTTCCACAACATGAGTTTTAACTACTACTTCTCGGAAGACATGAAACACATTGGTGCTGTTTCTCCCATAGTTGTGATTGACACATGCAATGCAGGTTATGCTCCTCTCTTTCTGAAAACTTTCTATCAGGAAGCCAGCTCTCCTGCCATGCTCATTTTTCCACTCTTATATTAGCCAACAGCTGATAATGGCTTTTGCTCCAACTCGCTTTTTTTTTGGCTTAGACAATCCTTGTTTAGGTCATTTACAACACTTGCTTCTTTCTCACTCTGGCAATATGGTTTGCAAACAACTTGTTTCTCAATTGCCCTCTCTTGACTTTGGCAATGTTGATTCTTATGAACTTGCCTCGATACTACCTTTTTACCCGTATAATGATATCTTCCTTGTCTGTTCCCAAAGTTCTTATTCTGCCACTTTAGCTTCTTTGTATCAGTTCAGTATTCAAAAGCATTATTATTCTGCCACTTCAGGTTCTTTACATCAATATGGCATACAAAAGCATTATTATTCTGCCACTTCAGGTTCTTAACATCAGTTCAGTATTCAAGAGTATTCGATTTGTCTATCGGGCGATATCGGTGCGTTCCGCGGTCACACAAGACTAGTGAACTCACTGTGTATCGCATACGCGTCCACTCGCTCTGCTGTCTCCGGGTATTCTGCTTTCTCTGCTGCACTCCACCCCACAAACTGCTTCTTTCTGCTTCCCGCGGCCCACGCTGGCTCCAAGGACACTCCGGTGTGCTCGCCTACCACCGGAGCCCACCTCACAATGGGAAAAGCCTTAATACTTAATGCTTCCCGCCGCTGGCCCTCTACATTCACAGTCTTTAGGGTGGAAAGTTTTCACAAAAAACGCTTCCTGCTGCGCAACCTCTGCATGCAGGGTCTTTGAAGGTAAAGACCCCCTCAGATCGGCATTCAATCTGAAAATCACGGCTGCTCCGGCGTCTAGTTTCCTTCAACCTCTGCTGCAACTGCAAAGTGGAGTTACAGCAGTCACTCCACCTCCAACTACTGCTCTGTATGGCCTGCACCTGATGGGGTCTTTTATACTCCCTAAGCCCCTTCAGGTGTGGCTCATTAGTATTACTAGACTGCACCTTGCAGTCCCGTGCCTCTACATCCATCTTCTTCGTCCCAGTACTTTGGGCATTGTGGGTCTTGAAGTTCTCCATGTTCAAATTACCTTTTCTATTCTGAATCTTGTTTCCAAATGTGCAACTTTCATTTCTATTCTTCTAAGCATCTTCTAAAGAAGATTTATAAGGACTTAATGAATGGTTCTGATTTACAGGGGAATTCAAATGTTCAAAATCTGAGAAGTTAATGTTTTGATATTGGTATTTTTTTTTTTTTTTTTTTTTTTTTTTTTTTATAAATCACATTCTCTTGTTGATCACAGATGCTTTCACCCCCATAAATATGGGTATCTTTGTGAGAGGGGGGTCTTAATCCCAGTTAATGATTGATTATGCCAGTTTTCACCACCATCCAAACAATTAGCTTTGGGAAAGAAAGCTTCCCTCCGACAACACGCCATTACGTATTAGAGTCTTTGTGAGTTCTCCGGAGGATTCATCACACAACCCAGAACACAGATTATGAAGTTCTAGGTTTTTCTTTACTAAGCATCTGAAATACAGTTTAGGATTAGAGAGAATAGTAAACAACGCATTAGGCTTCAAGGAATCAATCAAACTTCCCGGAGGGCCTGTTAATTCTTCACTTTCTCTGTTAAGCATTGGCAGTTGTTGCTCAGTTGCACAAATGTTCTTTCTTTTGTGCTTGAGGAGATTGGTCTTTCTTCACACTTGTTAGGATGTCATCGTGCCTCGTAGCCAACACTTTCTTGAGTTAGTCTAGAAGTGACGAAGTTATCAGACTCTGAGCTTAGCCCAAAGCTCACTGGATGCAAGGATTAGCAGGCACTGTTCCCTTGTTGTCAAGGGAATCATCTGCCACAGACTCCTCCACCTTTCTGGTCTGGGATGTGCTATGTTGCCCTTTTACCCCCTACTTTCCTCATCCCCTTTCTCAACTTTGTTCTCTTTTCTTTCATATGCAATGGTTTGCAACACTCTATTGCTCTCCTTCTTCTCTCTGGACGTTCCTCCTCTCCACTTATACCCAGCCTTCTCCCTACCACCACTTTCCACTTAAGTGGTGTTGCATTTACTTACCTTCCAGCCTTGTTCACTCTATCTCTCTCTTTATGCTGCTCCTCCACCTCTCTTGGATGAGTCTTCTCTTTCCTGTTTGTCTACTTCTTTCTTAGATGGTACTGTCTTCTTACTTCCTTTACAGCTTGTCTCTACCTTAACCCTCTCTGCTATCCTTGTTCTCTCTTCACTTTCCTCCTCCCACCGTAGGGGGTATCTGTTCCTCCTCCACTCTATTTCTCCTCTCCCACTTTCTTATGCTCCACCTCCTCTGCCACCTACTTAGCACTTCCTACTTTACTGATGCACCACAATCTCCACCTTCACTGGCTTCCTCCAGTGTGTTACTCTCACAACTTGCTATATGACCTGAGCCTTTTTCTACACTCGCAAGCTTTTTGTGTCTGACCAATAACTGTGATATTGTGCAGGGACGTCATTTCACCAAAATCCCAGGGGTATATGAAGTGACATCACACAACCCTTGACACCCCCCCGTGACATCACAGGAAGTGATGTAATCTGACCCCACCCCGAAGTGATAGCGATGGAACGCAACCTTTCACCTGTTGACAAAACAGGATGTGGCATCACATAGCATTGTACACTAAGAAGAATATGGGTACAATATCACTTTAATGTGATGTACATTTCATACAACAATGGATCGCCATATGTATCGTTAAGATCAGTGTGTATAGGCCCATATTACCAAATTACTGTGAATGCAAGCAGACGTCCATGAGCAAATGGTAATGATGTGTTATTATACAGCACTTAAGCTTAAGCGCTTTATATAGAAAAAATATACACCCAATATCACCCAACCTGTCTTGGTACTCATTTATCGACCTCAGAAGGATGAAAGGCGGAGTTGAGGTGTTTAAAAACAGGCTAAATCAGTGATTCACCCCCTGAAGTGTGCCTGAAATAAACCTTTAATGAGTCTAGCAATTATTCTATGGAATTCCAGAAAGACACATTATTTGGTATTCCTATTCTTTCTTATTTAGGGCCAGTGCTAAAAGTGTTAGACTTGTGGCACACCTGTTCTTATTTTTCTTCTTTTTCTTAAGGTGCCTGAACAAGAAAGCCAGCCACTACAGTAGTAAAGAGCCACATGGTGCTGTCCACAGCCCAGGAGCTTGCATTACAAAAACAAAATAAAAAACCTTTCTTTTTTTTTTTAGGTCACAAGGGAGACCTCAGAGGTCACAGTTGCGACCTCTGGCGACCCCTAAATGACTTCCCTGATATTGTGTTTAGCTGATGTTCCTGCATACATTAGTGTGATGACTGATTCACTCAGACCTGAGCTCCCAATTCCGCAGCAGCTTCCATCTGAGTCCTGCATCTGAGAGTGGCTCAGCAAACTGAAGCCACATTAAACAGAAATGCCGTCTTTGATTTTACTTGCTGTATGGCGTAGCCATGTTATTACCAGATACATCAGTTTCTCAATGATGCAGTGAGAATGTTTCTGTCCATCCGCTTCATGCTGGTATCCACAAACGCCAATAGCACCAGCTCACAGCTCTCTGCATAAGCAAGATCTGCCTTCTAAATTTTTCTTTCAGTTAAGCATTTATTGAGCTCAGTGATAGCCTCTTTGTGGTCCCGCGGGCAGGGTTTTGTAAAGGGCCCCAATATGTACGAAAGGATTTCTCAACGCCAATTAAAACCTACTAATGGACGTGGCAACTTTAAATTCCCTACAGTGCAGGGGGTTGACTGCCTGCTAGGCTTGTCCAGTCCCTCTTTCATGTGGTCACCCTTTATTGTGGGGGCAAGGGTTTCCTACCAGCAAGGGTCTGCTTCAGCTCTAGGAACTCCCTACTTTCGTTGTACATGGTCTTTGTTCCGAATCTGTTGGTTGCCTCCACGACCATCAGTCCGGCTTTAGGGAATCTAGAGGCACGGAAACTGCTCTCCTGAACACCTGTGAAGACCTGCTCTCAAATCTTGACACTAACTCTCCCTCTGTCCTCATTCTTCTTGAGCTCTCCTCTGCCTTTGACACGGTAAACAACAAAATCCTGATTGCACGTCTCCGTGACACCCTGGGAATCACAGGTTAGGCTCTGGCGTGGTTAGCCTTCTTCCTCTCCGGCCGCCCATCCCAGGTAGAACTTGGTTCCTTTCTCTCTACTATCACTCTTTCAACCTGCGGCATCCCCCAGTGTTTTAACCGAGCCACATGGTTCTTCAATGTCTACATGGCTGCTCTGGCACGCGTGATTGTCAGCTTCACCCCTAACTTCCAATGTTATGCGGATGACGCACAACTCCCCTTCAAGCTTCAGTCATCCCCCTCTTCTGCCTCGCTTTTATATGACTGTCTGTCCGCAATTCAGTCATGGTGTGCTGCAAACGACATCTGACTCAACGCCAGCAAAACTGAGATAATTTGCATTGGGATTCCTGCTCCTGCTTTCCCACTCTCTCTGGCCGGCCTGCCTCGACCCTGCGCCCACACCCATCTGCGAGGCAAAAAACCTTGGGCTCATCTTCGACTCCACACTGCAAGTGACTTCAATCCAGCAATCCAACTAAGTCAATGCTTGGGAGGGATGCCCAATGGAAGCCCTTATTTATATATTTTTATGTCAAAGTTCTTTCAATCTGGATGATGAACCCTTGTATAACACCCCTCTCTTTGAATCCCCCTGACCTCACTGAGCCAAGAAGTAGGTTTGTTTTGCAAATTAAAAGATTTATTTGAAGCATTAAACAATATATATATATCATACTTCTATGAATAAAATAATATTTGAATAGCACACTTATGAATATGGACGGTAATCAACAATGGGTAATATTACAAAATTGACAATCTCTTTAATCACTTAGGATTATGAATACGAAGGATACTGTAGCAGAGAATACCTTATATGATTCAAGGAAATGCAATAATGGGAAAGAATGCAACCCAGAAATAACGTGATATGATTTCAACAAAAGACAATATGGTCACTTTTTCCCCTTTGACTACTCACTCCCCCCCTATGCAATATGAAGAGATGGAAATGAGGGCACACAGGTTTCAGGAAGACAATCAAGAATGCAGTTCAATCCCAGTTCCCCCAGCAAGCTTAGAGAAACCGGTATGATTTTAAAACAGGCAAAAATACTTTTGAATGTGATTGCAGTGAAAGTGAAAATATGCCAAATTGATTTTGATTCACTAAAAGAGATTCAGGATGAGTGATAGTTACTTGAGATTGGTTCAGGTCAACACTAGCAGTGATTCATGAATGATTATAAAATTGAAAACAAATTTCAGCAATTGAGAACAAGGAGCAGCTATTTTGACAGAAAATGAATTTGAGCCAATTTGCATTTCGCGGCAATTGTTCCACGTGCGTAAATCGCGATTACGGAAAAACTATAATGACAGTTGAATTCCGCTTTTAGGACGTGCAGTTCAAAAGTTACGGATGTTTTTGCAGAAATAAAGTCAAGATTTCAAATGACGGATTGCGCTTTACAGATTTGAAATCAACAGGATGGACACAAGATTCTATAATGCAGTTCTGGAGAGGTTAAAATGGATGGAAGAGGATTACTTTAAACTAAGAGATTGGTTATGGACAGTTGTAGACTAGATACTCACTCCTAGCTTTGGAATGTAATGGGCCTCGTCAAAGATCTGGTCAATGGGGTTGGCTTCACTCTCGCCACCGGACAGGTCTCAGGTCCTCTGGGTTCTGCGTTCAGCACTTCACGGCGGTCTGCGGCCTCTTGAACTGGATCTGACGGGTCTTGGATACAGCTCTGCTTTCTGGGTCTGGACCTTGGTTCTAGCACAGGGTTCTTGGCTAGACTAGAATAGCTCAGCCCGGCTGTTGAATGTGAGAATCGGGTTGCTAGATTCTACAGGCCTGCTGAGAGGAGTTCAGCTTTTGGTTTAGGCCTCTCTGCTTCAAGGTTCTAGAGTTTGGGTTCTAAAGTTCTGGTCTCTGGATCTAGATCTGGAGTCTGGAGTCTCTGTCTGGATAGTGTCTGGATCTGGTCTGGCAGAGTGCTTCGCAGGAATCAGTGAGTAGTGGAAAAAAGAGTGTTTTTTTATCTGTCCTAAACAGTCTCTTTTTATGTGTTTCCAAAGTGGGTGGGTAGGCTGATTCTCTATGCCCACCCTCTAAGGATTTAATAGGTTAGAGGATTCTCTGTCCCCTGACTGGAGAAAGAATCAGTGTGTCACCCGGTGTCATGTTTATGGCTTAACTGAAATCCCTCCCCTTTGCTTTTACAGAGAAAATCAATTTTACTAAAAAAACATATTTCCCAGATACACAAGTATGCACATCACAAATTACTTAAGGTACATTCTTGTCCAACTCTGATCTTCCTAAGAGCTCTAGTTCAGAAATGACAACTTATTTGCGCTTTTGGTGGGTTTCCCAATATTGGTTATGCACCATATTTTACACAAACATACATATCCTCTCTGGACATATTACTGTAAGTTCTTATGTTCATAGCAACAACACTGCAGCTGTGATATTAATAATTCCGGGGTTTGGTCTCAGAACATCACACGGCGTCCAGCTTAGTCTTAAATTGTGGGTGAATTTTTCATTTTAAAAATCCCAAAGTTTCATATTTTTGTCAGCTTGGTAAAATTTGTTATACGCAATTTTATCAAACATATATTTTGCTGGGCTACCTGAATCCACAAGGGTTTGTCCCAGCCCCAGAGCTGGCTGACTCAGAGGGTCACATGTCTTGTTTCTCCCAGAGCAGTTGTTGACCAGTCACACCCAAATCAGCATATTCTATTAATCCCAAAGCCCCCATTGTCTTGACTGAGAGCAACATGCCAGGGTGCCTTGGCTAGTTCCTGTTCACACAAGTCTGTCAATCTTTTGGCCAAGGGCAGAAGGAAGCTTCTTTGTCTAGGGATAAGGTGTGAAGGGTTCCTATGAACAGAAGGCCTCTTGAAGTTTTAACTAAATCAGATTACCTTCTAGTCAATTGCAACATAGTTCCTTGTAAAAAAAATACATTTATAAACTCACAATAAGCAACATATCTTTAAATCAAGTCGTTTTCAACAATGAAATCACTGTGTGGCACTCTATGTGGCATTTTGATGGAATTCTCTTCTTTGGCATAGTTAACTTCTGAAACACAGCTCTCCTGTCAGAATTATAAATCGCCAGCACCTGACAGAGGCGAGTAACAGTACTACACCCATTTTGACAGCTGTCTTTCCATCAAATATCTTTAAAAGTGGATTTTGTTCTAATAACACATGATTCTTTCTGACATTGGATGTATGTGGATTCTTGCAGTATAATGATGTGGAACACCCAACAAGGAGGTTGGATCTTTTTAGGTGGTTTGTGAGCCATGATTTTAGCAAATTTGACCCCAAATAAAAACGGATTTTTGAGACAGCTGTGCCTAGTGATGTTGCAGGGATTGGATGAGTGGGTTGAGACATCCCAGAACACTCTCTTTCTCCATTGACATCTCGGACATCTCTAAAAAGTCCAACTAGCAACTGCACCTCCTCAGGGGTACTGTTCCCTTTCTCACCTTCACCCAGAGGCTCACTGTCTCCAGAGCCCTGGGTCTCTCAAGGCCAGACAACAGCCCCGTTTTCAACCTCCCCGCCTCTGCTCTGCGCCTTCTGCAATTCATCCAGAGCAGAACCTCGAGACTTATCGTTGGCCTCAAGCCCTGGGACCACATCTCTCTGGCATTGAAATCCCTCCACTGGCTCCCTGTGGCTGCAAGGATCAAGTTTAAGACCCTCTGCATTGTCCACAAGGCTTTCTGGGGCTTAGGGGCCTAGGACCCACCTATCTGCATCAATGCCTTCCCAAATACTGTCGCTCCCGAGCCCTCTGCTCATCTACCTCCAACCTTCTGCAAGTGAGCCGGTTCTCTAAGCACAGATTTGGAGGGAGATCTTTATCCTCAGCAGGGGCCTCCCTCTGGAAGAGCCTCCCTGCAACCCTCTGTCTTGAGCCTGAAATGTTTAAGTTCTGGAAACTCCTTAAGACATTCCTCTTCTCCTCCTTCTCTCTTCCTCTGCCCTGCTAACCTCTCTCTCCGCCCCCTTCCACACAGCATGACGTCTGGCCACCAGGCATACCTCAGAGTCTCACAGGTCCCTGCCCCCCCGCCAGCCCTCTAGCACTTGCCCCATTACTACTGCACTTGGTCAAGGACCCAGGAGAACAACTTCTCTCAGCACTTAACAGTTTTCTGACTAACCGGTCACACTTGTTCTCTCCCCACCCCCCCCCCTCCTGTACCTCTGTGCACTTACTCGTTCTGTACCATGCCTGAAGATCTTCTTCATTTCTCCCCTGTCACCCCTCCTGCATGGTTGCGCCCTATGCTCTTGGAAAAACTGCAGAATAATCGTCAGACCTATTTGGTTTTATCTACCCTGTAAAATGTATTTATGCACTTACTCTGCCTTGGCAGACTTTGTATCGTTCAGAAATTCAAGTGCTCTGAATGACTGTTGTTTTTTTCTCCCCTTGCTCCCCCACCTCCCCTTGAGCGCATTGAAACACATGTCTTGTGTATAGGCGCTATACAAATGAAAATTACCATACCATTTCTCCTGATGACAGGGAAATTGGGGACCCAACTGCCCTCCTTGAGTACCAGAGGTCTCATCCTTGGGACCTCTAGGGTTTCGGTTCCTGGTGGTAGTTCTTAGGCTCGTGATGGACTGAGGAGCCTTCCGCATCCTGTGTCTACTTCCTTCAAGACCTGAATCACAGAGTGGGTGGTGACCCTGCCCCATAGGGTCTCACCAGCTCCCTCACCTAGCCTTTCACATGGGTTCCTGTCACACTACACAAATGGAAATGCCTATATATGTTTGGTACTACGTCTTTTCATCGCCTGAATTTTCATCCCATGGCATTTTAACGTGCATATTACAACGAATATGCTCATCAAATTTTTTAGGGGGGTGGGAAAGGGCAGATAAGGGTTTGGGTGGGTAGGCAATAGCCAAAAATAAGTGTGGGAGGGGGGCTTGGTGGGGGAGATAAAAAAAACGATGAGCATTTTCATTGGAATGTACACGTTAAAATGACAGGGGATGAAATTGCAGGCGATTAAATGACATGGAACCATTATTGAAAATAGATTTTTCTGAACATTCACTTAACAAACATTTGTACATGGTTCACAGGGAACCGGTATTAAACCTATGATGCCGACACCACTTTGCCTTTTGTCTCCATTCCTAAATAATTTGGTTTAACCCAGTTCACTCTTTATTAGAATATTCGAACCATGTGGAGTGCTCCAAAATTCATGTTGTTTTCCAAAAATCACGTGTGTCTCTTTTTGCCTAGGGTATTACGGACACTGCTCAGACAATCTTTGAAACTGCAGCACGGGAACATGAGAACCGAGGAGTCACTGGTGCAGTTGGAGGAGTCCTTCGCCAAATCCCACCTGCTGTGGTGAAACCTTTTATTGTTGCAACAGAAGCAACTTCAAATGTCTTGGGTGGAATGAGAAATCAAATCAGGCCTGATGTCTGTCATGAAGAGTCACAGAAGTGGCGTAAAGGAGAGGACTGATACTTTCACACTTGGGAAGTGACAAACTCAGCAATTTGGAATAGAACAAAAGCAAGTCTTGCTATCAGATCCTAAATGTGTTTACATTCTCTTCTGAAAGGGACACATTTCCTGATTTATACATGAAAAAACATTTACACTTGAACCGTCTTTCAACTTGAAGAATACATTTTCTATCATTCAAGAGATATGTATCTTTGTAAAATATAAATATTGGTGAGTTGTGCCAAGCAGAATCAGCTGGTTTCCCAATTCACTTATCCTTTTGCTTCAGTGATGTTTTCATATTCCCATTTTCTATTGAGATCTTATTGGGATCGGTTTACCTTTATTCTGTCGCAAGAGTGCTGGATCTCTCAAGGAGTCAAAATTCTCTAAAGGAATCCATTATTTGTAATACTTCAATAACTGGAAATTATGAGACTGTAAATTTGGCGTGACATTTAGAAGCCAGTATGTGTCACATTCACCAACCCAAATATAGCGTGTCATGGAATAGTAGAAGTTTTGAAGGAACCTGGAAAAAAAACCTTGGTATAGTATATTTAAAAAAGTTAACTTGTACATTGATTGCTAATAATATGAATAAAGTACATTGTATTAAAGAAGAATATCCGGAAAAACAAGCACATTTTCAGGATGGTAAAACAATGTTGTTTGTAATTACAAAATATTTATGGAAACAAACATTAGTTATTCAGTCTTCCCATTCAAAATGTATAAAAACGTGCAACTGCATCAATATGTTTATTTTCGGAAAGGCTTCTTGACTGTCCAAGGCAGAAAATCAGCTGAAAAAAATAAACAGTTGCAAAATGATAAAGCAAGACTAAACAGCTGCCTACTACTAAGTTAACTGTTGTTTTTAGTGCAAATATATGGTACTTGTTACCAAGAAAGGGGCCGGTGGGAAAATACAATAAACCACTAAATGGCATTTTGTATTGATTGCTTCAGGCAGAATGGTCACCTTTGTGTGCATCTGTACTCAATTTAAACCATTTTAAAGTAATTCAGTGTTCCTAACAATGTAAACAATGATAATATGTTGGTAAATAATCATTTTAATTATTCACAGATATGGAGCTGGACATGTTAAGTGTTTGTTTTGAGGTTAAGATTTTATTTTTGTGGAAACTGTAGGATAAGATCAAATACTCTTTCTAGTGAGGGTTGAATTTGTCTAAAACCTCACATTTTTCTTGACCAATTGAAACCATGTTTTGTGAGGATTAAACAAACTGGACAGATTGCATATGTCAAAACAGACTGGCAACATGCAATACTAAAACAGCCAATCCCTCTAGTGATTTAAATCGACAGATTAAACAAAACAGCATACCTCCAACATGCATGGTGTTTGTGGAGAGTCTGTACAAGTTATGGAAATGAATCGAGTTCTTACAACAAATATCTATGAAATCCAATATGTTGCCATTAAATGAATGACATTGGGGTAGAGGAAAAGGTTTACCATAGCCAGATTACCCCTCATACAAATATTGCTTCCTAGAATTATGCCAAAGAGGTCACTAATTTGTGCTTAACGATTCATATACTAGCTATTAAACTTGAAGAAATTATGGTTTCCTTGGAAAATAAAGCTATTACTACATCCTAACACCTTTTTCATTTAAGCATTCCTCTAACAATTGAAAGAATTGTGAATGGACATTGCTTGCTCTCCTTACCACTTATACTCTTTTCTAAAAATTCCACTTTCAATTTAGTTGTGGAGCAGTACTTAACTGAGTGGCATTTTTTGTATTCAAACGTGCTATTGAGCTAAAGCTGTCATAGAAAAAACGTATTGGAGCTATTTTGCTGTGTGTGGTATATGTGTTCAGTGATTGATGTTTTATTACCTACAATTTGTACACATACACATGTACAGCTCACTGTTGTAAAACATTTCTCATTGGCCCCCATTTTCAGTCCTAGTGTTTGTAGTTTCAGGTGAGCTTGCTTTGGACTTCTCATATAGCCTCTTTGGACAGGTCTCATCCCAGTTATTCCGGAAAGGGATTCTATATTTCATTGTGGTATTTCAGTCCATCTTTAGTTGTATTGTTTTAGTAAATCTAATCTAGGGCAACAGGATTGATTTCACATTTAAATATCCCACATATTTAAAATCTAGTATTTACAATGTGTTTATACAGTGAACTCACACAGAACACAAAACCTTTTGGAAAGTAAAGCAAATGTTTGAAGGCATTATTTTCATGGTTGACCTAAATGCGTCAATCATTGATCTGATCGGGATTATTAGGCATCCTAAATATTCCCTCTCTTTCACATTGAATTTGATTTTGAATGCTGTTTGCTATTTTCTTTTTCATTTATTGTAACATGTTTGTCTAAGATGGCTGGAGTCAACCCAAATAAAACAAACAGAAATCAAGCTTTGAATGCATATATTGATCAATTGTGTTCACTCAGTTATCACATAATCAGCTCCTAGTTGTGGCAGGATAAACATTATGCTACTTTATCTTTTAATACAATTGAGCATTGTATGATCAATTTTTGTTACGTTTGAGGAGGTTTGAGGGTCATCTTTTAATTGTAATTTATTTATGAACATGTTTTCAGGTATAAATAAAACTTGCAAGTCAATTAATTAAACAAATACAGATTAAATGCAAACAGTTAAACATGTCTTTCACTTAAAAGTAAAATCAGAAAGGTGCAATACATACATTATTAGATTTCCCCTTCTGAAATATACTTATTATATCAAAAGTAACAGTAAATATGATGTACACACTAGTACTATCCAAGCATCTCTCACAAAAGATTTTTTACCTTTGACACAGTAAAAATATATGCTATTGTGTCTTAAATTATAAGGTTAACCAAACCAGCTCCCTCATTAACTAAGAATAGAAATATATCCTATCTTAGATCTAAAAACAATTGTCTAATTTTTTTATCAGACCATTTACAAGCATATTTTTGAGAGGAGTTCATCTGAAGACTGTAAATTAATAAATTATTACATGATTTAATGTTTGCATATCTCATGTTAGCCATCATACAACCATCATTATCTAACTTCAGTCTCAATTATTAAAGACCTTTTTTTAATCCGTTTTTTAGATAAAAGTTCCTTCTACACTCTTCACGCAATTGCATTCCTAATGTTTAATTACATTTCCTTACAGCCAATCCTTGAAACTTCACTCACATCTTCCCATAAGATTTTTTTTACCAGATTATTCATCATCCCTTTAATTTTATTTACATGGTCCATCTAACCCCATTACTAGCCAAATTGCCTCTTCGGGTATATATGTCCTTAGACAAACAAGCTTTTTTTATTAACATGCTTGCTTAATTGTTTATCCTAGTCATTTTGATTGTACAAGGTTCATTCCCACTATAACAGTCAGGCGAAAATAAATCTTCAAGTCAATACATAACATTCATATAACAAATATAAAAATTGACAATATATAAATCATCTTGAAGACATTGAACAACCTTTTAAATACAAGGCACAGAGGAGAGCCCAGCTTGCAACCTCTATCCTAGTTGTAACCCAATAAAGATTGCCCACGCTTACAGCTCAGAAAATCTAAATTCTATTAAAGACGAGGAGGCAAGCATTATGCTTGCACTTTCTTTAATACTGCTATATCAGTACTTTAAAACATCAACTTTAACATCACATTTAATTTTTTAACTGCATGTGCTTGGAAAAATGAAATCACAAAGTTAAAGTTCTTGAAACAAATAAAGTTCCAAACATAAAACCAAGGGACTACGTCCCCCATGATCCTCCAGTCCTCAGTAGTCCTGACCCTCCCCTTACCACCTATCAGTGTCCATCCTGTGGTATAACCACTCGCAACTCCAGGTCCCTTCCTCTTTCTTTGCCATTAAAGCTCTAGATCCGTAATGTGCATCGTTCTTGCTAACAAAGTACTCAGAACTGGATCTGGAAACTGTTCCGCTCTGCGAAAACTCAATGGTCCAACGGGGACAACTTGTGAACACTTTCCTTTCCTCACTACCACACTTTCAAGCCGTTTTCTGGTCATCTTCTGCAAGAAATAGAGAAGTAAAATCGAGGGTGGGAATGATCAAAAGCTTGCACATAGTAAATCACAAGATTCATCATCTTTTGCCATTCCGGTTGGGATATAATGCTCGCCTCCCCGTCTTTAATAGAATGAAGACTTCCTGAGCTGTAAGCGTGGGCAATCTTTATTCTATGACAAGACGGGAGGCTTGCATTATGCTTGTTCAAAGCTTGCTACCACTCTATTAGGTATATATGACACAGGCTTGAAATAGAATGTCTTAAAGGTCGACTCAGGGGACCAAAATGCTGATTTCATAATATCCTGGAGAGAAACTCCTGCTGCAAAAGCTCTGGATGTCATTGCCCCCCTAGCAGAATGCGCCCCAAATAAGGATAAGTCTATCCCCGCCCATTGCATTATTTCCCCTCACCCATCTAGCAATAGTTGCTGTTGCTACCGCATGGTGAGGCTTTCTATGCGCTATGAGCAACTGGATCACTCTGCGCGGCCTAAGTTGGGCTGTCGCTACTGCATAATCTTTATTGGATTGCACAATGCACAACTTCTTATTATCTGTGAAGTACGGCTACAAAATAACTCTGGAATCAGTCTTTTTAGCGATAGTAAAAGCTATTCCTTCTGGGTTTCTATATATATTCTATATCTATATATCGCCAGGGCTTTAACATCCGACACTCTCTGGCAGCACGCCGTTAAGCATAATAGCTTAGCTAACTTCCCTGACAGCTGAGATCAGGACAAATTTTCATGTTCTGGCCATCTGAGAAATAGATAAAAACATCTCTAACATCCCATAAAACCGCGTATTTAGGTTCTGGTGGCCTTCTCAACTTCATACCCTTCAGGAGACGTAATAATGCTGGATGCTCCCGAATAGCGCTACCTTCCACTCTATTGTGGCCGGCTGCGATTGCCGATCTGTAGACTCCTTTAGTTCTGTAGGCACAGCCTTCTTGAAACTTAGAAGATAGGAAATTCAGCACCTGTACTGAAGGGGCTGAAACAGGATCCAAACTGAATTCCGTACACCATAGAGTCCAACCGTTCCATGCTGCACTATAGCTTCTAATGGTGGAAGGTGCTCAGGAGTCTCTGATGCAGTCTGAAGTGAGCTCCGAAATTCCTGGCAACTCCCATCTTCTCCTGAAACCCTGCAGGCGATCAGGTACAATGTGTCTGTCTCTATCAGCGGGTGAACTCGCCCGGTCGGGTCGAGTAGAAGGTCCGGGCGATTCAGAACTATCCTCGGGAAATTCAGAGAAAGTTCCATCCCTATTAGAAACCAGGCTTGAGATTTCCAACATGGTAGCACTATCACCACTTCCGCCTTGTCTCTTCGCACTTTTGCTAGGGCTCTTGTGATCATCACAAATGGCAGGAAGGCATAATGCACTGCACCGCTCCATGGGTGTAGGAATGCATCTGTACCAGCTGCTCCCGGGTCGATCCTCCAGCTGAAGTACTTCTGTGTCTGAGCGTTCAGTCTGGACGCAAATAGATCTTTATCTAGAGGTCCCCATATTTGCTGTAACTGCCTGAAACTGCGTGGATGTAGCTTCCAGTCGCTGGAGTCTACAAGATATCGTGAATTCCAGTCTGCTACACTGTTCTGATTCCCTGGAAGGTACTCTGCTGTCACCGCAACTTTGTTCTGCAGGCAATAATGCCAGAAATCCTTTGCTAGCTCTGCTAGCATTTTGGACTTTGTTCCCCCTAACTTGTTTATGTAACGTACTACTGAAATATTGTCCATCTTCAGCAGCATGCAGCACCTTATCTTGTCCTTTGTGAACGTGTGAACGGCGAAAGAGCCCGCTAGCAGTTTGAGGCAATTTATGTGCAAGCTTAGTTCTACGCTTGACCATTTCCCTCCTGTTTGAATCTGATCGCACCTGGCTCCCCAGCCTGTCCTGCTTGCGTCCGACTTTATGATAAGGTCTGGAACGTCCCCGAATATTGCTCGACCGTTCCTGGCCTTCATATTTTGCAACCACCACTGAAGCTCGTTAATGTCCCCTTGGTCCAGACTTACTAGCTGTCTATACCTCCCCGATGGTGCCTGATCTAGAGCGTCTGCATTGCTCGATAATGAAGCGGCCCTGGACTACTCTGGTGAGATTCCAAAGCAAAATAGTCCTCTTCGCTATCACTGCTCTGAGCTCTTTCTTTATCGCTCTCACTTTGTGACCTGGGAGCTCTAGTACCGCTTTCACAGTGTCTATGGTGAAACCCAAGAATTCTACTTTCTGAACTGGCATGAGCGGGACGTTTCCAGGTTCACTAGGAAGCCCAGCGAGGATAGGAGCTTGAAAATCCACTGCACGTCTCTTGTGAGGGTTTCTTTGTCGGATCCCATTACGAGGATATCGTCTAGGTAGAAGATAATGCGAATACCTCACTCTCTTATGGCTGCGGCCACAGGTTTCATCAATTTTGTGAACGCCCAGGGGGCCGACGCTAGGCCGAATGGGAGGCACGTAAAGCGCCATATCTCTCCTTCCCACCGGAATCGGAGAAACTTCCGAAAAGCAGTTGCTATCGGAATCGTGAGATATACGTCTTTGAGATGCAAGCATGCAAGCGAGTCTCCCGTACGCAAAAGGTCTCGGAGGAGGTGAATACCCTCCATCTTGAAATGGTTATACGTGAGCCACAAATTTAAGGTTTTTATATTCATGACGGGTCTGATTTTCTCCCCTCTGCCTACCAGGAACATGTTGCTGAGGAAACCCTGTCCCACTTGCGTGTCCCGCTCTATCGCATTTTTCTCTACCAATTTCACTAGTTCGCTCTGCAGAAGCGATCTCGCCTCTCGCGGCATCCAGATGGGATAAGGCTCTCTCAATTGTATTGGATTGCCTATAAAATCTAAATGAAGGCCTGCTTCTGCTTGCAAAACCCATGCATTGCTTGATAAAGCTTGCCATGCTGTTACAAAGTGTACAGTTCTCCCCCCAATGCGCACGCTTGGTGTACTCACCGCCTGATGCGCTGGGCTGTTGGAAGGAACCTCTCCCTCTGCGACCTCTTGAGGTTCTTGAGTTCCCCAATAGGCACACCGCCCTCTGCGCCCAGTTGTCTAAGGCCTGGGCATCTACATCTACAGGGATCCAGGCGCCCTTTGCTTTCTCAGCTAAATTCATCATTTTAGCCGGAGGTCCAGCCAAATCTAGGACTTTGTCCGGGCATCCTCTCCATGCGCGATCGACACCCTTCCTGATGTCTCGCGTGGATTTAGTAACAAATGTGACCATTTTGGGGTCTAGATCAGGAGTCTCCGCCAGTTTCCCTGGCAGCTCCGGTCTAGGACATTCTGACCTCATACGAGACCGTACTTCCCTGTCCAGGGGCTAATATGCTGAGCCATATATAGTGCCACTCTGGGTGATGGCACCTACTGGCCAAACTGAAGATAGAGCAGGCAGAAAAACAGCAAGACAGGGATCACCAGTTGGAACTGGCCAAGCTTCAAGTTGCCAATGGATCCAAGGGTCCTGGACATGGGTCTGGGGCCTCCTCTCATCCAAGGTTTCCTAAGGATCTGCTCAGTGTGTATGAGGAAAAGAATGACATTATGAACTGGCTGAATACATTTGAGTATGCATGTGAAGTTCAACAAGTTGACAATGCTGATAAAATTGCCTGGTTACTTAGCAGACTGCCCCATTCTGGCTGCAGTGCCATTATGGAAATGTCAAAAGCTGAGAGAGCAGATTTTGCAATGTTGAAGCAAACACTCATCTTAAAGTTTGGAAAGACTCCTGCCCAATACTTAAAAAGATTCAGAGAGTACAAAAAGAAAGAAGGTGGTACTTGAGTATCTTATGTAACTGAATCCTTAAAGAATTTGACTGGCTGGGTTGAAGGTTATAAGGTCTCTACCTTTGAAGGTATGATATGTCTTGTCATGCTGGAACATATTTTTGCATCTTCTTCCCCTGAGCTTGAGCAGAATTTGGCAGATTCAAAGGAGATAGATCCTAAGAAGCTTGCCATAGCAGCAGATGTGTGGGTGTCACATAGAGTGCCCCATAAGGACAAGACTCATCCTGGTAAGCAGGAGGAAGGGAAAAAGTCAAAGATAAGCAGAGTTGGGAATCTGATAAATCTTCCTCCCATAAGGGCCACAAAAAGAAAAATAAGGGTAAGACACAAGAGAACTCACAGGGCAGTGGAGGTCAGCCTCCAAAACAGAACTCTGGTTATAGTAAGCCTCCCTATGTAAACGGACCCAGTGGATCTTGTTTTGCTTGTGGAGCAACTGACCATGTGAAGGAAGATCCCAGATGTAAAGTCAAAACCTTGGGGGTCCACTCTGCTAATCTGGCATTCTTCTCCTATGAGGAAGAAAAGATTACAGGAGCATCCTTCTCCTCTGACTCCTCCCCCAGTGGTATAGAAGCTGAGGTAGTTTTAGTTTCTCTGGGTTTCTGGGAGCCTAAAGTCTCAGAGGCTTGTGCTAGGATTCCAGATAATACCAAGCACTACTTTAAAGACAGTGTGCTGATCAATGGAGTAGATACTCCAGCTCTTAGGGATAGTGGGTGCAGTCGAACTGTAGTGGATTCTACCTTGGTAGACACAGAGGAAGTTGCCAGAGCTCCTCTGACCTCCACTAAATTGGCTGAGGGCCCACCTCTCGTGTTCCCAGTAATACCTGTTACTCTTACTATCAATGGTACAGCAGTCAGAATTCCAGTGAGCATAGAGAGGAATGTCCCAGGAAAGGTCTTGCTGGGAAATGATCTCAGAGCTTTAGGGCTTGTGGGAGATATAGCTGACAGACCCTGCACAAGGTCTTAAACAAGGGCAGCACTGGCCAAGACCAATGCTATGCCCCAGCCAAAGGGGCAACCCAAGGTTAAAGGAGTAAGGAAATCAAAAAGAGGGAAAGAGAATATTCACCCTAACTCACGTACCACTGCGGTGGAGGTAGTTGGTCAATCACCAGGACCTGACGAGGAGGTGGTGATACCTGAAATATTTGACCCCAATGACCATCCTGAACTAAAGGATTTGTTAGTAGAAGGTGGTCCTGATGGGGAAGAATTTAGTAAGGGCCAACGTGAGTGCCCATTGTTAAGATGGATTTCTGAACTCTGACCTGGAGGGGCAGAGGTTCAGAAGGCCAGCCTAGTTTCTTGGAACAGGGTAACCTCTGGACAAGCCAGACCAATCAGGGTAGCGATGGCGGCGGTCAAGACTAGGTCTCAAGAGGGGTGAGGGTGACTGAAAGCCCGCAATGAGCACACAAAGCAAGGACGCTTACAAATTACTCCAGACAGGTGTTATATTAAAAATATAGACACATTTATTACAAGGCCTTTGTAACATCGACCATAGTAAAAAATCACGGTAAAACTCCAATAAACCAAAACATCACAAGCAATACAATATATATACAAGACCAAGGGGTCTAAAGAGTTAGAAGCACGAAATATGCAGACCACCTAGATGAGGAGGAAAACAGGCAGTGCAAGTAATTGTTAGACCCAGTTGGACATCAGAGGCCACCTAACTAGAAGGAAGTCCGAGCCCTACGAAGAGTGGAGCCTTGTGCTCAAAAGTACCTGCACACGCGGGTGCCCATGGGCAAAGGAGAGTCTCTTCAGGGAAATCAGGCAGTTCAGAGAGGTGAACAAAACGATGAAGAACAGTTCCCCGCTACTCAAGCGCGGCCTCCACTTGTGGGCAGAAGCAGGGCGCGAGTGCGGAAAAAGGTTGCTGTTACGACAGTGATGGAAAGCCTCAGGCTCCTGCTGGAGGGCGACCGGTTAGGGTATTGCCTACTCACCGGTCCCCGATGCAGGCAGACCCAGGCTTCTCCGGTTCCATTTCGGTACTGGCAGGGTCAGATGCGGTCAGCAGGATGTCTCTGCGCCGTGTAGATTCCGCAACAGCAGGAGTCAGGGTCGAGGGTGTCCCAAATGCAGCCAACACGCACAGGTTCGTTACCACAGCAGGACAACTCGGCAACCGGGTGTATTCCGGTCCCAAATCACACGTCTCACTTCAGACCTGGGAACGCCAAGTGTACGAATCGTGTGAGAGTGCCGAGGACTCGGAATTTAGCAGCAGCCAGATGGCGGTGACAGAGCAAGGTTCCTGTGTAGGCTGGTCAGTCCACTGGATGGCCCAGGGTCGCTTCCGAAGGCTTACGTACAGGATTTGGTGAAGATGCCGAGAATAGTTGTTCCCACTATTCTAAAGGGTCGAAGCGCCAGTACAGGCCTTCTCGTTAGATCAGAGGCAGAGGGGTCTCACAGGACGACAGCAGTGCAGGGTGCCAAACCTTCAGCGGGTCACCAGCGATTCCTCGACTCGGCTTCTTAGTTGTAGGATACTTGGCTCCTTATCCTTTGTTCATGAGAACTCAGGAGATCGACATGGTAGTGGGGTTTTCAGCCTCCTCTTGTCCAGAGTTCCCTTTGCGCCAAAACGGAGAGGAGCCAATGCCAGATCTGCTCACAAAACACTCACACCATATGTGGACCTATCATGGACCACAGTGGTCCCAGGCATTCAGGACACTCTAGACTCTCTGGCACCCAGGATGTGTATTGGGAACAGACATCCCAGCCCACATCCTGGAGGCACACACAAGGCATGCAGAAGCCCGCAAAAGCGTTGTGTTTCGCTGGAAAGTGCATGACCAAATAAGGACTGCCCTGGGTCGGCTCGACCTGGGGGAAGATGAAGGGGCAAGACGGTCACCGGACAGGACAAAGAACCTTGTGGCATGGCCATTTTGGAGGCCAGGCCACCCATTTGGGCCAAACGCGGGAAGCACGGTTAACATGGCAAAAAGGGGTTCAAAACACAAAGAAACGATAGCTGCCACCAGTCCCGTCCGTGACACACTTGCACATTTCATGATAAGTCCAACGAGAGTTTCTAGGGCCATTGGAATGACTAGAGACCCAAGAGCGCGGTAATGTAAGTTACGGTGCACTCTTGTTTCATGTTGCTCACAAGCTGCAACATGAGGAAAGGACTAAGGGAAACAAAGTCTCCCGGTACCGACTGTCTTAATGACATGTCAGTTTCCCCATAAAAAGGGAGCGAAAGCCCAAAGGAGTGCAGCTGAATGATGTGCTTCTCTGGCAAAGTCAGTGAATGGTGTCTAAACAGCAGCAAAAAGTTTGGGGGTTGACACATGGAGGGAAAATTACATACAATTATGAAATCTTTCCTAACACTCGCCCCTCCCAGACTTAGGATGGGGGGAACTAATCCACCCATGGATGAGTTTCTTGTTCAGGTCGGTTAAACATTCTGGACAACCCATCAGCATTGCTATGTTGGACTCCTGGCCTATGCTCAATAGTGAAGTCAAAGCCTTGTAGACTTATGGACCACCTAAGCAACTTTGGATTCTCTCCCTTCATGTTCGTTAAGGGCTTTTGGTCAGTTTGCACAGGGAAGTGGGTCCCATAGAGGAAGGGCCTCAGCTTCCACCTGGAAATCGCCACTGTCCCGTTTGGGAATCATCGCTGTATCTTGGGAACTACAAGGTGCCGAGACGTCCTTTTGCCGCATTCGAACCTGCCAACGAAGTGGACTGTACTGGCGAAGTTTGGATCTGCCTGTGTCGGGGACCGGTGAGTGGTCCTTACCCCAACCGGTGGCCCCTAACACAGGAGCCCATTTTTACGCACGAGTGGCCCCTGAGGGCCCCTTTAAATTCCACAGCTATTGCGAAATAGCAACTCCATCCCGCACTCTCAAACTGCCTCTGCTCTCAAGTGGAGGTTCATCTTGAATAGTGGGAACTTGTTCTGCATCGCCTCATCCAACTTGCTGAGCTGCTAGAGACCCTTGAAGAGACCCTATCCTGCTCATTGGCACAAGCGCGTGCATGTGCTATTGAGCACAAGGCTCCTCTCTTCGTAGGGCTTGGACTGCCTCTTAGTTAGGTGCATTATTGATGTGGAACTGGGTCTAAAGATTACCTGCACTGCCTGTTTTCTTCCCCTCTAGGTTGTCAACATATTTTGTGCGTTTAACCCTTTAGACCCCATTGGTCTTGTATATATATTGTATTGAGTGTGATGTATTGGTTTACTTAGTGTTACTGTGATTCTTTGCTATGGTCTATGTTACAAAGGCCTTGTAATAAATGTGTCTATATTTTTAATATAACACCTGTCTGGGGTAATTTGTAAGGGTCGTTGCTTTGTATGCTCATAGAGGTCTTTCAGTCACCCTCACCCCTCCTGAGACTTAGTCTTGACCGCCTGCCATAGCTACACTGATTGGTCTGGCTTGTCCAGAGGTTATCCTGTTCCAAGAAACTGGGCTGGCCTTCTGAACCTCTGCTCCTCCAGAACAGAGTTCAGAAATCCTTTTTAACACCTACTCAAATGACTTTGGGCGCCTAATGGCCTCAGGATCAAACATATCCACCTTGTTCTCATCCTCTTCGAGAACAACGTCCTGCTCAGTTGGCTTACAGATGTCTTCTTCTTCGCCTCCCTCGTCATCGGTTGCAAAACCCTCTTTGTAATCCCTGAATTGTCCACCCCTGGGGCAGGGGGTCCGTCTTGGCGATCTGCCATTTTCTCAAGGAAGGCCTTTTTCAATCTGGCGACAGGGTCGCTTAGGCTTTGGGGAACAGAGTTAACCCTTTCTTCTGAGCCAGGGGGGGGTCAAAGAGTCTGCACTCTTCCAGGTCCTTTTACACCCCTTCTTTTCAACCCCTTTCTGGGGGTGTCCTGCTGAAGTCCCCTCTCCAGGGCTGTCTGCCCTTCTTTTTCTAGCTGCTAGCTGCTCTCACTGCTCAGCCATAAGGGCTTCCAGTAAATCCAACCTTTGTGTGATAGGTTGCACCTCCTGAGAAACAGCTTGCGTGAGAGAGTCCCCAGTACCTTTTTGAAACTGAGGGACAACTCACTGTCTTGCAGCATGGGTTCCTCCCCCACTCTTTCTCACTCCACTCTGGTGTAGTGTACTGTGACTCTCTAGTGTAAGTTAATTGAGCCCTCTTCCTTATGTTAGCAAGGCTAACTTATGGGGATCAACAATTCACAGAGGCTCTCAAACAGTGTCAATAGTGTCAGGGACTCTGTGCCTTCCAGTCAGCTGAGCTGTACAGCTTGCAGGCCTCTAGCATTCTATAAATATAAATCTTTTTTAAAATAATTATTAAATCCACTTGCTACTCAAAATCTCTCTGCGCCGTATTTCACCTCAAAACGAAATGTGTGAGCATTACACAGGCCCGGCGGATGCCGGGAAGCTAATTCAAGCTCTGGCACCTCGGGGTCCTAAAGCCCGCCATGTTTGTCGGCATGGCGCGCACCAATTGCTGCTTACACTTCAGTTTGTGTAGTGAGGTAAAAACCTACGCACTAACGCATGCTCTTTACACAGTTATCATGTAATAGGAACATTTCCTTCACTACAAACTGTAAGACTTGCTATCCTTAATAAATGCAGAAAATTTAAAACAGTACTTATCTCAACAATGGCAGCAAAAAGAAAGAGGGAGGGACCTGGAGTTGAGTGGTTATACCCCAGGATGGACACTGATAGGTGGAAAGGAGAGGGTCAGGACTACGGAGGACTGGAGGATCATGGGGGGAGGAGGGGGCATAGTCCCTTGGTTTCATGTTTGGAACTTTATTTGATTCAAGAACTTTAACTTTGTGATTTCATTTTTTCCAAGCACATGCAGTTAAAAAATTAAATGTGATGTTAAAGTTGATGTTTTAAAGTGCTGATATGGCAGTATTAAAGAAAGTGAAAGCATAATGCGAGCCTCCTGTCTTGTCATAGAATTACATTATAATCATGATATTCGACAGCTTATTTCTCAGTAACCAAGACCTATAGGTATATCGAGCCACAGCATAAACTACATGCGGTAGGGTGCACTGTTGCAAAAATGACATTAAAACATAAAATTGGTAAAACATTAATCTCATATAATTTAACAGTTATCATTATTTATAACTAATTTGAACTTTACAACAGACCATAACTGTTCTTGTTTACTTCATGATTATAGTTCTGAAAATAGCGGTGCCTATATTTAAAGAGTTTTGCAACCCATTACGGGTTAACTAAAAAATGACTATCATCAGCATATTAAATGTTAGAATTTTGTTTGATATTTAATTTGGAGGGATTTAAGTATTTACTTTCTTTAAAATGATCTGTCAAGTCTGCAACATACACAT
This sequence comes from Ambystoma mexicanum, assembly GCF_040938575.1. Taxonomy (NCBI): domain Eukaryota; kingdom Metazoa; phylum Chordata; class Amphibia; order Caudata; family Ambystomatidae; genus Ambystoma; species Ambystoma mexicanum. The sequence continues at coordinate 471,401,819 of NC_090940.1, read as the reverse complement.
TAAACAGTACAGGAGCTATTAAGCAGCCTTCTTTAATTTAAAACCAATTTTTATTGCATACGTATGGTCGGTCCTTAATTATGCACAGTTCTAATCTTTGTCCAGGTTTCTGAATGTGATTCTATAATAATTGACGAGAAGGACCATGGCTTACTCCATTTGTTTTCTCCACAATAAGACTCTTATCAAGCTTGTAAAATGTATTTGACCGAACTAAAAAGTGCAGAAACAGTGCCATATTCTTCTCTTTATTGTATTTGAATACAAAATGATATAGCTGTACAATATTATCGGCAAAACCAGCGCCTTTCGTAAAACCAGTGTGATTAAAGGGGATTATAACCAGCAAATCGGTACATTTCACAATTTTCTCTAATATGGTTTCATTGAAAATGTGCTGCTTGGTCCTGTAGAGCAAGTAAGCTATTATTCTTCAGCAATGATGTATTACCCGTTTCAAATATTGGGATGACTATGCTGACCGCCCAATTATCTGGAACGGGCTTAAAATGTTAATAAAATAGTGCGCGGAGTGCTATGTAGAGTGTGGTTGTCGGTGGTTGGAGTCTGCTGGAGCTGCTTCCAAATAAGTCTTTCAGAGTTTCTGTCTAACTTCTGGGCGTGGGACCTTACCTGCACACCATATATACAGCTACCTAGCCCGACAGTGCTGCACGGAGTGCTTTGTAGAGTGTGGTTGTCTGTCGTTAGCCGTGGGAAGGCGGGGAAGCTGCATTTCACAAACTGCCTGGATTGGACCTGTCGGCGAGCTGTTTTGAATTATCGTCTGCCTTTTATTTAGGTAAGCGAAATAATAGGTAAACACGGATACGCCCAGTGAATGTACTTTCAAAAGCTGCTACATAAGGCAACGATGGTCGCAGCTGGGCGTAATCTGTAAAACAGGTATATTTACCTCCATAAAGTTGCGACGGCCTGAATTTGTGTTATCATTGAGTGCTATGTGAAGACCAGCCCTGTAAATGAAAAGCTGCGACTGTGGGCATGCTTGGCCTTTGAGCTGCTTGTGTCGATCTGTTTGTAGAATTTTAAAGAACAGTAACGTTATAATCACTGTGCCTGAGTGCCTCCTGAATTCTGTGAGAAGTTCAGACTGAATTGGCAGTGACTGCGGGCTAGTGTGGTCTTTGAACTGCTTGGGCTGATCTGTTAACAAATCCATTAAGTGTAGCTGTGGCAGGCATATAGTGATTTTGAGTGGCTTTGGACTTTGAATAGTTAACCTTGAATAAATAAGCTTAGACTGCTGCTAAAAATAAAAAAAAGTCCTTAGCAAATGAAGATTTAACAACGTGTTCAAACTCTGAAACTGTCTCCAAATCTAAAGTGGCAAAAAAGGACAAAATAACTGATTTTTACAAAAGGCAGCTGGCTAGAGTAGATGTTCAGCCCACCCCAGAAATATGTGAAAATCTGAAAAGTAAATTGGCATGCACCACAGCAGAATTTGACAATAATAATTCTCTGTTGAATCTCTGTTACTCACTAAATGGAGAAATTATGGACCTGCAAGCCATGCGGGGTAACATAGAAATTGCAACAATTATAAATGAGAAAACAGTTATCGAGGCTAGTCCTTCTATGAGACTTTCCTGTTCACTGTGGCTTACAGGGGTTAATGATGAAAATCCTAAAATAACTAGTGATTTACTTGATTTCACTGAAGTTGCTAGTAGCCATGTGAATATGGATAGTTTGTATAATGAAAGATTCAAAGCGCTAGAGGCACATAATTTCGCATCAAGCTGTGCGTTAAAGATTTTGATAAAATTAACATAATATCTCCTGCCAAGTACAAAAGAATGCATGTTGTCAGATTTAGTACAAGAAAAACGAGCTAGCGCTAATAATAGACCTATTATGCATCATCCTCAGACAAGTCATACTACTAATGGGATCCCGAGTAATGACATCTAACAAATAACTAACTCTGAAATAATGGAATCCACAGAGATTCATGTTGGTAGTGATTAAGAAGAGGATGATTGCCCATTATCAAAAAGTGAACAACGAAGAATTAAGAATTTAAAGTCCAAAGTAGCAATGAAACTTCATACGGTGGAAGAAATAAATGAACAACCAGGTAAAGAAGATACTGATAAGAACATGTGATCCTCAAAAAGATATAGGAAAAAAGCAGTGAGAAGAGCAAAAAGAGTTCCTAAGAAAGCCAGTAATTTAACTATTTGGCTAATTGGTGCAAAGGATTCTAAAAGAAAACTGGGCTTTTGCACCAGGAGGCAAGGTATGAAATAGATGAACGTATATCAGTTGTCACTGACTCAACCTTAGAAACAAGTACTGCAACTACCATTGTGAGTGTCCAATGTAATAGTACGAAGAGTTCGCTGAATCACGGATTAGTGGTAGCAGTTAATAAAGTTGACAAATTGTTGACTGTTATGGTGGCACCAGTGAGACCCTCCTCCCGTGAGGGGAATTCTCTTCCCCATAGGGAGTTCACTATTGTGAGTCTAACTGACGGCTTAAAGCAGCCAATAAATGGATGGTTACTTGCAATTTTTAACAACCTCCTTCGTTTGAGAGTGATTAAAAAGTAGTGACTTTGAATTTTTGTGATGTTTTGTCATTATGTAACCAAGGTACTTTGTTCATCTGCCGAACTAGTCGGCCTAATTAAGGCAAACTCAGAATCACTCTACAGATGGGACTAGGAACTAGATTGTGAGATCTCTTGAAAAGGCCCCTATAAAGATCAACAAAAAACATATAAAGCAAGGGGATAGGAAGAAGGTAGTAATTTGCAAGAAAGCATTGGGAAGGAAAACATCAGAAGAGGGATGTGACCCGAATACTAAATCTCACTCGGAGTGGCTATGCACATTTTTACCACCACTTATGACAAAACCCTGATTAAGTATAGAAATCAAATCTTGGAATACTAGAGGGCACAAACATCTTTTTAGATTAGATGGTTCATGTGAATATCTTAATTCGGCTGATATAATACTACTCCAGGATACGTGGTTGTTAGGGATGGTTCAATTTCATGGGTATACTTCATATTTGCTCTCTGCTACTAAGGGAGAAAAAGGCTGTCCGTATGGTGGGTTGGCTATCTTAGTAGCTAATAATTTGAAAGCTAAAGAGTGTATGGAAGTTGGTAACGATAGGAATGTGCTAGTAGTTGAAGTGCAAGTTGACTCTTAACATAAGTTGCTTTTGGTAAACATCGATGATCCTCCTGGAGGCTCTTTCACAACAGATATTCAACTTAAGGTATTTAATCTGCTGGCAATGAAGTTTGCAGATAACTGATATAAATGTCATTATTGGCGGTGATCTGAATGCTAATTGTGTTATAACTGAGTCCAAAAGTACACTGATTAGGAGTGCCCCTAAATTCCAACGCAGATGTGCTAAAGAAAAAGTACCCCTTGAGATGGGCCAATTCTTTGGAAGAATTGGATTTGGTAATGCTTAATGGTGCAGTTAAAGGGGATATGCCCTCAGTCCCACCGTGGCGTAGTGGAAATAGATATTGCACATTAGAGTTCATCCATGTATGTGAAAAATTGTTTTGCCAGATATTGGAATTGCAAATATCATTTACAGATTATAGCGACCACGCAATATTGACATGTAGATACCAACTTGATGAAGTATACTTGTTTTGTATCAGAGAATGTTAACGCAGGTGGTAATAGACAGGACAGATAGAAATCTGGAAAAAGCAAGAAAGTGGGTTATTGATGTCCAGAATGAATATCATCACATGGAAAATTCTGATTATATAGTATCCGTGATCTCTTCCCACATGCATGGCTTTATGCAGATGAGCAACTTTATGTCCCTCAAGCAGGGACAAAAGGAGGGTAGGTTGCACAATAAGATGATATGTGCTCGGAAAATAAGTTACGCCAGGACTGAGAAGAATCGCTAAATCTAATCTGCCATTGGTGGAAAGATGACTGCAAAGTGAAAATGGGTAGGATAACTGGATGAAGAGATATATCAGATGTCTGCAGACAATGTGATTTGGTAAAGTATGGTGAAGGTGCTGGTTGATCGAGATTGTAAAAAACTATGGGCTAAATATAAAGCTTTGAATAATCAAGGGGATAGTGAGGTTATGTGTAGCACCAGTGAAGCCTCCTGGAAAAAATATCTACTGGAGACATTTTCTGGTAGAGAACATGCTGTGGCAAGAGAATCTTCAATAAAATATAATTTGAATTAGATGATTTGATTAAAATAATTAAAGGCCTTAAATCCTCACGAGCACCAAGGCCTGATGGCCTATGTAATTTGATATTAAAAGCTGATCCGACATTGTGGGCAGACTTTTTAAAGACTATGTTTGCAAAAATCCCAAATATTGGGAGGGTACCTGAATCCTGGAAGATATCACACTTAATACCAGTGTATAAAAAGGACAGAGGGATATACCAGCTAACTATTGTCTGCTTGCATTAACGGATGTGGCTAGAAAAATCTTTTGCTCCATGCTCTTCAAGCAAATAAATAACTGGGCTGAAAATTAGGATGATATCTGCAACTTTCAGACTGGCTTCAGGAGGGGAAGTTCAATGAATTTGAATATCTTTATTGTAAACACCCTCCTGGAACAGGCCAAGACGAAAGAGTCTTTGCTGTTGTATCTTTTCTTTGTAGACTTTGACTGCATTAAACACAGTGCCTAGAGTAAAGCTTTAGGCAAAACTGGAAAAGCTGGCAAGGCCGGAGCATCTCCTATATGCATGCAAGCTGATCTATGAGGATAATAAAGCTAGAGTCAGATGGAGCAATATGGATGAACTCTCCGAACCGATACCAATCAGTCGGTGAGTCAGAAAAGGTTGTGTTTTGGCACCCCTCCTGTTTAATTTGTATGGCAAGCACTCCTCTGACAACTGCCACCTCCTTGAAGAACTTGACCTGGATGTCCTGGTTCTCACTGAGACATGTTTTTTGGCCAGTTCTGTCACAAGTTTTGACACTCTCCTCCCGGAAAGCTACACAATCCCCTCCAAAACTCGGAACCAACCAGCCTGCATGTGGAGTAGCTCGGATTTTCTGGAGTGGTTCCCTGCTTCTGTCATTCCAACGCAGTCCTACTCCTCCTTTGAATGGCTGGTCTGCAGGCTCTCTATCTCTCCTGGCCTCTCTCCGACTGTGGCCACCATCTACAGCCCACCTGGCCAGGTCGCCCTCTTCCTCTCAGAGTGGGCTGACCTCTCTTCTTCTCTCCTTTCCTCTACCTCTCAACTTCTCCTCCTCGCAGACCTCAACATCCATCTGCATGCTTCTAATTCCTCCTCGGGGCTCTTGCACAACCTCTGCGACACTCTCTTTCCATACTACCCTCTGGTCCGACACACTCTGCTGGACACACCTTGGATGTTCTCATCTCCTCAGACATCCCCCTCTCTAACCCTATCACCACTCCTCTCTCTTGGACTGACCACTTTCTGCTCTCCTCTCACCTGAAACTCTCTGTCCCCCAGGCAAAGCCGACCCCAGCACTGCCACCTACCTTCTCAGTCATTCGGCCCTTAAGGCGTGTGTCAGTGGAGGCCTTTGCCGTTACTTTCTCTTCTCCCCCTACACCTGCGGCTGACTCACACCCTGAGAGAGCCCTCTCTAACCTTCATCTTTCTATCTTCAACACTCTGAATGTCCTTGCCCCTGTCATGAGAATCCATCTGAAGCCTACCTCCCAAGTGCAACTCTTGATATGAGTCTGATCTCGCCACCCTAAAAAGCAAGTATAGGGTGTGTGAAAAGCCAGAAGGTGTCTCACTCACTAGTCCCCGTGGATCTGTCATCTAGGTCAAGCAATTATCGACAATCTCTCACACCTGACTTTCATTACACTTCCCCACACAGATAAAAGGCAGAGCACGAAATCACACTCGGAGTGAGGCAAAGCACATGAGGAAACAGCAGTTTCGAGACGGCATCTGAGCAAGCACGAAAAGGCTACGAAACCGAATGGGATCACGAGGAGGGACATTCCCTTGACCTTATCAACAAGGAACTGTTACTTTCCAGAGACCTTGAGATTAGAAAGCTTAAGACCAGGAAACCAGGCTGAAGAATCCTGCATTGTGTGTCGGAGACACCCGGGGCCCTACCACGTCAAAAATCAATGCGGGGAGAATCCCCAGCCACCACAGTTCTGACCTTGATTCCAAGAACAAAGCAGTGTCAGTAAAATCAACATAGCCGGTGAGTTGGGGAGACCGATACAAGACCTGCCTGTGTTGAAGCCATGGTTGCAAGCAGCAACATTGTATGGCGAGCGCTGAAACGAACATTGTTAAAAAGTGTGTGATAAGGGGCGCAAGTGAAGTTGAACGGCTGAGTGATTGAACTTTAAAGCAAGCTATATTACCTGTGACAGAGTGGACTGGCACCGCGTGGGTGCTCAATCGAAGGTCTCTGTAAGGTATCCAACTGCGAAGTGAGAAAAGTAAATAAATTGGTCCGAGCCCAGTGGAGGGAGAGCAATTGAAAAGAACAAATACATGTGAATTGAAGTGGTCCTGCGACGGGACAAGCTAAATCCTGCGCACATTCGAAAGTCTTCGATTTTGATGAAGTGGAGAAAGTTTGGAAAAGTATATGAATTTGGTCCGAGCCTGGCAAAGGGAGATCAATTGAAGATTTTGTGTTGAGTCTGAGCCCCCCTGTGTAGGAGGGCCGAGGGTGAACAGTAAAACACCAGAGAAGTTGTATAAGTGAAAATCCTGAAGAGAAAGGAACTTTAATGTTTGGTTTGTCGCATCAGGCCCTCTGAAGTAACAGACTTTGAATGACAAAGAGACTTTGGCACAGAAGGCCCCGATACTAAGATTCTGAACTGCATCCTTGTGCTAGAGAAGCCAGAGAGTGTGCTAAACTCTAGTGTGCTGCTGTGTCCTGTGCTGAAAACGTGGGGAAGGGAAGCCAACAGGTTGAATATTCTGAAATATCATTTCAGTTTTCTTTTGCATAACATTATTTCCCACACTATTTGTGTTTAGAAGTAAAGATTGGCAATAGGTTTATTAGCCTAGGCCCTTTTATTTTGACAGACTTGACTAGGACTGCGTTATTATTATTTGTTGTTTGTAGCTTGCTTGAACTGTAATCACTTGTGTCTGTCTTACTGTTTAATAACGTGCCTTCCTTACATATGGTGTCAGGAGTGGGATGTGGCTAAATTGAGCCAAATTGGGGAACCCTAAAATTCCAGAAGCTTATCGCCATGAAAGAATCCATAGGCTTTGATATCTGTGGCAGCAGAGAAACTTCTATCCCTCCAGGGAAAAGAGGAATGATTCCCACAGACTTAGTCTTAATACCTCCTCCTGGGTGTCATATACGATTGGCTCCAAAATCTGGCCTGGCCTGGAAGTTTGGTCTGGATGTCCTAGCGGTCGTCATAGATCCTGACTTTCAGGGAGACAAAGGTTCTCATTCAGAACCATGGCAAAATTCCATTTGAAGTACATTGTGGGGACAGAATGGCACAGGGAATTCTTGAAAGGGTGCTATTTTCCTGTTTTATAGAGAGTCAACCAGAAGAAACTGAGAGAGGTACCCTAGACTTTGGGGAAGCTGATGAACCATCTATCACTGAGGTAAAAAGGTAAGAAAAACCTACCATCCGTCCCGAGCTACCCTTCACTCAGCGAAATAATCCAGCACTCACAGAGGCTTTCTTGTGGGTAATTCCTGAAGGGGAAGGATTAGAGAAGGTAAGTCCTTTAGTCTTCCTAAGGTAAGGATTACTGTACAGAAAGGAGACCTCCACAGAAGGTTGTCGTGACCCCTGTTCCTAGCTCCCATAGGCAAAACACTGGAGCCAGGCCACGATCCCCCACATGAACCTTGAGGTCCTCCCCATCTTGGAGTCAGACCTGGTGCCAGGCTCATACTTGATGCAGAAGACTGACTCGGAACTGGACTTGGCATTGCACTTGGGGCAATATGGATGCCCCCACATAACTCAGTTCCAGAACTGAGTTATACGGTCTAGCCTTTTGGGTGTGGCCCGACCTAGGGATGCCTGGGATACCTAGAGGCTATTTAAACCACGCATGGGCAGAGAAACACGCTTTGCGTTACTCTGCGCCTGCAGCATGACACTCACCGTGATCGGATTGGTCTCCTGGAGGCCTTCTCCTTTCCTCCGCATCCCACGCACCTTGAAGAATAAGAACAGCATTAATAGCATACTTAGCTAGAAGGATCCTGCTTCCATCCAACGATCCTCCGGTCCTGCAGACAGCTCTTCGGCGGCGTCATTTTCATCCCAGAACGCCGTATCCTGGAAGGAAAAGGAATGAGAGTAAGACATTGAGAGAAAGACATTAGTAAGCATTCTCGTATCCCGATCCACGAAAACAGCAAGAAGAGTCAAACACTTACCTGAACTCGAGTCGCTCTTGGTAACTTCAGCTCCGGAGCACGCCATTGACCTACGGGGGAAAAAAACAACACAGGTTAGCACATAAAGGACAATAAGGCGCTGCATATCACGCTTACTCACTGCATCTTATTCTCTCAACCGGCAGCCATACTGGGACATTGCAGCGGTCTGCAAGGGACAAAGAGAGATGTAGGTCAGCATAAGAAGAAGTGAGCAGTGCCGCGCATCGCGCTTTCACTCACCGTTCAGCGCTCGGCTTCCTTAAGCAGCACAACACCATTCTGACCGTTTCCAACACCTAAGGGAGAAAGAGAAGACATCATTAAGGGGGAAAGAGACTAGAAAAGGACAGTTCTCCAAGAACCAACAAACCTACCTTATCGGGCTGAAGCTACAGCAAGCCCAGACTCATTGGGCCCGCACCAGTGAAGCAACTAGGTCGCGCAGCGCCCACATCAACTGATGCATCCCTGCAGTAGAGAGCAGGATGGAGAGCCCACGACACAAGAAAACAAGACCCAGTCCCCAGTCGAACAGATTCCAGGGAAGGGTTCGAGATCGTGATTGGTCCAAGCAGGCTGAGTGGCATTCCCGTGGATATCAGGTGAGCATTACAAGGTTTAAGTAAAACTCAGTAATCCCCAAAACCCATTGAAAGATCGTGCTAAAGATTGCGCATTCTCATTTGACAGGGGGACACTTAGGACAATCTAAGACCCAGGCGCACATCAGTGGGAAGTTTTACTGGCCAGGTGTGCATTTGTATTTGTATTTTATTTATTTGTAAGGCGCAAGCCAAGCCCTGGGGCATCTGGGTACATATCTTACATAGGTCATAGATTACAGCATTGCAGTAAAATCAGGACGAAATATACATAGAATCGGAGTAGGCGTAATACAAGTAATTAAGCATAACGAAAATATCTTCAGAATTAAATACATAATACTCAGAGTTAATGTGCAGATGGGCACAGATGAGAACCTAGGACATAGTTATATAACGATTATGGGTGCCATATGAAGTTTTGATGTATGTACAGTGGGTAGGCTGTCATGTGGGGTATCTAGGTCTCCTGTTCGATGAGCCAGGTTTTTGCATTTTTCCTGAAGGTGTAATAGGAGGGTTCAGCTCTTAAAAGGTAGGGTGTTCCATAGCTCAGCTGCTAAGACCAGGAAACTGCTCCCTCCAGCCTTCTGTAGTTTGAATCTAGGTGGGATGAGGCAGTGTGTCTGGGCAGATCTGGCGGGTCGGTTGGATGTATGTTGTGTGTAGTTGTCAGAGAGGTGCTTGAATCGTGAGGCACTTCTGAATGATAGACAGTGTTTTGAAGGCGATTCTTTGGTTGAAGGAAAGCCAGTGGAGATTGTGTCTGGTCGTGGTAATATGGTGGGATCTGGGGATATTCAGTGCTGCTCTGATGGCGTTGTTTGGCATTATATGCAGCTTATATATGTTCTTTTGGTTGGCGCCCAGGTAAAATAGGACTGGTGTTCTGGTAACTGATATGCAGTTTGTTGGGGTTAAAAATTGTCTCCAAACCGTGATTAGTTTACATGTGTAGACCTTAGATGACGCTGTCGCATTAACTTTTTTGGTTAAAGTTAGTGCGGCATCCATCTAGGTGAATACCCAAGGTTTTTATGTTACCATCGATATTGAATGAGTGACATTTGGCATCCAGTTTATTGAGTTTGGTTTGAGATCCTAGGAGTAGTAACTCTGTCTTATCATCATTAAGACAGAGTCTGTGTTTGGCCATCCATGCGTGTATGATGATGTAAAGGTTGTTTATTGTTTTAGAGTCAGTGGCGTAATTGCCTGTGATGGGGATGAGTATTTGGGTGTCATCGGCATAATTAGTGTAGGTGATACCCAAATAGTCAAGGTCATCGAACAGGGGTTTAGTAAACACATTATATAGGGTTGGAGACACAGAGGATCCCTGTGGGACTCTGCAGGTGACTGGTGATGGTTCAGCCGCAGCTGTCAGTGCAAAGACCCTAATGGATCTATTATCTAGGAATGATTGGATCCATTTATTGCCTTTGTCAGAAAAGTGTGCAGCTGATGTAAGGTAGTTGCAGAGGACTTGGTTGTCTACCAAATAGAAGGCAGCAGAAAGGTCTAGAAGTAGGAGAGCTGCAGGTTTGCCTTTGTCCTTGAATTCTTCAATCTGTGTCTTAAGGTCAATCGGGGCTGTTTCAGTACCATGTCTGGGTCTGAAGCCTGATTGCCTGAGACCAAGGAGTTAATTAGCTTCAGGATGTTCTTGAATCTGCAGATAGGCTGCTCTATTTAAGATTTTCAATAAAAATCCATCATCCTTGAGGATATAAAGAACTTCATTCAGACATGTGAAATGTGTCAGAACCAATACGCATATTTCCTTGCTTGCTGCTCTGAACCCTTTACCAATAATAGAAGTCCCTTTCTCCTGGATCAAGATGGATATCATTGGGCTGTTGGAAACCTCTAGACTGGGTAACAAATACCCGTAATCGTTGATTGTGCTACCTGAAACCCAGAGGAAAACCCCATGCGGAAACAACACAACCCAACCAATTTTAAAACATATATTGCCATATTTTTCCAGGGTTGGTTTTCCCAAGGAAATTCTAATGGATCAGGGATCCAATGTCATGAGCAAACTCATGGGTGAAGTCAAGGAATTGGCTCCATATTGCCACCTTAAGCACCTCAAACGGACAGAGTGGTAGAAAGATTTAACAAAACACTTAAGATGATCTTAAAATAATTGGTAGACAAAGACGGAAGGACTGGGAACGCATGATTCCTTGGGCCCTATTTGCAGTAAGAAAGACCCCTCAAGCGTCCACTGAATTCTCTCCTTTCAAACTACTTTATGGTAGAGAGCCAAGAGATGTCCTAGACATGCTCCAGGGGACCTGGAAAGAAAGAGAAGAGGCACCTATTCCCCTCTCACAAACATCTACCCGTGTCATGACCACTGTGAGGGAGCACAAGTTGTGCCGCAAGCAGGCTCCCACCAGAACCCTGAGGGCCTTAAAACCGCTGCAGAAGGGCTCCTGGAGCCAGTCCTGGTGCCTTTGGCACCAGGCTCATATGTAGGAAGAAAGGGCTGTTCAACTGTTCAAACTATGTCCCATTTATGTACATAGGCCTTTAAATCCAACAAGGAATGGAACAATGGAGAACCAAGCCATGCGGTCTAGTGTTTTGGGTGTGGCAGGCCTGGAACTACTTTCCCTAGAACTACTTTACCTGGGCTATATAAAGCACACCCTGACTGCAGAACACGCTTTGCGTTATTCTGCAACCAGCAGCGTGATGCTCACCGTGTCCAGCTGCTGGTCTTCAGCATCTTCCTGTAGTCCTGCAAGAACAAGATTATTCTGTCTTTCCTGAGAAAACACCATCCAGCACTCAGCATCTCAACCAGGCTGCAATCTGTGGAAACCGAGAGAAGAAGAAACATCACTCACCTGTGAGTACTAGCTTAAGGACTGCCGGCGAACCGCTACCACAGCTGCTGCTCGACATCGCGACCTGCAATAACGAGAAAGGGGAAAAAAATATTAGAACGCGCCCGCTTCCAAAACATCGAAATTCCATCAGTCTTACCTGAATTCCTTCGCGCTACGCAGCGCTTCCATCCAGAGAAGCACAGCAACATCAGCAAAGGAAAAGAGACATATTCAGGTTCGCTTTAATATTAAACAACCGCACAGCACTGTACTTACCTTAACGGATTCCGGAGGCCTGTTTTTCATCATGCTCTCATCCACTCGCAGCACCACAGCAGCCTGTGAGGAGAAGAATAAGAAAACACAGGTTAGCTTTAAAAGACAATAAAGGCGCTGTGCGCTTTCTCTTATCTGGAACATGCCTCTCCATCCGGCACGCCAGCATCAAGACCTTTGCACCTGAAAAGAAGGAGATAAAGACATTAACGAATTCCCACCATAAAGAGAACAAAGACTTACAATTAACAAACCTACCTGCCTACCAGCAGATTCGGGGTCACAGCAGGCCTGGGCCCAAGGAAGGCATACTGCACCAGTGAAGCAACTCGGGCAGCTCGCCAAAAAACGTCAAGCGCCCCTGCACAAGAAACGCAGGACGGATAGCTTACCCTACAAATAACTAAGGTGAGAAAAGAACCCAGTGGGAAGGGAATCAGTCAGAGGGAGGTGAGAGATTCACCCATTAGAGACAGTTATCACAAATCCTCCCTTCTGTAATTACAGAATCATTACTCAGCACTGGGCAACTACGTAACCAGGGTTCCAGATCTCAGAGCCTTCCAGACCCCCCGAGGGATATCAGGTGAGTGTAACAACCCGATTGTGAGAGCATTAGAAACTTGTTTCGGAATCTAGTCTATACTCACATGGAAAAAGCCCAAGCACAACAAAAGTCCACCTACGACAAAAAGGTAAACCTATGATCTTTTTCAATAGGACAAAAACTATTAGTCCTCTTACCTACCTCTGGAAAATAAACTTGTCTCAAAGTGGCATGGGACATATGAAGTGTTGGAACGAACAGGGACCTGTACCTATAAAATAGCTCAACCTGACAGGAAACAAAACACCCATCGTTACCATGTAAATCTCTTAAAAGAGTGGAAGGAATATCTTTCTGCAGCTACTGCCATGATACTGTCTTGTTTGGTAGCAGAGGAAATAAATAATTGTGAATTAATTCACGTAATTGTGAATTAATTCACCAATAACTATCTAGTCAACAACAAGAAGACTTAAAAGATTTAGTCACAACATTCCCCAATGTATTTTATGAGAAACCAGGGCGAGTGCAAGGCACTTATTATATCAGAACTCCAAAGGGAAAAGTGGTCCATTTGAAACCATATAGACTCCCGGAAGCCTGTAGACAGATAGTGGTTGAGGAAGTGAACAAAATGCTAAGGGAAAATATTATCAAACCTTCTTCAAGCCCTTGGCACTCCCCTATTGTATTGGTCACAAAACCTGATCACTCCCAGGGGAAGGATTTGGATATCACATCTCATGCCATAGGAAGGGTCTCCTCAGGTTTGGTAGAAGCATTGAGATATCACATCTCATGCTATCGGAAGGGTCTCAGGATTGGAATAGGAAGGATTTGGATATCACATATCATGTTATAGAACGGGTCTCAGGTTTGGTATTAGAAGCATTGCAATATCACATCTCATGGTATAGGAAAGGTCTCAGGATTGGAATCGGAAGGAGTTGGATATCACACCTCATGTTATAGGAAGGGTCTCAGGTTTGGTATTAGAAGCACTGAGATATCAAATCTCATGCTATAGGAAGGGAAGCAGGATTGGAATGGGAAGGAGTTGGATATCAAATCTCATGCTATAGGAAGGGTCTCAGGATTGGAATGGGAAGGAGTTGGATATCACATCTCATGATATAGGAAGGGTCTCAGGTATGGAATGGGAAGGATTTGGATATCACATCTTTTGCTATAGGAAGGGTCTCAGGTTTGGTATTAGAAACATTGAGATATCACATCTCATGCTATAGGAATGGTCTCAGGATTGAAATGGGAAGGATTTGGATATCACATCTCATGTAATAGGACGGGACTCAGGTTTGGTATTAGAAGCACTGAGATATCAAATCTCATGCTATAGGAAGGGTCTCAGGATTGGAATAGGAAATAGTTGGATATCACAACTCATGCTATAGGAAGGGTCTCAGGTTTGGAATGGGAAGGATTTGGATATCACATCTTTTGCTATAGGAAGGGTCTCAGGTTTGGTATTAGAAACATTGAGATATCACATCTGATGCTATAGGAATGGTCTCAGGATTGAAATGGGAAGGATTTGGATATCACATCTCATGTAATAGGACGAGTCTCAGGTTTGGTATTAGAAGCATTGAGATATCACATCACATGCTATCGGAAGGGTCTCAGGATTGGAATGGGAAGGAGTTGGATTTCACATCTCATGCTAAAGGAAGGGTCTCAGGTTTGGAAGGGGAAGGATTTGGATATTACATCTCATGTTATAGGACGGGTCTCAGGTTTGGTATTAGAAGCATTGAGATATCACATCTCATGGTATAGGAAGTGTCTCAGGATTGGAATGGGAAGGAGTTGGATATCACATCTCATGCTATAGGAAGGGTCTCAGGATTGGAATGTGAAGGAGTTTGATATCACATCTTATGCCATAGGTGTTAAACGAGTCTTCACGAGATCGCTGGTTACCTTTTCTTCCTGTAGACCGTGGGGTGGAGGTTGTCAGTATGTCGGTGTATCTATTGCCGATGAATGGGTAGCGCGAGAAATTAGCCCATTCCCCTCCTGACGATATATGACAGGATGGCACTGGACCAACTCCCAACGCCACGGGTGGCACTTCTCAGTATTTGCGTGACGTCGGGACAGTGTTTCCACTGGCTGAGAAGGCTTGATGAAGGCACCGATGATAGCGGAAGCTGAACTCAGGAACATCCAAGAAGGCAGCAAGGCACAGGTACCGGCAGGGCACAAGACAGGCAAAGGAGAAAGGACTGCAAGGACAAGCAGGACAGAAAGGGGAATACTACTTTCCTAGTAGAAGAGAGTTAATCTAGGAACCCAGACAGGACCTCCCCTACCCTAAACCAGGAGGCAGGCAAGGACCCAGCAGAACAGGGAAGCAAGGGTTAGGAGGGCCAAGGAGCAAGAAGAGGACAAGGAGAAGAGGCAGGGCTAGGCAGGATAAGGCAGAGCAGGGAACTGGAGGGCTGAGGCACGGGCGCCAGGACTCCAGCAGCGCATACACAGTAACAACCGCGTTGAGACGCGTTGTCCCTGTGTATGCGGTGCTCTTTTAAGGCCCAGGATCAAAGCGAGGATTGGAACGCATGTTCCGACACTGCGCATGCGCGGGACGTCGAATACTGACGATCCGCGCATGCGCAGATCCTCGCAAGATGGCGGCGTCCACGGAGCCTATCCGGACCGCGGGTCGGCGTGAGGAAAGACGCCACCGCGGGTACAGCCTCCATGAAGGAGGAGACCGCTGCGGCCGTGGACCCGGGACCCCAGGACAGGTAAGTGGCGCCCGCGAGCGCGCGGCGTGACACCATACCCCCTCCCGGACAACCCCGGAGCACCGGGTTTCCAAGGATAGCGGAGATAGAAGTCCCGAACCAGGCGTGGTGCATGCACGAAGGAGCGCGGTTCCCAAGTGCGGTCACAAGCAGGATAACCCTTCCAGCTGACCAGGAGCTGCAGAGCACCCCGCCAAATCCGTGAATCACAAATCTCCTGCACCTCAAATTCAGGGACCCCCCGAACCAAAACCGGGGCAGGACGGGAACAGGTACGACCCATAACATCGGGCACAAAGGGCTTCAAAAGGGAGACGTGAAAGACAGGATGGACCCTCCAAGAACGAGGCAGAGACAAACGAAAGGCAACAGAAGAAATACGCCCAATGATGCGAAAGGGACCAAAAAAGCGGGGAGCTAGTTTCACAGGTAAATTGCGTACCGGTAGATTCTTGGAGGACAGCCATACCCTGTCCCCAACATGAAGGACAGGCTCAGGGCTCCGTCTCTTGTCGGCCTGTTCCTTCATATGTGCCTGTGCCACTGCCAAGGTACCGGCCGCCAGACGATGTTGATCGCGGATCAGGGACACCAGGGCATCTGCAGATGGTACGGCACTGGAAGATGCAGGACGAACTGGCAACAGTCTGGGATGAAGATCGGTAGAGCAGAAAAAGGGGCTGAGTCCGGTAGCAGAATGAACAGCATTGTTGTAAGCCACTTCCGCGGTGTCCAACCATTCCGACCAGTTGTCTTGGGTGGCATTGGCATAACAACGTAGGTATTGCTCAAGGGTCTGATTGGTGCGTTCCGTCTGCCCATTGGTCTGTGGATGATAGCTGGAACTCAGGGCCCGCTGAATGTCCAAATGCCGACACAGTTGGTCCCAAAAAGATGAGATATATTGAGACCCCCGGTCTGATAGGATCTTCTCCGGAAGACCATGAAGACGATACACCTCGTGTAGAAAACGTTGTGCCATCTGGGAGGAAGTGGGCAGTTTAGGAAAGGGCAAGAAATGAGCAGTCTTGGTGAAACAGTCCACCACCACCATTATACACGTGAAACCACCAGATAGGGGCAGGTCAACGATGAAATCCGTGGCGATGGTATGCCAAGGGTACGGAGGCGTAGGCGTGGGTTTCAGGAGACCAATGGGCCTTTTGCGAGGAATCTTGGTCTGGGCACATACAGGGCAGGAATCCACGTAGTGCTTTACCAGTGTGGCCCATCCAGGCCACCAGTACTGCCATGCAACCAGTTCTTGTGTTGTGCGGACTCCACGGTGACCACAAACGACGGATTCATGGCAATTTTGTAGAACGATCTTCTGGAGCTCCAAGGCGGGAACGTACAGACCATCCTTGAAGAACAACAAGCCGTCACGTTCTCTGATGTCAGCGTGTTTTAGTATCTGTGATTTTGAGGGATCCGTTCGTGTGGCTTCTATCAACTGTTGGAGCTGGGGAGTCACCATCGATAGAAAATGTTTTGACGCTATCAGAGGCTCCGGTTCCTTGGCACCTTCAACGTTGTTTTCCAGAGACCGAGACAGGGCATCAGCCTTAGTATTCTGGGAGCAAGGAATGTACGTGACGGTAAAATCAAACTGCGAAAAGAAAAAGGCCCAACGAGCATGACGGGAGGTTCTGCATTGCAAAGAGCGCAGGTACTGTAGATTACGGTGATCTGTGCGAACCACCACCGGGTACCTCCCACCCAGCAAGTGATGTCGCCACTCCTCGAGAGCTGCTTTTATCGCCAGTAATTCCTTTTCTATCACCGCATAGTTTCTCTCGCTCACTGACAATTTCCTTGAGTAGTAAGCCACCGGGTGCTCTGTTCCCGTGATTGCATCTTGCTGTAGTAAGACCGCACCAATTGCATAGTCCGAAGCGTCTGTTTCAACCACAAACAGCTTTTCATCATCTGGATGTCTAAGAACAGGAGCCGACATGAAGGATCTTTTCAATTCCAGAAATGCCTCCTCGGCCTGCGTGTCCCAGAGAAACGGCACCTTGGTACTGGTCAGGCGGGTTAGACTGTTGGCAAGTTGAGAAAAGCGTGGAATGAAGCGTCGATAAAAGTTGGCGAAGCCCAAGAACCTTTGAAGTGACTTCACGCCATGTGGCGGTTTACATTCTCGTATAGCTTGCAGTTTTGTGGGATCCATCTGCACTCCTGTGCTGCTGATCACATAGCCCAGAAATTCCATGCTTTCTCTATGAAATTGTCATTTTTCTACTTTGGCATACAGGCCGTTATCTGTTAGTCTACGGAGAACTTCCTGAACATGCGCAACGTGTGCAGTACGAGTGTCAGAAAAAAACAGAATGTCATCAAGGTATACCCATACAGATATTCCAATCAGGTCCGAAAAGACATCGTCCATGAACCGCTGGAAGACGGCCGGGGCGTTGCAGGGTCCAAACGGCATCACCCTGTACTCGTAGTGACCAATAGGTGTTTTGAAGGCCGTCTTCCACTCATCTCCTTTCTTAATCCGCACCAGGTGATAGGCCCCTCTTAGATCCAGCTTGGTGAAGATTTGTGCAGATTTCAGGGATTCGATGATGTCCCGGATGAGTGGTAATGGGTACCTGTCTTTCCTCGTGATCTCATTTAGTTGACGATAGTCGATACAAGGGCGCAAGGTGCCCTCTTTTTTCTTGACGAAGAATAACGGGAATCCTGCGGGGGACTTGGACGGCACTATGTAGCCCTTGTTGAGGCAATCCGTAATGTACTCCTGTAGGACGCCTTTCTCGAGTTGAGTCAACGAATAGATCTTGCCGTGGGGAATGACCGCATCAGGCAGGACGTCAATGGAACAATCAAAGTGCCGGTGGGGCGGTAATGGTATGTCCTCAGGCTTGGAGAACGCCTTGTGGTATCCAGCATATTCTTGAGGTACCAACTGAGTGGCACATAAACGGGCAGATATGTCAGCAGGATTGAGGGACTCCAAAATTGCAGGAAAGGTTTCGTGAAGTTCACAGTCCCGAGGACAACGTTTCGAAGAGAACACCAGGGAACGAGCGGTCCAGTCGACCTGAGGATTGTGATATAACAGCCAAGGTAAGCCCAGCACCACCGGAAAAGAGGGAGACTTGATGACATCCAATGAAATCCGTTCGAGATGCCCTTCCACAGAGAGCCACAAGGGATCGGACTGTTGGCAGACTGGACCAGAAGACAAAGCAGAACCATCGATCACCTCAACCACTGTTGGTCGTTCTTTGTAATGTAAACGGATCCCATTGGCAATCGCGAACGAGGCATCGATGTAGTTGCCGGATGCTCCACAATCCAGAAGGGCCCAGGTTTTCATACACTTCCCTAGCCAGGCAACACCGACTTTCAGGATCAACAAGGGTACCGGGTTCATAGGAGGAAGGTCAGATTCAGAAAGGCGGCCCGCTGCTGCCTTCGCCTCAAACAACGGGCCTGTTAGTTTTCCTGTTTCTTCAGAGGGCGTAGCGGACAGGTGCCTAGAAAATGGCCAGAACCACCGCAATACAAGCACAGGTTTTGCTGTCGTCTTCTTTTCTTTTCGGCCTCGGACAACGGGCCTCGGATGGCACCCAACTGCATGGGTTCTGGGCCCACATCGGTAGAGACAGCTAGTCCGGGGTTCTGTACCGGAAGAACCGGTTGATACCTGTCAATTCTGCGACGTTCACTCCGTCGTTCAGCTAACCTGTGGTCAATGCGTAAGACTTGTTCCACCAATGCAGGCAACGTTTCTGGCTCCGGGATGTGCAGCAATTCGTCTTTGTACTCTTCTCGTAGTCCCTGACGAAACAAGGTTTTTTGAGTGATTTCGGGCCATTGTGAATCGGTTGCTAATTGTCGAAACCGACTGATGTAGTGGATTATGTCACCTGACCCTTGTTTGATCTCCATTAATTGATTCTGGGCCATGGCTGCCAAATTGGGTGGTTTAAAGACGTCCAAGAAGGCTTTCTCGAAGGCAGCGAAATCACCCAACAGAGGACTGTTGGTAGAGACCAAAGGTGCGGCCCAAGCAAGTGCATTGCCGGTTAGGTTTCCAAGGATATACCCGATCTTAGCCTTGTCTTGACCAAAATGACTTGACCTGAACTGGAAATGGATCCGACAGTGTGTACAGAACTCTGCCACTCGACGCGGGTCACCATCATACTTCATCGGAGTAGTGTAAGCCATGGAGTTCTCAGGTGGTGTAGCTGGTTGTGTGGGATTAGCCAAACTCCGGTCCAACGCTTGTCTAAGGGTGTTGTTCTCCTGGCGGAGGGTGGTCATTTCAAGACGCATGGCAGGCATTTCTTCGCGAAGTTCCTGCATGTCGTCCATGTCGAGACTGGAGGAAAGGCGTCTCAATCTGTTAAACGAGTCTTCACGAGATCGCTGGTTACCTTTTCTTCCTGTAGACCGTGGAGTGGAGGTTGCCAGTATGCCGGTGTATCTATTGCCGATGAATGGGTAGCGCGAGAAATTAGCCCAATCCCCTCCTGACGATATATGACAGGATGGCACTGGACCAACTCCCAACGCCACGGGTGGCACTTCTCAGTATTTGCGTGACGTCGGGACAGTGTTTCCACTGGCTGAGAAGGCTTGATGAAGACACCGATGATAGCGGAAGCTGAACTCAGGAACATCCAAGAAGGCAGCAAGGCACAGGTACCGGCAGGGCACAAGACAGGCAAAGGAGAAAGGACTGCAAGGACAAGCAGGACAGAAAGGGGAATACTACTTTCCTAGTAGAAGAGAGTTAATCTAGGAACCCAGACAGGACCTCCCCTACCCTAAACCAGGAGGCAGGCAAGGACCCAGCAGAACAGGGAAGCAAGGGTTAGGAGGGCCAAGGAGCAAGAAGAGGACAAGGAGAAGAGGCAGGGCTAGGCAGGATAAGGCAGAGCAGGGAACTGGAGGGCTGAGGCACGGGCGCCAGGACTCCAGCAGCGCATACACAGTAACAACCGCGTTGAGACGAGTTGTCCCTGTGTATGCGGTGCTCTTTTAAGGCCCGGGATCAAAGCGAGGCTTGGAACGCATGTTCCGACACTGCGCATGCGCGGGACGTCGAATACTGACGATCCGCGCATGCGCAGATCCTCGCAAGCTGGCGGCGTCCACGGAGCCTATCCGGACCGCGGGTCGGCGTGAGGAAAGACGCCACCGCGGGTACAGCCTCCATGAAGGAGGAGACCGCTGCGGCCGTGGCCCCGGGACCCCAGGACAGGTAAGTGGCGCCCGCGAGCGAGCGCGCGGCGTGACAATAGGAAGGGTCTAAGGTTTGGTAGAAGCATTAAGATATCACATCTCATGCTATTGGAGGAGTCGCAGGATTGGATTGGGAAGGAGTTGGATTTCCCATCTCATGCTATAGGAAGGGTCTCAAGTTGGAATGGGAAGGAGTTGGATATCACATCTCATGCTATAGGGAGGGTCTCAGGTTTGGTATTAGAAGCATTGAGATATCAAATCTCATGCTATTGGAAGGGTCTCAGGATTGGAATGGGAAGGAGTTGGATATCACATCTCATGCTATAGGAAGGGTCTCAGGTTTGGTATTACAAGCATTGAGATATCACATCTCATGCTATAGAAAGGCTCTCAGGATTGGAATGGGAAGGAGTTGGATATCACATCTCATGCTATAGGAAGGGTCTCAGGTTTGGAACGGGAAGGAGTTGGATATCGCATCTCATGCTAAAGGAAGGGTCTCAGGTTTGGAAAGAGAAGAATTTGGATATCACATCTCATGTTATAGAATGGTTCTCGGGTTTTGTTTTAGAAGCATTGAGATATCACATCTCATGGTATAGGAAGGGTCTCAGGATTGGAATGGGAAGGAGTTGGATATCACATCTCATGCTATAGGAAGGGTCTCAGGATTGGAATGGGAAGGAGTTTGATATCACATCTCATGCTATAGGAAGGGTCTCAGGTTTGGTAGAAGCATTGAGATATCACATCTCATGGTATAGGAAGGGTCTCAGGATTGGAATAGGAAGGATTTGGATATCACATATCATGTTATAGAACGGGTCTCAGGTTTGGTATTAGAAGCATTGCGATATCACATCTCATGGTATAGGAAAGGTCTCAGGATTGGAATCAGAAGGAGTTGGATATCACACCTCATGTTATAGGAAGGGTCTCAGGTTTGGTATTAGAAGCACTGAGATATCAAATCTCATGCTATAGGAAGGGAAGCAGGATTGGAATGGGAAGGAGTTGGATATCACATCTCAGCTATAGGAAGGGTCCAGGTTTGGTATTAGAAGCATTGAGATATCACATCTCATTCTATAGGAAGGGTCTCAGGATTGGAATGGGAAGGATTTGGATATCACATCTCATGTTATAGAATGGTTCTCAGGTTTTGTTTTAGAAGCATTGAGATATCACATCTCATGGTATAAGAAGGGTCTCAGGATTGGAATGGGAAGGAGTTGGATATCACATATCATGTTATAGGAAGGATCTCAGGTTTGGTATTAAGAGCATTGAGGTATCACATCTCATGCTATAGGAAGCGTCTCAGGATTGGAATGGGAAGGAGTTGGATATCACATCTCATGCTATAGGAAGGGTCTCAGGTTTGGTAGAAGCATTGAGATATCACATCACATGCTATAGGAAGGGTCTCAGGATTGGAATGGGAAGGAGTTGGATATCACATCTCCTGCCATAGGAAGGGTCTCAGGTTTGGTATAAGCATTGAGATATCACATCTCTGCTATCGGAAGGGTCTCAGGATTGGAATGGGAAGGAGTTGGATAAACTATCTCATGTTATAGGAAGGGTCTCAGGATTGGAATGGGAAGGAGTTGGATATCACATCTCATGCTATAGGAAGGGTCTCAGGTTTGGTATTACAAGCATTGAGATATCACATCTCATGCTATCGGAAGGGTCTCAGGATTGGAATGGGAAGGAGTTGGATTTCACATCTCATGCTAAAGGAAGGGTCTCAGGTTTGGAAGGGGAAGGATTTGGATATTACATCTCATGTTATAGGACGGGTCTCAGGTTTGGTATTAGAAGCATTGAGATATCACATCTCATGGTATAGGAAGGGTCTCAGGATTGAAATGGGAAGGAGTTGGATATCACATCTCATGCTATACGAAGGGTCTCAGGATTGGAATGGGAAGGAGTTTGATATCACATCTCATGCCATAGGAAGGGTCTAAGGTTTGGTAGAAGCATTAAGATATCACATCTCATGCTATGGGAAGGGCCTCAGGATTCGAATTGGAAGGAGTTGGATATCAGATCTCATGCCATAGGAAGGGTCTCAGGTTTGGTATAAGCATTGAGATATCAAATCTCATGTTATAGGAAGGGTCTCAGGATTGGAATGGGAAGGACTTGGATACCACATCTCATGCTATAGGGAGGGTCTCAGGTTTGGTATTAGAAGCATTGAGATATCAAATCTCATGCTATAGGAAGGGTCTCAGGATTGGAATGGGAAGGAGTTGGATATCACATCTCATGCTATAGGAAGGGTCTCAGGTTTGGAAAGAGAAGGATTTGGATATCACATCTCATGTTATAGAATGGTTCTCAGGTTTTTTTTTAGAAGCATTGAGATATCACATGTCATGGTATAGGAAGGGTCTCAGGATTGGAATGGGAAGGAGTTGGCTATCACATCTCATGCTATAGGAAGGTTCTCAGGATTGGAATGGGAAGGAGTTTGATATCACATCTCATGCCATAGGACGGGTCTCAGGTTTGGTAGAAGCATTAAGATATCACATCTCTGCTATCGGAAGGGTCTCAGGATTGGAATGGAAAGGACTTGGATATGACATCTCATGCTATAGGGAGGTTCTCAGGTTTGGTATTAGAAGCATTGAGATATCAAATCTCATGCTATCGGAAGGGTCTCAGGATTGGAATGGGAAGGAGTTGGATATCACATCTCATGCTATAGGAAGGGTCTCAGGTTTGGTATTACAAGCATTGAGATATCACATCTCATGCTATAGGAAGGGTCTCAGGATTGGAATGGGAAGGAGTTGGATATCACATCTCATGCTATAGCAAGGGTCTCGGGTTTGGAATGGGAATGAGTTGGATATCGCATCTCATGCTAAAGGAAGGGTCTCAGGTTTGGAAAGAGAAGGATTTGGATATCACATCTCATGTTATAGAATGGTTCTCAGGTTTTGTTTTAGAAGCATTGAGATATCACATCTCATGGTATAGGAAGGGTCTCAGGATTGGAATGGGAATGAGTTGGATATCACATCTCATGCTATAGGAAGGGTCTCAGGATTGGAATGGGAAGGAGTTTGATATCACATCTCATGCCATAGGAAGGGTCTCAGGTTTGGTAGAAGCATTGAGATATCACATCTCATGCTATCCGAAGGGTCTCAGGATTGGAATGGGAAGGATTTGGATATCACATATCGTGTTATAGGACGGCGCTCAGGTTTGGTATTAGAAGCATTGCGATATCACATTCATGGTATAGGAAGGGTCTCAGGATTGGAATCGGAAGAAGTTGGATATCACACCTCATGTTATAACAGGTCTCAGGTCTCAGGTTTGGTATTAGAAGCACTGAGATATCAAATCTCATGCTATAGGAAGGGAAGCAGGATTGGAATGGGAAGGAGTTGGATATCACATCTCATGCTATAGGAAGGGTCCAGGTTTGGTATTAGAAGCATTGAGATATCACATCTCATGCTATAGGAAGGGTCTCAGGTTTGGAAAGGGAAGGATTTGGATATCACATCTCATGTTATAGAATGGTTCTCAGGTTTTGTTTTAGAAGCATTGAGATATCACATCTCATGGTATAGGAAGGGTCTCAGGATTGGAATAGGAAGGAGTTGGATATCACATCTCATGCTATAGGAAGGGTCTCAGGTTTGGTAGAATCATTGAGTTATCACATCACATGCTATAGGAAGGGTCTCAGGATTGGAATTGGAAGGAGTTGGATATCACATCTCATGCCATCGGAAGGGTCTCAGGTTTGGTATAAGCATTGAGATATCACATCTCTGCTATCGGAAGGGTCTCAGGATTGGAATGGGAAGGAGTTGGATAAACCATCTCATGTTATAGGAAGGGTCTCCGGATTGGAATGGGAAGGAGTTGGATATCACATCTCATGCTATAGGAAGGATCTCAGGTTTGGTATTAAGAGCATTGAGATATCACATCTCATGCTATAGGAAGGGTCTCAGGATTGGAATGGGAAGGAGTTGGATATCACATCTCCTGCCATAGGAAGGGTCTCAGGTTTGGAATGGGAAGGATTTGGATATCACACCTTTTGCTATAGGAAGGGTCTCGGGTTTGGTATTAGAAACATTGAGATATCACATCTCATGCTATAGGAATGGTCTCAGGATTGAAATGGGAAGGATTTGGATATCACATCTCATGTAATAGGACGGGTCTCAGGTTTGGTATTAGAAGCATTGAGATCTCATATCTCATGGTATAGGAAGGGTCTCAGGATTGGAATCGGAAGGAGTTGGATATCACATCTCATGTTATAGGAAGGGTCTCTGGTTAGGAATGGGAAGGATTTGGATATCACATCTTTTGCTATAGGAAGGGTCTCAGGTTTGGTATTAGAAACATTGAGATATCACATCTCATGCTATAGGAATGGTCTCAGGATTGAAATGGGAAGGATTTGGATATCACATCTCATGTAATAGGACGGGTCTTAGGTTTGGTATTAGAAGCATTGAGATATCACATCACATGCTATCGGAAGGGTCTCAGGATTGGAATGGGAAGGAGTTGGTTTTCACATCTCATGCTAAAGGAAGGGTCTCAGGTTTGGAAGGGGAAGGATTTGGATATTACATCTCATGTTATAGGACGGGTCTCAGGTTTGGTATTAGAAGCATTGAGATATCAAATCTCATGGTATAGGAAGGGTCTCAGGATTGGAATGGGAAGGAGTTGGATATCACATCTTATGCTATAGGAAGGGTCTCAGGATTGGAATGGGAAGGAGTTTGATATCACATCTTATGCCATAGGAAGGGTCTAAGGTTTGGTAGAAGTATTAAGATATCACATATCATGCTATCAGAAGGGTCTCAGGATTGGATTGGGAAGGAGTTGGATATCCAATCTCATGCTATGGGAAGGGTCTCAGGTGGGAATGGGAAGGAGTTGGATATCACATCTCATGTTATAGGAAGGGTCTCAGGATTGGAATGGGAAGGACTTGGATATCACATCTCATGCTTTAGGGAGGGTCTCAGGTTTGGTATTAGAAGCATTGAGATATCAAATCTCATGCTATCGGAAGGGTCTCAGGATTGGAATGGGAAGGAGTTGGATATCAAATCTCATGCTATAGGAAGGGTCTCAGGTTTGGTATTACAAGCATTGAGATATCACATCTCATGCTATAGGAAGGGTCTCAGGTTTGGTATAAGCATTGAGATATCACATCTCTGCTATCCGAAGGGTCTCAGGATTGGAATGAGAAGGAGCTGGATATCACATCTCATGCTAAAGGAAGGGTCTCAGATTTGGAAGGGGAAGGATTTGGATATCACATCTCATGTTATAGGACGGGTCTCAGGTTTGGTATTAGAAGCACTAAGATATCACATCTCATGGTGTAGGAAGGGTTTCAGGATTGGAATGGGAAGGAGTTGGATATCATATCTCATGATATATGAAGGGTCTCAGGATTGGATTGGGAAGGAGTTTGATATCAAATCTCATGCCATAGGAAGGGTCTCAGGTTTGGTATTAGAAGCATTGAGATATCACATCTCATGCTATAGGAAGTGTCTGAGGATTGGAATGGGAAGGAGTCGGATATCACATCTCATGCTATAGGAAGGGTCTCAGGTTTGGTAGAAGCATTGAGATATCACATCTCATGCTATAGGAAGAGTCTTAGGATTGGAATGGGAAGGAGTTGGATATCACGTCTCATGTTATAGGAAGGGTCTCAGGTTTGGTATAAGCATTGAGATATCACATCTCTGCTATCGGAAGTGTCTCAGGATTGGGATGGGAAGGAGTTGGATATCACATCTCATACTATGGGAAGGGTCTCAGGATTGGATTGGGAAGGAGTTTGATATCAAATCTCATGCCATAGGAAGGGTCTCAGGTTTGGTATTAGAAGCATTGAGATATCACATCTCATGCTATAGGAAGTGTCTGAGGATTGGAATGGGAAGGAGTCACATCTCATGCTATAGGAAGGGTCCAGGTTTGGTATTAGAAGCATTGAGATATCGCATCTCATGCTATAGGAAGGGTCTCAGGATTGGAATGGGAAGGAGTTGGATATCACATCTCATGCCATAGGAAGGGTCTCAGGTTTGGTATAAGCATTGAGATATCACATCTCTGCTATCGGAAGTGTCTCAGGATTGGGATGGGAAGGAGTTGGATATCACATCTCATACTATAGGAAGGGTCTCAGGTTTGGAACGGGAAGGAGTTGGATATCCCATCTCATGTTATAGGACGGGTCTCAGGTTTGGTATTAGAAGCATTGAGATATTACATTGCATGCTGTAGGAAGGGTTTCAGGTTTGGAATGGGAAGGAGTTGGATATTACATTCTTGCTATAGGAAGGGTCTCATGTTTGGAATGGGAAGGAGTTGGATACCACATATGCTATAGGAAGGGTCTCAGGTTTGAAACGGGAAGGAGTTGGATATCACAACTCATGTTATAGGAAGGGTCTCAGGTTTGGTATAAGCATTGAGATATCACATCTCTGCTATCGGAAGTGTCTCAGGATTGGAATGGGAAGGAGTTGGATATCCCATCTCATGCTATAGGAAGGGTCTCAGGTTTGGTATTAGAAGCATTGAGATGTCACATCTCATGCTATAGGAAGGGTCTCAGGATTGGATTGGGAAGGAGTCGGATATCACATCTCATGCTATAGGAAGGGTTTCAGGTTTGGAATGGGAAGGATTTGTATACCACATCACTTGCTATAGGAAGGGCCTCAGGTTTGGTATGAGAAACATTGAGATATCACATCTCATGGTATAGGAAGGGTCTCAGGATTCGAATGGGAAGGAGTTTGATATCACATCTCATGCCATAGGAAGGGTCTCAGGTTTGGTAGAAGCATTGATATATCACATCTCATGCTATCAGAAGGGTCTCGGGATTGGATTGGGAAGGAGTTGGATATCCCATATCATGCTATAGGAAGGGTCTCAGGTTTGGTATTAGAAGCATTGAGATATCACATCTCATGCTATAGGAAGGGTCTCAGGATTGGAATGGGAATGAGTAGTATATGACATCTCATGTCATAGGAAGGGTCTCAGGTTTGGTATAAGCATTGAGATATCACATATCTGCTATCGGAAGGGTCTCGGCATTGGAATGGGAAGGAGTTGGATATCCCATCTCATGTTATAGGAAGGGTCTCAGGTTTGGTATTAGAAGCATTGAGACATCACATCTCATGTTATAGGAAGGGTCACAGGATTGGAATGGGAAGGACTTGGATATCACATCTCATGCTATAGGGAGGGTCTCAGGTTTGATATTAGAAGCATTGAGATATCACATCTCATGCTATCGGAAGGGTCTCAGGATTGGAGTGGGAAGGAGTTGGATATCACATCTCATGCTAAAGGAAGGGTCTCAGGCTTGGAAGGGGAAGGATTTGGATATTACATCTCATGTTATAGGATGTGTCTCAGGTTTAGTATTAGAAGCATTGAGATATCACATCTCATGGTATAGGAAGGGACGCAGGATTGGAATGGGAAGGAGTTGGATATCACATCTCATGCCATAGGAAGGGTCTCAGGTTTGGTAGAAGCATTGAGATATCACATCTCATGCTATCGGAAGGGTCTCAGGATTGGATTGGGAAGGAGTGGGATATCCCATCTCATGCTATAGGAAGGGTCTCAGGTTTGGTATTAGAAGCATTGAGATATCACATCTCATGCTATAGGAAGGGTCTCAGGATTGGAATGGGAAGGAGTTGGATATCACATCTCATGCTATAGGAAGGGTCTCAGGTTTGGTATAAGCAATGAGATATCACATCTCATGCTATAGGAAGGGTCTCAGGCTTGGAAGGGGAAGGATTTGGATATTACATCTCATGTTATAGGACGGGTCTCAGGTTTAGTATTAGAAGCATTGAGATATCACATCTCGTGGTATAGGAAGGGTCTCAGGATTGGAAGGGGAAGGAGTTTGATATCACATCTCATGCTATCGGAAGGGTTTCAGGATTGGATTGGGAAGGAGTTGGATATCCCATCTCATGCTATAGGAAGTTCTCAGGTTTGGTATTGGAAGCATTGAGATATCACATCTCATACTATAGGAAGGGTCTCAGGATTGGAATGGGAAGGAGTTGGATATCACATCTCATGCCATAGGAAGGGTCTCAGGTTTGGTATAAGCATTGAGATATCACATCTCATGCTATAGGAAGGGTCTCAGGATTGGAATGGGAAGGAGTTGTATATGACATCTCATGCCATAGGAAGGGTCTCAGGTTTGGTATGAGCATTGAGATATCACATCTCTGCTATCAGAAGGGTCTCAGGATTGGAATGGGAAGGACTTAGATATTACATCTCATGCTATAGGGAGGGTCTCAGTTTTGATATTAGAAGCATTGAAATATCACATCTCATGCTATCGCAAGGGTCTCAGGATTGGAAGGGGAAGGATTTAGAAATCACATCTCATGCTAAAGGAAGGGTCTCAGGTTTGGAAGGGGAAGGATTTGGATATCACATCTCATGTTATAGGACGGGTCTCAGGTTTGGTATTAGAAACATTAAGATATCATATCTCATGGTATAGGAAGGGTTTCAGGTTTGGAATGGGAAGGAGTTGGATATCATATCTCATGCTAAACGAAGGGTCTCAGGATTGGAATGGGAAGGAGTTTTCTATCAAATCTCATGCCATAGGAAGGATCTCAGGTTTGGTATTAAATGCATTGAGATATCACATCTCATGCTATAGGAAGTGTCTGAGGATTGGAATGGGAAGGAGTCGGATATCACATCTCATGCTATAGGAAGGGTCTCAGGTTTGGTAGAAGCATTGAGATATCACATATCATGCTATAGGAAGAGTCTCAGGATTGGAATGGGAAGGAGTTGGATATCACGTCTCATGTTATAGGAAGGGTCTCAGGTTTGGTAGTAGAAACATTGAGATATCAAATCTCATGCTATAGGAAGGGACGCAGGATTGGAATGGGACGGAGTTTGATATCACATCTCATCTCACCCTGGATGAGTCTCTTGTTCAGGTCGGTTAAACATTCTGGACAACCCATCAGCATTGCTATGTTAGACACCTGGCCTATGCTCAATAGTGAAGGCGAAGCCTTGTAGACTTATGGACCACCTAAGCAACTTTGGATTCTCCCCCTTCATGTTCATTAGCCACTTTAAGGGCTTATGGTCAGTTTGCACAGTGAAGTGGGTCCCATAGAGGTAGGGCCTCAGCTTCCTTAGGGCCCACACAACAGAGAAACATTCTTTCTCTACAGTGGACCATCTGAGCTCTCTGTCCTTAAGCTGGCGGCTAATAAAACCAATAGGGTGTTCCTTACCCTTCTCATCTACTTGTGATAGTACAGCTCCTATCCCAGTGTCAGAGGCGTCCGTCTGCACGATAAAAGGTCTTTGATAATCAGGGGCCCTGAGGACAGGGGCCTGGCACAAGGAGTCTTTTAAGCCATTGAAGGCCTTCTCACACTCGTCGGTCCAAGTTACCTTCTTGGGTTTCTTCGGAGTTGTGAGGGCAGTCAGAGGGGCAGCTATGGTGCCATAGTCTGCCACAAAATTGCGGTAATACCCTGTGAGTCCTAAGAAGGCTCTCACTTGGGTTTGCGTAGTGGGGGTAGGCCAGTCTTGTACTGCGTGTACTTTACTGGGAAGAGGCTATATCCTCCCTCCACCTACTTCATGTCCAAGGTAAACCACTGAGCCTTGTCCAATCTGGCATTTACTAGCCTTTATGGTCAGGTGTGCTTTCTGAAGAGCCTGGAGCACAATCCCAAGGTGTTTCACATGGTCTTCCCAGGTGGCACTGAAAACTGCTATATCGTCCAGATATGCAAGACAGAATTCGTCCAACCCATTCAACACATGATTCACAAGCCTCTGGAAAGTGGCAGGTGCATTCTTCAACCCGAACGGCATTACCCGGAATTGGTAAAGGCCGTCTGGAGTAGAAAATGCTGCCTTCTCCTTGGCATGTTCTGCTAAAGCTATTTGCCAATAGCCAGCAGTGAGGTCAAACGTGCTGAGGTACTTGGAGGCACCCCAAGTACCCACCAGCTCATCTGTTCGAGGCAAGGGGTGTGCATCTGTCTTGGTGACAGCATTCAGAGCCCTGTAATCCACGCAGAACCTCAATTCAGAAGTCCCTGCCTTTGGAACCAAAACCACAGGGCTGGACCAAGGACTACTAGAGGGTTCAATCACCCCAAGGTCTAACATCTTGTTGACCTCGGTCTTAATATAAGACCGTACTTTGTCTGACATCCTGTATCCCCTACTTTTGGTAGGTACACTGTCTCCTGTGTCTATGTTATGTTTGCACCAAGGTGTCAAACCAGGCGACTGTGAAGACAGGGGGGAAAACTGCCTAAGCAAACTTTTCACCTCAGCCTGCTGATCAGAAGTCAGGTGAGGGGCCACTCGGACACCCTCAAAGGAGCTATCTGAAGGACCGCTCTGGAACAGGTCGGGGAGAGGTTCAGACTCCTCTTCCTCAACATCTGAAGCCAGTAGCAGTGCTGCGATTTCGACTCTTGGGACGAAAGCCTTCAGCCTATTCACGTGAAACACTTTTGGAGCCTGTCCAGGCCTTCCAAGGTCCACTAAATAGTTAACCTCACCCAGGGGCTCCACCACTGTGTAAGGGCCTGACCATTTGTCCTGTAAAGCTCGAGGCCTTATGGGATTCATGATCAGGACTTGCTGACCAGGTGTAAAGTTGATGAGGGAAGCTTTCTGGTCGTACCAATGTTTCACCAGCGCTTGTCCTGCCTTCAATTTATCACTAGCCGAGCCCATCAGAAGTAACATCCGTTTTCTGAGCCCTAGCACATAATCAACTACGTTGGTAGTAACAGGGGGAGTGGGCATCTCCCATCCCTCTTTGACGATGGCTAAGGGTCCCCGTACGGGATGACCGAACAGAAGTTCGAAGGGGCTGAAGCCAACACCCTCCTGTGGTACCTCTCGGTAGGCAAACAGTAAGCATGGTAAAAGAAGATCCCATTTTCTTCTCTGAGGTTCCTCCAGAGCCCCAATCATGCTCTTTAACGTTCTGTTGAAACGTTCCACCAGACCATTGGTCTGGGGGTGGTATGCAGAAGAGAACTTGTAGGTGACCCCACATTCTTTCCACATAGCCTGCATATACTTCGACATAAAGTTGCTGCCACGATCCGACACAACTTCTTTAGGGAAGCCAACCCTAGTAAATATGCCAAGTAAAGCTTTTGCAACTGACTTGGCAGTTACAGTTTTCAATGGGATGGTCTCAGGATATCTGGTTGCATGGTCGACCAGCACCAGGATAAACCTATTGCCCGAGGATGTTTGCGGGTCAAGGGGACCAACTATGTCGATCCCTACCCTTTCAAATGGTACCCCCACAACTGGGAGCGGTACCAACGGAGCTTGGATTGTCGCGCCAACCTTACCAGACAACTGGCAGGAGGCACAACTCCTGCAGTGACTTTCTACTTGCACCCCCATCTTGGGCCAGTAGAAGTGCATGGATAACCTTTGCTTGGTCCTCTTCATACCAAGGTGACCAGCAAGGGGAACTTCATGCGCCAACTGCAGGAGGAAGGGCCTAACAGCAAGGGGAACCACCAACCTCCTATGGTCTCCTTCTGTAGACTCTGTGGGCTCACTATACAGGAGTCCACCTTCCCAATAAATCCTATGCGTCCCAGGAGGTTCACCCTCAAGCTGGGAGCAGGCCTGTCTCCTTAGGCCTTCCAGAGATGGGCACTCACGTTGGCCTTTACTGAATTCGTCCCTATCAGGACCTCCTTCAACTAACAAGTCTTTTAGTTCAGGATGATCGTTGGGGTCAAATACTTCAGGCATCGCCACCTCCTCGTCAGGCCCGGGCGATTGACCAACTTCCTCCACCGCAGTGGTAGGCGAGCTCGGGGGAATATTCTCTTTCCCTCGTCTTGACTTGTCGACTCCTTTCGCCTTGGGTTTCCCCTTCGGCTGGGGCAGCGTATTGGTCTTGGCCAATGCTGCCCGTGCTTGAGACCGTGTGTAGGGTCTTTCGGCAGTGTCTCCTACGAGCCCTAAAGCTCTGAGATCATTACCTAACAAGACCTTTCCCGGGACGTTTCTCTGAATGCTCACTGGAATCCTGACTGCTGTACCATTTAAAGTAAGATTTACAGGTATTACTGGGAACATACGGAGTGGGCCGTCAGCCAACTTAGTGGGCATCAGAGTAGCTCTGGCAACTTCCTCTGAGTCTACCAAGGTAGAATCCACTACAGTGCGACTGCACCCACTATCCCTAAGAGCTGGAGTATCTACTCCATTGATCAGCACACTGTCTTTAAAGTAGTGCTTGGTATTATCCGGAATCCTAGCATAAGCCTCTGCAACATTAGGCTCCCAGGAACCCAGGGAAACTAAAACTACCTCAGCCTCTATCCCGCTGGGAAATGAGTCTGAGGAGAAGGATGCTCCTGTAATCTCTTCTTCCTCGTAGGAGGAGAAGGCCAGATTAGCGGAGTGGACCCCCAAAGGTCTAACCTTACACCGGGGATCCCCCTTCACGTGGTCAGTTGCTCCACAAGCAAAACAAGATCCATTGGGTCTGTTTACATAGGGAGGCTTATTGTAACCAGAGTTCTGTTTCGGAGGCTGACCTCCACTACCCTGTGAGTTCTCTTGTGTCTTACCCTTATTTTTCTTTTTGTGGCCCTTATGAGAAGAAGATTTATCAGATTCTCCACCCTCCTTATCTTTGGACTTTTTCCCTTCCTCCTGCTTACCAGGATGAGTTTTGTCCTTATGGGACACTCGATGTGACACCCATAAGTCGGCTGCAATGGCCAGCTTCTTAGGATCTATCTCCTTTGAATCGGCCAAATGCTGCTTAAGCTCCGGGGAAGAAGATGCAAAAATGTGTTCCAGCATGACAAGATTTATTATGCCTTCGAAGGTAGAACTTCGACCCAGCCAGTTAAGTTTTTCAAGGACTCAGTGACATAAGATACCCAAGTACCACCTTCCTTTTTCTTATACTCTCTGAAACGTTTCAAATATTGGGCCGGAGTGTTCCCAAACTTTAAAATGAGAGTTTGCTTTAACATTGCGAAATCAGCTCGCTCAGCCTTCGACATTTCCATAATGGCACTACAGCCAGAATGGGGCAGTCTGCTGAGTAACCAGGCAATCTTATCAGCATTGTCAACTTGTTGAACTTCGCATGAACTCAAACGCATTCAGCCAGTCCATAATGTCATTCCTTTCCTCATACACACTGAGCAGATCTTTCGGAAACCGTGGATGAGAGGAGGCCCCAGACCCATGTCCAGGACCCTTGGACCCATTTGCAACCTGAAGCTTGGCCAGTTCCAACTGGTGATCCCTGACTTTTTGTTTTTCTACCTGTTCGATTTTTAGTTTAGCTATGCTGAATTCAAGCTCCTGCTGCCTAAACCGCAGCTCTTGCTTCTTGAATTCAAGCATAGCCTCCCCATCAGCACTGGCAGAGGAAACATTAGACATCTCGTCCTCCCTGTCCTCGTGGTCGCGATGGATCAGTGCAGCGGCAGAACCGTCGGTTCTACCAGTGAGAGCAGCCCCACCTCCTTCCGCACTGTCCTCAGAAGTTATAGCGTCAAGCTGCGCTTCTTGCCACGCCACGATTCTTTGGATCATTTCCAATTTCGTGCCTTGAGAGGAAACACCTCTCTCCGCACACATCTTTTTTAATGTTTCTGATTTGGAAGCATTTAAAGTTAACAAGGTATTTGTTTCCATACTGTTAGATAGGACTATGGCCTTTTTAAAGTTATACTACAACAATTCACTACGTGTCCTGGTTGGAATAACCTGAAATGCCTTAGTTTGTGCGCAACACTGGATACCTTCAGTCGTATCCCACCGCTGTACACCAATTTGTTAAGACGGATTTCTGAACTCTGTCCTGGTGGCGCAGAAGTTCAGAAGGCCAACCTAATTACTTAGAACAGGGTAACCTCTGGACGAGCCAGACCAATCAAGGTAGCGATCGCGGCGGTCAAGACTAGGTATCAAGAGGGGTGAGGGTGACTGAAAGCCCGCAATGAGCATACAAAGCAAGAACACTTACAAACTACTCCAAACAGTTGTTATATTAAAAATATATACACATTTATTTCAAGGCCTTTAAAACAATGACCGTAGCGAGAAAATCACAATATAACAATAGTAAACCAACACATACCATATCAACACAATATATATACAAATACAACAAGTCTCAAGCGTTATATGCACGAAATGTGTAGTCCACCTAAAAGGGAGGGAAAACAGGCAGGGCGCAATAATGCTTAGACTCAGTTCGCCTTCAGAGGCACCTAACTAGATGGAAGTCCGAGCCCTGCGAAGAGTGGAGCCTTGTGCTCAAAAGTACCTGCACGCGCTGGTGCCAACAGGCAAAAGGAGAAGCTCTTCAAGGGAAATCAGGCAGTTCAGTTTAGTGCACAAAAGAAGAACAAGTTCCGCGACTCAAGCGCAGCCTCCACAGTGGGCAGAAGCAGAGCGCGAGTACGGAAAAGGGTGCTGTTTGACACAGCGGGGAAAAGCAATGGGCTCCTGCAGGAGGGCGACCAGATCCTAGCTTTGCTACTCACCGGTCCCCGATGCAAGCAGACCCAGGCTTCTCCGCGTCAGTTTCAGCAGCTGGCAGGTTCAGAAGAGCAGGGAACGCCTCGTCGTCGTGTTGATTAAAAAGACGTTCCAATCGAAGAACCCCGCACAGTTTGTTACCACTGCAGGGCAACGGAGCGGCCGTGTGTATCTGAGCCAAATGTACACTACTCACTTCAGACCTGGGAACGCCAAGTGTACGAAGCGTGTGAGAGTGACAAGGACTCGAAATACTACACAACCTGGCGGCGGTTACAGAGCAAGACTCCTGTGTAAGCTGGTCTGTCAGCTGGATGGCCCAGAGACGCTTCCGAAGGCTTACTGGCAGGAGATGGTGAAGATGCCGAGAATAGTTGTTCCCGCTATTCCAAGGGTCGAAGTACCAGTACAGGCCTTCTGGTTCGATCAAAGGTGAAAAGGGTTTCACAAGGCGACAGCAGTGCAGAGGAGAAGTCCTTCAGCGGGTCACCAGCGATTCCTCGGTCCAGCCTCTTGGTTGCAGGATACTTGGCTCCTGTATTCCTTCGTTCGTGAGAACTCAGGAGATCGACATCGTAGTTGTGTTTCCAGCCCCCTCTTATCCACGGTTCCCTTCGCGCCAAAACGGAGGGGACCCAATGGGAGATCCGCTCATCAACACTCACGCCATTCGTGGACCAATCACGGACCACGGTGGTCCCAGGCATTCACACCACCCTAGACTCCCTGGCACCCAGGATGTGTATTGGGACCAGACATCCCAGCCCACATCCTGGAGGCACACACAAGACATGTAGAAGCCCGCGAAAGCATCCGTGTTTCGCGGGGAAGTACATGCCCAAATAAGGAAGGCCCCGGGTCGGCTCGACCTGGGGAAGGTGAAGGGAGCAAGACGGTCAGCGGACAGGACAAAGGAGCCTCGTGGTCTGGCCATTTTGGGAGCCAGGCCACCATTTTGGGTTAAGCGCGAGAAACGCGCTTAGAAAGCCAAAAGGAGCTCAAAACACAAGAAACGATCGCTGCCACCATTCCGGTCCCTGAATCACTTGCACCGATCAGATACAATCCTAAACGAGTATCTAGGGCCTGTAGAAGGCTAGAGACCCAAGAGAGCTGTAACTTAGCTTACAGTGCCCTCTTGTGTCATGTTGCACGAAAGCCGCAACATGATCAAGGAAACTACGGGAAACAGCGTTCCCCGGTACTGACTGTGTTAAGGGCATGTCAGTTTCCCCGTAAGAAAGGAGCGAAAGCCCAGAGGAGTGCGGCAGAAGGCTGCACTTCTCTGGCAAAGTCAAGAACAAGGTGAAAAACAACAGCAAAAAGTTTAGGGGTTGCCACATGGAAGGAAAATTACCTACAATTACGAAATCTTTCCTAACACATGAGATGTTATATCCAACTCCTTCCCATTCCAATCCTGAGACCCTTCCAATAGCATGAGATGTGATATCTCAATGCTTCTAATATCAAACCTGAGACCCTCCCTATAGCATGAGATGGGATATCCAACTCCTTCCCATTCCAATCCCGAGACCCTTCCGATAGCAGAGATGTGATATCTCAATGCTTATACCAAACCTGAGACCCTTCCGATGACATGAATGTCATATACTACTCCTTCCCATTCCAATCCTGAGACCCTTCCTATAGCATGAGATGTGATATCTCAATGCTTCTACCAAACCTGAGACCCTTCCTATAGCATGAGATGTGATATCCAACTCCTTCCCATTCCAATCCTGAGACCCTTCCTATAGCATGAGATGTGATATCTCAATGTTTCTCATACCAAACCTGAGGCCCTTCCTATAGCAAGAGATGTGTTATACAAATCCTTCCCATTCCAAACCTGAGACCCTTCCTATAGCATGAAAATTGATATCCGACTCCTTCCCTATCCAATCCTGAGACCCTTCCTATAGCATGAGATGTAATATCACAATGCTTCTAATACCAAACCTGAGACCCTTCCTATAGCATGAGATGGGAGATCCAACTCCTTCCCATTCCAATCCTGAGACACTTCCGATAGCAGAGATGTGATATCTCAATGCTTATACCAAACCTGAGACCCTTCCTATAACATGAGATCTGATATCCAACTCCTTCCCATTCCAAACATGAGACCCTTCCTATAGCAAGAATGTAATATCCTACTCCTTCCCATTCCAATCCTGAGACCATTCCTATAGCATGAGATGTGATATCTCAATGCTTCTAATACCAAACCTGAGATCCTTCCTATGACATTAGATGTGATATCCAATTCCTTCCCATTCCAAACCTGAGACCCTTCCTACAGCATGCAATGTGATATCTCAATGCTTCTAATACCAAACCTGAGACCCGTCCTATAACATGAGATGGGATGTCCAACTCTTTCCCGTTCCAAACCTGAGACCCTTCCTATAGTATGAAATGTGATATCCAACTCCTTCCCATCCCAATCCTGAGACACTTCCGAGAGCAGAGATGTGATATCTCAATGCTTATACCAAACCTGAGACCCTTCCTATGGCATGAGATGTGATATCCAACTACTTCCCATTTCAATCCTGAGACCCTTCTTATAGCATGAGATGTGATATCTCAATGCTTCTAATACCAAACGTGGACCCTTCCTATAGCATGACATGTAATATCAAACTCCGTCCCATTCCAATCCTGAGACTCTTCCTATAGCATGATATGTGATATCTCAATGCTTCTACCAAACCTGAGACCCTTCCTATAGCATGAGATGTGATATCCGACTCCTTCCCATTACAATCCTCAGACACTTCCTATAGCATGAGATGTGATATCTCAATGCTTCTAATACCAAACCTGAGACCCGTCCTATAACATGAGATGTGATATCCAGCTCCTTCCCATTCCAATACTGAGACCCTTCCGATAGCATGAGATGTGATATCTCAATGCTTCTAATATCAAAACTGAGATCCTCCCTATAGCATGAGATGTGATATCTAAGTCCTTCCCATTCCAATCCTGAGACCCTTCCGATTGCAGAGATGTGATATCTCAATACTTATACCAAACCTTAGACCCTTGCTATGGCATGAGATGTCATATACAACTCCTTCCCATTCCAATCCTGAGACCCTTCCTATAGCATGAGATGTGATATCCAGCTCCTTCCCATTCCAATACTGAGACCCTTCCGATAGCATGAGATGTGATATCTCAATGCTTCTAATATCAAAACTGAGATCCTCCCTATAGCATGAGATGTGATATCTAAGTCCTTCCCATTCCAATCCTGAGACCCTTCCGATTGCAGAGATGTGATATCTCAATACTTATACCAAACCTTAGACCCTTGCTATGGCATGAGATGTCATATACAACTCCTTCCCATTCCAATCCTGAGACCCTTCCTATAGCATGAGATGTGATATCTCAATGCTTATACCAAACCTGAGACCCTTCCTATAGCATGAGATGTGATATCCAACTCCTTCCCATTCCAATCCTGAGACCATTCCTATAGCATGAGATGTGATGTCTCAATGCTTCTAATACCAAACCTGAGATCCTTCCTATAACATGAGATGTGCTATCCAACTCCTTCCCATTCCAATCCTGAGACCCTTCCTATAGCATGAGATGTGATATCTCAATGCTTATACCAAACCTGAGATCCTTCCTATAGCATGAGATGTGATATCCAACTCCTTCCCATTCCAATCCTGGGACCCTTCCTATAACATGAGATGTGATATCTCAATGCTTCTAATACCAAACCTGAGACCCTTCCTATAGCATGAGATGGGATATCCAACTCCTTCCCAATCCAATCCTGAGACCCTTCCGATAGCATGAGATGTGATATCAAACTCCTTCCCCTTCCAATCCTGACACCTTCCTATACCATGAGATGTGAAATCTCAATGCTTCTAATACTAAACCTGAGACCCGTCCTATAACATGAGATGTAATATCCAAATCCTTCCCCTTCCAAGCCTGAGACCCGTCC
Source organism: Ambystoma mexicanum (assembly GCF_040938575.1). Taxonomy (NCBI): domain Eukaryota; kingdom Metazoa; phylum Chordata; class Amphibia; order Caudata; family Ambystomatidae; genus Ambystoma; species Ambystoma mexicanum. The sequence goes on along the minus strand of NC_090940.1, from coordinate 471,362,535 downwards.
TATAGCATGAGATGTGATATCTCAATGCTTATATCAAACCTGAGACCCTTCCTATAGCATGAGATGTGATATCCAACTCCTTCCCATTCCAATCCTGAGACCCTTCCTATAGCATGAGATGTGATATCTCAATGCTTGTAATACCAAACCTGAGACCCTTCCTATAGCATGAGATGGGATATCCAACTCCTTCCCAATCCAATCCTGAGACCCTTCCAATAGCATGAGATGTGATATCAAACTCCTTCCCATTCCAATCCTGAGACCTTTCCTATACCATGAGATGTGATATCTCAATGCTTCTAATACTAAACCTGAGACCCGTCCTATAACATGAGATGTACTATCCAAATCCTTCCCCTTCCAAGCCTGAGACCCTTCCTTTAGCATGAGATGTGATATCCAACTCCTTCCCATTCCAATCCTGAGACCCTTCCGATAGCATGAGATGTGATATCTCAATGCTTCTAATATCAAACCTGAGACCCTTCCTTTAGCATGAGATGTGATATCCAAATCCTTCCCCTTCCAAACCTTAGACCCTTCCTATGGCATGAGATTTGATATCAAACTCCTTCCCATTCCAATCCTGAGACCCTTCCGATATCATGAGATGTGATATCTCAATGCTTCGAATATCAAACTTGAGACCCTCCCTATAGCTTGAGATGTGATATCCAAGTCCTACCCATTCCAATCCTGAGACCCTTCCTATAGCATGAGATGTGATATCTCAATGCTTCTAATACCAAACCTGAGACCCTTCCTATAACATGAGATGGGATATCCAACTCCTTCCCATTCCAATCCTGAGACCCTTCCGATAGCAGAGATGTAATATCTCAATGCTTATACCAAACCTGAGATCCTTTCTCTGGCATGAGATGTCATATACAACTCCTTTCCATTCCAATCCTGAGACCCTTCCTATAGCATGAGATGTGATATCTCAATGCTTATACCAAACCTGAGACCCTTCCTATAGCATGAGATGTGATATCCAACTCCTTCCCATTCCAATCCTGAGACCCTTCCTATAGCATGAGATGTGATATCTCAATGCTTATACCAAACCTGAGACCCTTCCTATAGCATGAGATGTGATATCCAACTCCTTCCCATTCCA